>NC_143131.1:126089778-126423706 GCF_059928025.1 Delphinapterus leucas
CTCCTACATAATGAGGAGGCTCAGAGAGGTGGATTAACTATCTTGAGACTGCACAGTGATTCTCCACCAGAGAACTTGAGGCTTTCCTTCAGAGCACTGACCTCAGCTTGTGCTCAGAAATGTTTTTTGGTTGATTCTTGTTTGGCACACCTACTCAGCTAGGTTGTAAGCTCCATGGGGCAGGGACGTCGTCTGTTTTATCCACTGACAAATTCAATTTCAATGTATCACTCATATTTATCGAATGCAGGAAAGATGACTCTGAATGAGTGAATGACAGTAACTTGAACCACTGTGTGAATACAAGGACCACCCTGTTTTCAGTACCGCATCCCAGCCCACGCAGAAGCTGCTGTGTTCACGTGGGCTGTCCAAGGAGTAGGTCATGGCTGAAGGCTGTTCTTATATGGCTGACCTGGACAAACTGATCCCGTATTCTGCAAAGCCCATTGGAAAGACAGCAGACAATCAATAAACTCAGGGACTCCTTTCACTACCCTGAACTACATTTCTTTTGGTGCCCAATATAACAGTTCAAATTTGTGTTCTTATAAATTTCAGCAACTGATTTGATTCTATAAACCCTGCCCTCCTACTGTCAACTCAGCATTTTGTCTTACTAACTTGGAAGTGAGTGTCCCCTATCAATAAAAGCAAAATGAATGCAGGTTATTCAGAAGCTACAGGAAAAGTTTCATTTTTAATAGAGTAGTAAAATGTTCTTTTTAAATGAAGTTTCAAAGGATCTTAAAACTCTTAGACCCAAACGCACATTTCAATACAGAGAAACTAAGGCCCAGAGAGGGGAACTGAGTTGTCAGAGTACGTTAGTGGCTAGTCTGGGAGAAGCTGCTTGTTCTGTAGGCCACTACTAGGAACACAGGTCCCATTGAACCAAGAAAGATCTGTCTTTACTGAGCTCTTCTGACTGAAAACCAAGATGGCTGCTGGTCCCAAATCGCAGCAGCCCATGAAGTCTGGGCTCTGGCTTTGTCCAAAACTTTTTCCATTAGGCCTGGCATGGAAGACAAGGTGACAACTGGAATAAGGAGTCAGAAAGTTCCACTCTGCTCACAAGTGGTTTTATTGCTTCACTGAAGTCCTTATGGCTAGGGTTCAGATGAAAAGAAATTTGAGGTACGTCCATCTAAATCACCCTTCCACACCTAAATTCCAACTATCGACAGTACAAATTATGGACAAGTAAGATTTAACTCAATGAGGAAAAAGAATTCAGTAGCATGCTTTGGCTCTCCAAAACTATTTTGATTTTAGGCCATGTTAATTGAGGTAAAGTGTCTAATAAAGGAGGTGATAATGCTCTTTCCCTTGTCCTTCTCAGAGGCTCTGACTCAGAGTCCCTCTGAAACTTGTTCCCCCCCTCAAGGTCTCTACACTTGTGCCTTCTTCCTGGAATGCTTCTTCTCAATATTCAGGTCTCAGATTAAAATTAACTCCCATTTAATGTGCCACAGCCAACAAACATCTTTCATTTTCTTTATAACATTTATTGTTATCTGAAATTACTTCTGTTATTGTCTGTGCCCTACCCCCACAGACTCACTTTTGGTTATCTTGTTCATCACAATTCCCAGCATCTGGTACGGTGTCTAATCTACAGCATGTGTAGTGTAAAGGTGGATGCAGTATATAGGAAGTGCACAATTACTCGCTGAGTGAAAGACACTGTGTTCATAATGGTGAGGTTTATTCTTCAATGTCTTTGAAGACAGGCTGCAGGTATAGAAAAGCTTTTACCTAGACAAGAGAAGACCCAAGGATGAGACATAAAAGCTATTTTTAACTATCTGAGGACGGTCCTTTGAAATAAGAGTAGATTTATGCATTCATTCATTCATTCCACAATACTTTGTTGGTTTTTTTTTTTTTTTGCTGCGTTTAACATACAACTCTTAACTGTATAAGAGTTACATATTATAAAGAAAACTTCTTAAAGCAAAATATACCCTCTTTGCTAAAACAGCTAATTAACCAAGAGATGATGCTTTAAGTATAGAGAATATTCTCTTTAAAACATGCTTTAAAAATTACTTATATGTTTATGATAAATTTTCCTTAGAAAATTTTGTTAAAATAAATAGGAAAAAAATCAAAGAGGTTCTCTGAATACTTCATTATTAAGTAACCCAAAAGTTTTTTTTTTGAATTTTATTTTATTTATTTTCTTATACAGCAGATTCTTATTAGTCATCCATTTTATACACATCAGTGTATACATGTCAATCCCAATCTCCCAATTCATCACACCACGCCCACCACCCCACCACTTCCCCCTTGGTGTCCATACGTTTGTTCTCTACATCTGTGTCTCACTTTCTGCCCTGTAAAGCAGTTCACCTGTACCATTTTTCTAGGTTCCACATACATGCGTTAATATACGATATTTGTTTTTATCTTTCTGACTTACTTCACTCTGTATGACAGTCTCTAGATCCATCCACATCTCAACAAATGACCCAATTTTGTTCCTTTTTATGGCTGAGTAATATTCCATTGTATATATGTGCCACATCTTCTTTATCGAGTCGTCTGTTGATAGGCATTTAGGTTGCTTCCATGACCTGGTTATTGTAAATAGTGCCACAATGAACACTGGGGTGCATGTGTCTTTTTGAATTATGGTTTTCTCTGGTTATATGCCCAGTCGTGGGATTGCTGGGTCATATGGTAATTCTATTTTTAGTTTTTTAAGGACCCTCCATACTGTTCTCCATAGTGGCTGTATCAATTTACATTCCCACCAACAGTGCAAGAGGGTTCCCTTTTCTCCACACCCTCTGCAGCATTTATTATTTCTAGATTTCTTGAGGATGGCCATTCTGACTGGTGTGAGATGATATCTCATTGTAGTTTTGATTTGCATTTCTCTAATGATTAATGATGTTGAGCATTCTTTCATGTGTTTGTTGCCAATCTGTATATCTTCTTTGGAGAAATGTCTATTTAGGTCTTCTGCCCATTTTTGGATTGGGTTGTTTGTTTTTTCAATATTGAGCTGCATGAGCTGTTTATATATTTTGGAGATTAATCCTTTGTCCGTTGATTTGTTTGTAAATATTTTCTCCCATTCTGAGGGTTGTCGTTTCATCTTGTTTATGGTTTCCTTTACTGTGCAAAAGACTTTAAGTTTCATTGGGTTCCATTTGTTTATTTTTGTTTTTATTTCCATTAGTCTAGGAGGTGGATCAAAAAAGATCTTGCTGTGATTTATGTCAAAGAGTGTTCTTCCTATGTTTTCCTCTAAGAGTTTTGTAGTGTCCGGTCTTACAGTTAGGTCTCTAATCCATTTTGAGTTGGGTTTTGTGTATGGTGTTAGGGAGTGTTGTAATTTCATTCTTTTACATGTAGCTGTCCAGTTTTCCCAGCACCACTTATTGAAGAGACTGTCTTTTCTCCATTGTATATCCTTGCCTCCTTTGTCATAGATTAGTTGACCATAGGTGCGTGGGTTTATCTCTGGGCTTTCTATCTTGTTCCATTGATCTATGTTTCTGTTTTTGCGCCAGAATCATACTGTCTTGATTACCGTAGCTTTGTACTGTAGTCTGAAGTCATGGAGTCTGACTCCTCCAGCTCCATTTTTTTCCCTCAAGACTGCTTTAGCTATTTGGAGTCTTTTGTGTATCCATACACATTTTAAGATTTTTTGTTCTAGTTCTGTAAAAAAATGCCATTGGTAATTTCATAGGGATTGCACTGAATCTGTAGATTGCTTTGGGTAGTATAGTCATTTTCAGAATATTGATTCTTCCAATCCAAGTACATGGTATATCTCTCCATCTGTTGGTATCATCTTTAATTTCTTTCATCAGTGCCTTGTAGTTTTCTGCATACAGGTCTTTTGTCTCCCTAGGTAGGTTTATTCCTAGGTATTTTATTCTTTTTGTTGCAGTGGTAAATGGGAGTGTTTCCTTAATTTCTCTTTTAGATTTTTCATCATTAGTGTATAGGAATGCAAGAGGTTTCTGCGCATTAATTTTGCATCCTGCAACTTTACCAAATTCATTGATTAGCTCTAGTAGTTTTCTGGTGGCATCTTTAGGATTCTCTATGTATAGTATCATGTCATCTGCAAACAGTGACAGCTTTACTTCTTCTTTTCCGATTTGGATTCCTTTTATTTCTTTTTCTTCTCTGACTGCCATGGCTAGGACTTCCAAAACTATGCTGAATAATAGCGGTGAGAGTAGACATCCTTGTCTTGTTCCTGATCTTAGAGGAAATGCTTTCAGTTTTTCACCATTGAGAATGATGTTTGCTGTGGGTTTGTCGTATATGGCCTTTATTATGTTGAGGTAGGTTCCCTCTATGCCCACTTTCTGGAGAGTTTTTATCATAAATGGGTGTTGAATTTTGTCAAAAGCTTTTTCTGCATCTATTGAGATGATCGATCATATGGTTTTATCCTTCAATTTGTTAATATGTTGTATCACATTGATTGATTTGCATATACTGAAGGATCCTTGCATCCCTGGGATAAATCCCACTTGATCATGGTGTATGATCCTTTTAATGTGTTGTTGGATTCTGTTTGCTGGTATTTTGTTGAGGAGTTTTGCATCTATATTCATCAGTGATATTGGTTTATAATTTTTTTTTTTGTAGTATCTTTTTCTGGTTTTGGTATCAGGGTGATGGTGGCCTTGTAGAATGAGTGTGGGAGTGTTCCTCCCTCTGCTATATTTTGGAAGAGTTTGAGAAGGATGGGTGTTAGCTCTTCTCTAAATGTTTGATAGAATTTACCTGTGAAGCCATCTGGTCCTTGACTTTTGTTTGTTGGAAGATTTTTAATCACCGTTTTAATTCCATTACTTGTGATTTGTCTGTTCATATTTTCTGTTTCTTCCTGGTTCAGTCTTGGAAGGTTATACCTTTCTAAGAATCTGTCCATTTCTTCCAGGTTGTCCATTTTATTGGCATAGAGTTGCTTGTAGTAGTCTCTTAGGGTGCTTTGTATTTCTGCCGTGTCTGTTGTAACTTCTCCTTTTTCATTTCTAATTTTATTGATTTGAGTCCTCTCCCTCTTTTTCTTTTTCTTGATGAGTCTGGCTAACAGTTTATAAATTTTGTTTATCTTCTCGAAGAACCAGCTTTTAATTTTATTATCTTTGCTATTGTTTTCTTTGTTTCTATTTCATTTATTTCTGCTCTGATCTTTATGATTTATTTCCTTCTGCTAACTTCGGGTTTTGTTTGTTTGTTCTTCTTTCTCTAGTTCCTTTAGGTGTAAGGTTAGATAGTTTATTTGAGATTTTTCTTGTTTCTTGAGGTAGGCTTTTAGAACTGCTTTTGCTGCGTCCCATAGGTTTTGGATCGTCGTGTTTTCATTGTCATTTGTCTCTAGGTACTTTCTGATTTCCTCTTTGATTTTGTCAGTGATCTCTTGGTTATTTAGCAATGTATTGTTTAGCCTCCATGTGTTTGTGTTTTTTACGGTTTTTTCCCTGTAATTCATTTCTAATATCATAGTGTGTGGTCAGAAAAGATGCTTGATATGATGTCAATTTTCTTAAACTTACTGAGGCTTGATTTGTGACCCAAGATGTGATCTATCCCGGAGAATGTTCTGTGCGCACTTGAGAAGAAAGTGTAATCTGCTGTTTTTGAATGGAATGTCCTATAAATATCAATTAAATCTATCTGGTCTATTGTGTCATTTAAAGCTTCTGTTTCCTTCTTTATTTTCATATTTGATGATCTGTCCACTGGTGCAAGTGAGGTGTTAAGGTCCCCCACTATTATTGTGTTACTGTCGATTTCCTCTTTTATAGCTGTTAGCAGTTGCCTTATGTATTGAGGTGATCCTATGTTGAGTGCATATATATTTATAATTGTTATATCTTCTTCTTGGATTGATCCCTTGATCATTATGTAGTATCCTTCCTTGTCTCTTGTAACCTTCTTTATTTTAAAGTCTATTTTAGCTGATATGAGTATTGCTACTCCAGCTTTCTTTTGATTTCCATTTGCGTGGAATATCTTTTTACACCCCCTCACTTTCAGTCTGTATGTGTCCCTAGCTCTGACGTGGGTCTCTTGTAGACAGCATATATATGGGTCTTGGTTTTGTATCCATTCAGCAAGCCTATGTCCTTTGGTTGGAGCATTTAATCCATTCACGTTTAAGGTAATTATTGATATGTATGTTCCTATGACCATTTTCTTAATTGTTTTGGGTTCGTTTTTGTAGGTCTTTTTCTTCTCTTGTGTTTCCCACTTAGAGAAGTTCCTTTAGCATTTGTTGTAGAGCTGGTTTGGTGGTGCTAAATTCTCTTAGCTTTTGCTTGTCTGTAAAGCTTTTGATTTCTCCATCAAATCTGAATGAGATCCTTGCCAAGTAGAGTAATCTTGGTTGTAGGTTCTTCCCTTCCATCACTTTAAGTATATCATGCCACTCCCTTCTGGCTTGTAGAGTTGCTGCTGAGAAATCAGCTGTTGACCTTATGGGAGTTCCCTTGTATGTTATTTGTCATTTTTCCCTTGCTGCTTTCAGTAATTCTCCTTTGTAATTTTTGCCAATTTGATTACTATGTGTCTCAGCGTGTTTCTCCTTGGGTTTATCCTGTATGGGACTCTGTGCTTCCTGGACTTGGGTGGCTATTTCCTTTCCCATGTTAGGGAAGTTTTTGACTATAATCTCTTCAAATATTTTCTCAGGTCCTTTCTCTCTCTCTTCTTCTTCTGGGACCCCTATAATGCAAATGTTGGTGCGTTTAATGTTGTCCCAGAGGTGTCTTAGGCTGTTTTCATTTCTTTTCATTCTTTTTTCTTTATTCTTTTCCGCAGCAGTGAATTCCACCATTCTGTCTTCCAGGTTACTTATCCGTTCTTCTGCCTCAGTTATTCTGCTATTGATTCCTTCTAGTGTAGTTTTCATTTCAGTTATTGTATTGTTCATCTCTGTTTGTTTATTCTTTACTTCTTCTAGGTCTTTGTTAAACATTTCCTGCATCCTCTCGATCTTTGCCTCCATTCTTTTTCCGAGGTCCCGGATCATTTTCACTATCATTATTCTGAATTCCTTTTCTGGAAGGTTGCCTATCTCCACTTCATTTAGTTGTTTTTTGGGGGGTTCATCTTGTTCCTTCATCTGGTACATAGCCCTCTGCTTTTTCATCTTGTCTATCTTTCTGTGAAGGTGGTTTTTGTTTCACAGGCTGCAGGACTGTAGTTCTTCTTGCTTCTGCTGTCTGCCCTCTGGTGGATGTGCACATTCAACAATACTTTCTGAGCACCTACCCTGCATTAAGCATTGTTGTAGCCTTAGGGAAGCAAAAATAAGCAAAACAGATAGCAATAAATAGATAAGCAAGAAAATATGTGAAGTGAGCTAGTAATATGAACTATGGCAAGAAATCAAGGAGAGAAAGGAAGAGAGAACTCTCAGTGTGGGGGGGTGAAGAAATGGCTATTTTATGGGGGTTGTCAGTGAAGGCTCAGTGATAGGGTTGTCACACTTTATGACCTGAGGTTGTGTGACTACGTAGGACCAGTGAGCAGGCTGTAAGCAGTGGTTCTCAACTTTGGCTACATACGGAAATCACCTGAAGAGCCTTAGAAAATCCTGATGTCAGGCCCCCATCCTCAAAGACGCTGATTTAATTAGTCTTGTTTGCAGCCTGAATATTAGAATTTTTAAAAGCTCCCAAGTGATTCTGATGTGCAACCAAGGTTGAGAATCACTGCTAGAGGGAGGCAAGATTTAGTAATGGATGATCCACAATAGCTTCCTGGTGTTGTTTTGAGTGCCCTGGCTCAGGAAGTGTTTACGAATACCTAGGTGTCAATTAGATACCACTTCACACCCATTAGGATGGTTATTATAAAAACAAAACACAACTGAAAAATAACAAATGTTGGTGAGAATGTGGAGAAACTAGAACCTTTGTGCATTCCTGGTAGAAATGTAAAATGGTGAACTGCTGTGGAAACCAGTTTGGTGGTTTCTCAAAAAGCTAAATATAGAATGACCATATGATCCAGCAGTACCAGTCCTAGGTATACACCCCAAAGAATCAAAAGCAGGGACATGAGTAGATACATTCACCCCAATGTTCATAGCAGCATTATTCACAATATCCAAAAGGTAGAAACAACTCAAGTGTCCATCAACAGGTGAAAGGACAGAAAGAATGTAGTATATACATACTATGGAATTTTATTCAGTCATAAAAAAAAAATGAAGTTCTGATCCATACTACAACATTAATAAACCCTGAAAACATTACACTATGTGAAATAAACCAGACACAAAAAGACAAATATGGTATAATTCCATTTATATGAGATTCCTAGAATAGGCAAATACATAGAGAAGCAAAGTAGTATGAGAGGGGAATAGGGAATTATTTTAATGAGTACAGAATTTCTATTTGGGGTGATGAAAAAATTCTGGAAATGGATAATGGTGATGGTTGCACACCATTGTGAATGAACTTATTGTCACTGAATTGTACATGTTAAATGGTTACTTTATGTATTAATGGTAAATTTTATGTTATATATATTTTATCACAATAAAAAAGAAGAATACATGGATGACCCTGTATCAGGATGCTGTATAGGTTTCTTGTACTGGAGGCAGGTGGGACTGGATGATTTTAGGTCCCTTTCTTGTCTATGGTCAGTGATCCTAACATATCCTCAGAACATGGATTGTCCATCAACCACACCCTCACCATGAGAACAATCTCCCCTGCACTGCCTTTCCTCTCGTAAGAGAAAAGAACAGATTCAGAGTCTGAGGTGAACACCTCTGGCTCCAGAGAATGTATATTTCAAATTAGGTGGGAATGTCAGGCTCAGAGAACTGCAAGTTCAATGTTATGATTTATTTGTGGCATGCCAATTAGGAGCTAGAAATAGCTAAACTTTAAACTGTGAGTGAAGAGCAAAATGTAACCATAGCATTTTTAATTAGGTGGAACTGTCCATTGAACTAAATGGAAGTCCAGTAATGATAATTAAAATAAATTAGGAACCACGTCTACTGACTCTATGTTAGATCCTTGGATTACCTCTGATACCTTCCAAGACTACTGTCAACCACCACCAGACAATTCTTATCTGTCCAAAGAGCTATCCACTCCACTAAATCAGTTCTTTGACAGTTATTCTTATGAGAAATTTTACTTTCTCTTCTTTTTTCCTTTTCCAGTGATCTCTTGATCCATGAATAAAGAAATTCTACAAACTTGCTCTGTTTACCACTTTCCCTGTTCTTAATAAATGAAAACATGACAGTAATTCTGGGTAAATTTTCACATAGGTTAGTATACGTGAAAACACTCTGTAAATGACAAAGTATAGTATAAATAAGTAATCACTGTTATTAATATCAGAAGCCCATTAGGGACAATAGCTAAGGAAGTTTTAGGTTATGCCTTGTTATATTATCCAGAATAATTGGTTTCAAGGTCTCACACACACACACACACACACACACACACACACACACGATAAACTTTGTTAGTAGTCAAGAATACTTTTCTCTCTCTCTCTTTTTTTTTTTTTTGCACTGGCTTTGTTAACAATAGCTATGTAATTTCAAAAAAGTCACTTCCATTTTCTGAGCCTCAGTTTTATCCTGGATCAATTGAGGAAGTTAGAATAAATCTCTCATTTATCAGATATGTATTTATTACCAACCATATGCCAAGACCTATGCTAAGTACTGGAATACAACAGTAAAGCTTGACAAGGTCCCTACCTTCATGGAATTCACACCACTGATGGAAACAGACAATAAGCAAGTATACAACTAGCAAAGAAATACAGTTTGTGATCAGTGTTTCAAAGTTACACTCTTAAACCTTAATGTTTATATGCATCTTTTGGGGATATTATTAAAACGCAGATTCTGATTATTTGGTCTGATGTGGGGTCTGGGGTTCTGCATTCCTCACAAGCCCGTACATAGGCTCATGAAGAGCATCAGTGATGCTCTTGCCACTGGTTCGTGAATCACACTTGGGGCAGTAAGACTATCAAGGACACTGGCATGATGGTGATAGAGAACAACTAGGTTAAAGGGAAAACAAGCAATCAGAGGACAGTGGATATAGCTCTTCTGATACACATGAAGGATCCATGAGTTAGAGGAACCAGGAGAAGAGCAAGTGCAAAGGCCCTGAGACAGGAAAGACATCTGGTGTGTACTATCAGAGAAGAATGAACACGGAATAAAGAACCTGAAATGAGCTCCAAAAGGTAGTCAGAAGTTGGATCCAGAGGGCTTTGGATGTGCTGGTGAGACGTTCATGTTTTATTAGACAACAAATGAGAATACAATAAAGTGATTTAAGGAGAAAAGTGACAGTGGGGATGTAAATGTGAGAGAAAGTAAGTAAACTTGTCAGGGGCCCTTGCCAGGGTTCAGGTAAGGGAAGACAATGGCTTGGAATAGGGTGGCGGCTGTGGAGACGGAGAGAAGTGGGTATATTTGAGAAGTAAAGGGATAGGTAAGAACAAAAGATTCCATGAGTGGATAGAAAGCAGAAATGAAAATTATAATTCTGATTTGCTCATCTGAGTAAACGATGGTACAATTTAATGAGATGGGAAAACATGTTAAGTGTGAGATATGTATAAAACATTCAGGTGTAGATGTCAAGTAGGCAAATGGATACTCACGTTGGAGCTCAGAAAGGATGATGGGGCCAGAGGTACACACTGGGATTTCCAGCATTTTAATGGAATTTAGAGCCTTGGGGAAGGATGCAATCACTCAAGAAGAGGGCCAGAGTCTTGATGAACTCTGATACTGAGATATGCAGTAGAGAAGGAGGAACCAGCCGAGGAAACTGAGAAAGAAAGCAGAGCAGACATCACTGGGGTGCCTGAGGAGCACCAGGTGAGTGTGTTGCTGTGGAAGCCAAGTGCAAAGAAAGTGTCAAGTGAGAAAAAAATGTGTTTCTTGATAGTTCCCTGGGAATACCGCAGGGCCACTTCTGGGAACGAAGTGAAGCAAGGAGGCAGCATAACTACAGTAGTTCTTCCTTTTCTTTTTATGTATTGAGCTTTGCAATAAAATGATGTTTGACAACAGAGCTCCATCACTGGACCAATGATCTCTGCAGAATGTTTCTCCTCCGCCACCGTTGTGTCAACCACACAGGAAACACTCTTCTTGAAAATACACACAGTACATCCATTAAGGATTCCAAGCAGTTCAAAATACTCCCTATCTGAGGGCTTTCATCACCCATCCTGCCCACCACTGCACAATCCTTTATGAAATAATTGCATTTAAATTACAGCAAACAGTGTTCATTTTCTTACCAATCAACAGTCAGCACAAAGAATGCAAAAGCACTCTAAATTAAATGAGAGCCTGACTAAAACTGGATGTTTTCTTCTCAGTGTGAATTTTATTAACCTTAAGTGTAAGGTCCCTGGTGTTTTCTATAATGATAAAAGACTGGGTGTTGAACAAGAGGGCCTTAACTTTTCACTCAGCTTGACTGAACTTTAGATAGACTTCTTCCTGACTCTAGGCTCTGGCCTCCCTTTTCTTAGAGCGTTTTACTTCAGAAAACTTGTAATTGTAAATTCTTTCTCTGGCCCTTTGGGATGTAAATCTTTTTAAAAGCCTCTTGCCAGTTTTCCAAGCTAGGATGTCTTCTTCTGCAAGGGCCTGGTAACCATCTCTTTGAAATGTAATCATCAAGGAAGAGAAAGCCCCCATCCCCAGTCTCTATAAAAGGGTAGAAGCCTATCTTCCTACCTTCTGTGGGCACATTGCTCCAAGTTGTAAAACTACCTCCTCTTTCCTTTGGGAAAGGTCAATTAACAAACACAGATGGCTTAGGGTCCCTGCCCCCCACTCCATTTCTGAAAGCCTCTCCTGACTGTCATTTCAGTGAAACTGAGTTCAGACTATATTCTGGGCTCTCTCTCTATTGCAATAGCTTTGAAAGAAGTCATCCTTACCTGTTAACTTTGTCCAGTGCAATTTTTACTTTGACAGAATATGTTGTTTTTTTACCACTAATTATGTCATGCATGTATTGTCTTCATTACCTCTATTACTCCCCATGAACAAAATCCGTGACAGTTGGAATACACGTAGGAAAGTTAAATTC
The DNA here is from genome assembly GCF_059928025.1 of Delphinapterus leucas. Classification (NCBI taxonomy): domain Eukaryota; kingdom Metazoa; phylum Chordata; class Mammalia; order Artiodactyla; family Monodontidae; genus Delphinapterus; species Delphinapterus leucas. The sequence continues at coordinate 126,101,883 of NC_143131.1, forward strand.
AGATAATATTTGGATTGGCAATATTTCTTATATAAATTAATGTTCAAAATGCCTTTTTAATCAAAATAGAAAGAGTAGGGTCCATGAGTATGTTAACTGTTTTTCCCTATAACCAAAAAACTTGATAAATAATGTAACTGTAACCTTTTTAAAGCATACATCATTCCTTTATATATGTGCCCTTTCTTTCTAGGTTTCTTGAGAGACTGACATACAAACAATAGCCAGACCCTATAAATAACAATAAAACGCTGACAATCTCTGTGGCAACCAGCCCAGGAAGGTCAGGACTTGTTCAATGACTGCTAGCTTTCTTATTTTTCTCCTCGTACCTGCTTCCAGCTCAAGACTAACCACAGAAAGCCAAATATGCTCCCCAAAGCAACTACATTAGATGTCCCACTTCTTGTTTGTGCACCTCCTGCTTTCCTAGGTCAACAACCTCTGATTAGAGCACAGCTGAAGCCCTGTGTTTTTCACTATAATCTTTTCTACTCCGCCTCCTGACTCTGAGTCTTTGCTAAATGCAAGTGATGATGGCTGACTTGCTATAGCAAGCTCTGGATAAATAGCCTCTGTTCTGATTCGTGTGATCTTTGTTTCCACATTCCAGATATGCTCTAGATGTACAATTACCTGGAATCCTATATTTTCAAATTAGGTAGAAGTCTTTTCTGAGGGAGAAAGAATTTCTTATTATTTGGCTTATGTTACGTTGGGTTTTTAATAACTTTTCAGGTGGCCCAGTTAACTGTTTTTTTTAACAGTATGCTTCTCTTCTTAAAAATGCTTTTTTTAAAAAACAGAAGGACTAAATTAAATAATTCATATAAAACATTTTCATAAGAGCTTCAAAGCAGTGGTGTTCCAGAATCACAAGGGAGCACCAAAATTACCTTGAAAGCTTGATTAAAACACAGAGCACTGGACCCGCCAACAGTTTCTGATTCAGTACATCTGGAGTGAGTCCCCAAATCTGCATTTCTAACAAGTTTCTAGGTGACGCTGATGCAGCTAGTCTGGGACTACAATTTTGAAGACCAGTTGACCTACAGCATTTTGAAAGATGCCCTTTACCCAAACCCTCATTTCTCCATTGCAAATTACTTTCTTTGCTTCTAGGTTTAAAACTTCCTCCTTGGAAGTGGGGAGACTGTGATATTGATTAAGCTCCTACTATATGGCACATATATATGGAATCTTAAAAAAAAAATGGTTCTGAAGAACCTAGGGGCAGGAAAGGAATAAAGACACAGACGTAGAGAATGGACTTGAGGACACGGGGAGGGGGAAGGGTAAGCTGGGACGAAGTGAGAGAGTAGCATTGACATATATACACTATCAAACGTAAAACAGATAGCTAGTGAGAAGCAGCTGCATCACACAGGGAGATCAGCTTGGTGCTTTGTGAACACCTAGAGGGGTGGGATAGGGAGGGTGGGAGGGAGACACAAGAGGGAGGGGATATGGGGATATATGTATATGTATAGCTGATTCACTTTGTTATACAGCAGAAACTAACACAACATTGTAAAGCAATTATCCTCCGATAAAGATGTTAAAGCAAACAAAAACAAAAACAAAAATATCAAACAAACAAAAATGACTGCTGGAGCATTCCCACCTGGCAAATCTAAGAACTGTATTGTATTACAGTTCATAAATGCATGTCCAGACTATGCTTGTGACAAATGTAAAAAGAATCTTAAAAACATTCATGCTCCAATAATTCCACTTCTAAGAACTTATCCTAAAGAAATAAATTATTAGAGCTGCTCTTAAAGATTTATATATATATATATATATATATATATATATATATATATATATTATGACTCACAACCATATTGCTTCTAATTAGGAAAACTGGAGATAACCTAATTGTCTAAATTTGGGTATCAGTTATATCAACAATTTCATATTTATTTAATATTTACACAGCCACTGAAATCCAGGTTTGAAAAGAATATTTAACAGCAGGGGAAAGTTCTCATAAGTATTGCTCAGTGCTAAAAGCAGGTATGAAACAGTAAATCACAAGTTCAACTTTTTATAAAAATGTGTATTTACATAAAGGTCCAGGAAAATAACTGTTGAGAGATTAACTTGTGACCGTTTTATTAAAACCACAAAAAAAAAAAGACTAGGAGGAATGAATGGTTATCTTTCTTCTCTCTTACAAGAAGATAACTAAAATTTGTGTTTTGAGTTATCAGCAACATTGGTTATGGGTTTTTCAAGTTGCACAGCTGAAGGCAGCGGTTTCTGGCACCAGAGCATAGTCACCTGACCTAAAGGCAGAAGTAGCTAACTAAGGAGGGAGGGAGATTTGTAGAGCTATAACAAGGAGAAAGCAGGGGTTTGCAGATTCCAAGAACGGCAAAAGGGAACACCACACTCCCTCTCGGCACCCATAGAGACCAACCACTATAATCAAAGGCCCCAGTGTCAAGCTTGATATGGAAGCAGCAAAACCTCCTTTCTTCCTGGGACCAGGTAAAAGTGGACAACTAGCCTGGTGTGGTAATCAGAGTGGACTAAAAAGCAAAAGGTCCAGCTTGTCCCGGAAACTGGAAGAAGTCCACAAAATGTCAGATTAAATTTCCCCTTGAAACCCATTTGAAGGTTCATTAAAAAGTCTACTAATTTAGAGATTAAAAGAAATCTGGCATTTCCTACATCTGAATTGTGTAAAATTCCTTCCAGTGCTTTATTTTTCTTCATGGCATTTATCTAGCATATGTTTCTTTGCTTTTTAGTGTCTACTGAATGCATCTCCCAACCCCTTCACCCCCACTCTCCAATAGATTGTTAGCATCATGAAAGCAGAGCCTTTGTTTTCTTGGCACATAGTAGGTACTCAACAAATATTTGTTTAAATTAAGGAATAAATGATGCCATTAGATTATCCTGGAAATTATGGTTATATCACCTGCTACAATAATGCTTTAGTCCACTCAGGCTGCCATAACAAAATACCATAGGCTGGGTGACTTAAACAACAAAAATTTATTCTCTCATAGTTCTGGAGGCTGGAAAGTGCAAGATCCAGATGCTGGCAGATCAGTTCCTGGTGAAAGCTCTCTTACTAACTTGCAAAAGGCTGCCTTCTCTCTGTGTCTTTACACAGTGGAGGGAGAGCAAGCGCTCTGGTATCTCTTCTTATAAGGGCACTAATCCCACCATGAGGGCCTCTTCTAAATCCAATTATCATTAGTTCCCAAAGGTCTCATCTCCAAATGCCACTACACTGGGGGTTAGGGCTTCAACATATGAGTGGGAGGAGGCACAATTCATCTATAACAAATAACATGTCGTTATTTATTTTGACCAAAGTACTGCTTTCAGGTACTTTAGTCATCTACTTACAAATCGAACATGCTATCTTTTCCACAAGACTTTACATATTTTATATCCAAATAAAATTATATTTGAAGGAAAATTAAAACAGGGAGAGAAGGAGAGCTATGTCTGCATCTATGCATATATATATAATTAAATTCAGAGGTTATGGCCATTAGAAGGTACAACCAATTGCTAATCATAAATGTTTTGGGCAGAGGACTAGAAGGTAATGGGAAACTTTTTCATTCAGGGTATTATCAGAATTTGAAATGACAAGAATAAATTTATTTATTACTTGTTCAACTGAAGAATACGGAAGTACTACTCCCTCTGCTGTGAATCTCATCTTCCCTTGCACTTCTCTACCACACCCCTTCTCACTTCACACTAGAAGGTTAACATATTGTTCTTGCCAAATAAGTCATACATGAGAGCATTAATTTCTCTAAACAGTTGAGTGTGAGCTCTGCTGTGATTAGAAAACAAACTCACTGACGCAACTAGGCTTGGCCCAGGAATGTCAGCTTAGCTATAGGCATATGTTTGCTCATTTTTTCATTCAACCATCCCTTTGTCTACTCAGTCATCTGTGTATGCACTCAATGGAATATGTGAGGGGCTAAGCTATTTCAGTCACTGAGAAGAGACAGCAGGCATGGTTCCTTCCCTCAGTAAGCTCAAAGGCTACCAGAGCAGACAGACATGAATCCAACTATACATATACGTAAAATTACCCCTGCTGTGGAGGCTATGAGAAGAGGTATACGTGGTGGTGCTAACCCTGTTTTGAGATCAGCAAACACTCTTCTGAGGGTGTGATCATTGAGCTGCAATTTCAAGGAAGCGCAGGAGTTGACTGAAAAAAAGTATGAAATGTCAGGGGCCAGGGCTGAAAGTGCAGTGGTGAAAATGATGTGATTTATTCCAGCAGCTGAAAGAAGACCAACATAACTGTAGTGCTGGGAGCCAGGAGAGCCACCAGCACTTGGGGCCAACAAGGGTCAGATCAGGAGGGGACCACAGGCTGCGCTAAGTATTTAGGTCTTCATTATGAGTTCAGTGGGGAGTCACAAATTGTTTAAAGAAGGTTGGCATTAAGGATGACATGATCAGATTTACATTTTGACATGTCTAGAGTGTAGAGGGACAACTGTGAGTTTTATTTGGATGGACTTCGGCCTTAGTAATTTTGAAACCTTTTAGTTATATGTACTCCAGTCAACATATCTAGAACATGATTCTCAGCAGAAGTGGTAACACCCCCAGAGGTTCTCTGAGATACTTGTGGGGCCGTGGGTTGTGGTTATGATTGGGGAACACTATAGGCATTTAGCGAGAGGACAGGTGACATTACAATATGAAGGACAATCTCTCATTTAAAAAATCACATCCCACATTCTCCACGATTTTAGAATGTCCTATCAGCCATCAGTATAAGTGAAAAATTTGTTTATAGTTACCCAATTTAGCACTTAGCTCCTTTTACATATAAACACAAATAATTTTTTGCATGGTAATTTATATACACTAAATGAAGGGGAATTACACTTTCATTTTGTTCAGAACAGGGATTCTCTAAATGTCACCAACAGTGATGCCACTCGTGGTATTAGAGTTGACAACCCAACACACCTGTGCTGGACTTCATTAGTAGTTGTTGCATTCACGGTGTTTTAACGTACAAGCCACACATATCTGACTACTTTACTATGTTTTCTACTGTAGACAAGTCTGAGCATTTATAATGAAACAAATACTATATTATAAATAACTTTTGCTTTATTGCTATTTTGTATTGCAGTTAAGGAAGTATGTGCATAATTTAATTGTGATTAGACAGGTTATATTACTCATGGATCTCATTTCAGTATAGTCAAGGGGTATTACAAAATATTTGTTTAAAAAAGGGCAGAGTAGTGCCTGACCTGATACGGTCAAGAATCACTGGTCTAGCAAAGTGTAATGACTTTCAAGAGCTTGGCTGTTTTGTTCTCTTGAACTTCAGGTGTCTTGTCTAAAATGAAAGCACTCACGTATTCCTGATTTATCAATCCTGGAAATATGCAGTTAAAGAAGATCAGTGAATGTCAAAGGTTGGAAATAAAAGAGCAGGGGCAGAGGCAGCATACTACTTGTCTATCAAGAAAATTAGAAAGTTCTAGCTTCAAGCTTTTCTCATTCATAGTCCTGAAGGATTTTTAACAGCTGTAATACACATCTTCTGTAAAAAGCTGTATTTCATTATCTTATAAATATCTAGTTTGACAATATTTGCAAATCAAGTTTGTGGAATTCTGGTGTGTGTGTGTGTGTGTGTGTGTGTGTGTGTCTGTGTGTGTGTTATTCATTCTCAATAATTTATGGGGTAGAAACGCTTCCATGCTAGAAACTGCTTAGACAGAAAAATTAATTTTTTGGTTAGCTTGAAAATAAATGCTAGGCTGTATTATGTAATGTAACATAATGTAATGTAATATAATTAGGATATTCCCTTATGGTTGACTGTGGCAGCTTTCCAATCCTTCAGGCCTGTTTGGCCTCTCTGCTTTAATAATAATGGGGTAAAGAATAGTTATTATCATTACCTGAGTGCCAGCAAGAATGCTCTTTTTCATGCATTAACTCATTCTATTGTCACAACAAGTCTACAGAGATGGGTATTACTACTCTATCCAATTTTCAGATGAAGAAGCTGAAGCTCAAAGATTTGAACTGATGTGCCCAAAGTCATACAACCAGTAAACAGTAAATTCAAGATTTGAATGTAGATCTCCCTAACTCCAGAACCTATGATGTACTAGGATAAATGTTCCAACATGTTAGAGAAAATTTCATAATCAGTGGTAAAATTTATGAAGATAATCTAAAAGTTAAAATACATAATCTGGAATACAGATGAATATACATGCTACCTCTTAAATAATGTTTTGGAAACTCCTTTGAGAACTACAAGTTTCTAAACCTGTTCTTCAGTAAGCTGTGTTCTATACTTCCTCAGTTACTCACTCCAATGTTCAAACCTTGAACTTGTCATTACCAATAGCTGTAACTCCCAACAATCTCAATTTCAAATATCTCACTCTCCAACCATCATTTCCTATCTTTAGAACTCATTCCTTCAGCAGTCTGACTCTAGCAATTCTTTCAGTCTCTCAGGACAGTCAATCCACTGATCCTAACACTTTTTCACTAGCCCTCACCCTTCTTACCTTAGAACTTGACACACCCCAGGCAGGTTATGGGATCTTAAAGATATGCGTGCTAAAGTTGCTAGAAGTCTAAGGCTACCCTGAGAACTGTCCTGGATAATAATTATTCATAGATACAAAAATATCTAGACAAAGTTTACCAGAATTTTAAAAAGCCCTTCGAATTATTCCCAGCATTACAAGCAGAGCAGCTGAGGAAATGGGGATTTCAGCCTAAGGACCAAAAGACTCAGAGGTGCTGGGGTACCTAACTCTAGTCTCTGAAATACTGTCAAGTAGCTCTAAAAAGTGTGACTGGGACCAGTGAGGGAAAACACTGGACGGTAGAATTCAACTCATCCAAAGACAAAATGACAAATACTTTTTTTTCTCATATTACAAGTTTAATCCACTTGTATAGCTGAAATGCTATATTGAGAAGGTTACTGAGAATGGGCCTTCAATCATCACTGTGTCAGTCTGAATGGGCTAGATTTTTCTCTGGTTACAAGCAACCCTCAATCTTCAGTACTTTCAAAGAACAAAGTTTATTTTTCGCTCAACGTATGTGTCCATGGTGGGTGGTCAAGGAGCCTCTGCTCATCACGTTCACTCAGGGACCCAGACTGATGGAGTAGCCACCATCTTAAATGCTGCCAGTTGCCATTCTAGAGGGAAAGAGAACTCAGGCAGTGGGTGGGTGCGTGTGTGTATCACAAACTGGTAATGAAATGCTCCCGCCTGAAAGTGGTTCGTGTCATTTCCACTCAACAACTGGACAGAACTAGACACATGGCCCCATACAGCCATAAGGAAGGTAGGATATTCAAACCTACAATGTGCCCAGAAGGAGAGAACAGTGAGTAGCATAATGCACAGTGAGCAGTGGTGTACCTCACGGGTCCAGATAAGACATTCTGGCATTTCAGTCTGGTACTTTTCATTCCTACCCTAATCACCAGAGCTGCCCTACAAAGCTTCCCAATGCAGTGAGCTCCCCAACATCAGACGGGTGCGAGAAAAGGTTAGAGGACGGTAAGTCAAATAACACCATAATGTCTATCCTCTATCTAATAGACTAACGGAACAATAAGGAAGCCCATAGTTCTAAGTTTCTACATGAGGAAGCCCATAGTTCTAAGTTTCTACATGAGTCCTTTATCACAATGATATAAAAAGAATTAGGCATTGTAGAACCTTGTACTAAATGCAGCCAGATCTTTAGAGAGAAATAACTAGTTCTCAAACCAACTAAATGGCCAAGCACTGGAGTGAATCTTACTCAACTAAAGCAGACGAAAACATGGGCTGACCATCATCATTGCATCGTTGCTTCTCTTCTCCACAAGAGTCAATCACATTACCTCTCTCCCCAAGGAGAGACAATGATCGAAAAAATCAAACAGAAAGCAAGGCAAAAGATTTCCACTGGGAGAAACCCCTATAGCAAGCTTTTTAGTGCTATCAGGATTCTTTATAAAAACCAGAACCTGACTAGCAGTCTATTCAGCAACAGATAGGACAGCAAATGGTTAGGTGAGGAAATGATCTGTTGTTCACCCAAGCCCATTAGCAGCCAGTCAGACTAAGCAACAATGGATAAAACACGTGAGAAATTGCATTAAAGCCTGTCTCACTCACACACACACAATAGGTTTTTAAAATTAACATCTGAATGCAGCCTTCAGTTAGCAAAAGCTTTCCTTGTTATTCTTATTTAATGTACATTTTTCAGAGCAGTTAGGATTGTTATTATAATTGATACTTTTGGACAAGGAAACTCAGGTTCAAAAAGATTAATTTCATTCACTCACTCTTAACTAAATACTGTTAAGTCTATATATGTGGTGTGCAGGAAAGCCCCTGAACGGGTGTATGCCAAAAACGGACTTGCTAACCTGTCAAAGCTGACATAGCAGAGAAAGGGGTACCTCATCACCCCGCCAATGCCTCCCCATTGCCAGAGTCAGTGATGGAAGGTTGGGCTTGAGGGACCATGAGTCCTATAACATAGGGCAGTTCTTACGTTCTCAGGTAAACTATTTATCTTTGATATTCTGCATTAAGTCAAATTTTTACCCACCATGGAATTCATTTTACTTTTCATAAATCGCCAAGTGACATAAAATAATTTTCTCTGGTTTATGCTGTTAAAATGTCCTCATAGTGGAGCTGATTACTATATCCCAAGAGGAAGCCAGCATTACAGGATAACTAATGACTAGGTCCGCATGAGAGTTAACCACCAAGCATCCTGAAAATGAGCCAAAACATCTGTAGATAAAAGGGCTGACTGGCTGATGGTCCAGTCAAGAGAAGAACTTCTGAGTGCATCTCCTCTCTGTCTGCCTATTTCTACCTGTCTCTTCTCACCAGCTTGGAGTCACTACAGGCTCCTCTCAACCTCCAGTTCTGGGGCTACTATAGCCTTTAATAAAAGGAGAAGCAAGCAGCCCTGGTCAATTACCTAGAGGTCTACACCTCAACTCAGCCTGCCTGGGGCTCCACTTTGGCCCTAACCAAACATCAAAGCCACACTCTAGTTTAGCAACAGGATTCCTTTCTTTCCTATGCCTTATGCCTGATTTCCTCCTTCTTTCTCTCTTTCCCTTTCTCTCTTTTTCTCTATCTCTCTGCCTCTCTCTCTCCTCCCCCTTCCCTTTCTTTGTAATTACATGGGTAAAACATGAACACATTCTTCAGTTAACAAAATTGGATTAGTAATCATTAATATCTGACATGGCCATGTGTTGACAGAGATCTGGAACAATGGAGCTTGTTATGAACTGCTGGTAGGAGTACAACCACACTGGAGAGGATTGTGGCACTGCCTAGTAACGTTGAGATGTATATACCCTAAAAACCACTCTCAGGCATAGAACCTACAGAAATGCACACATATACCCAAAGTGACATGATAATTTATGAAATAATTTTCTGTAACTGCAAAACACTGGGAATTATCTAAATGCTCATCAACAAGAGAACCAAAACATAAATTATGGCCTACTACCCAGGAGTGGAAAAAATTAAACTAGATAAACATCAATATCAATACTTTTTTTTTTTTTTTTTTTGCAGTACGCGGGCCTCTCACCGCTGCGGCCTCTCCCGTTGCAGACCACAGGCTCCGTCCGGATGCGCAGGCTCAGCAGCCACGGCTCACGGGCCCAGCCGCTCCGCGGCATGTGGGATCCTCCCGGACCGGGGCACAAACCCCTGTCCCTGCATCGACAGGCAGACTCTCAACCACTGCACCACCAGGGAGGCCCCAATATCAATACATTTTGCACATACAATGCTGAGTTTAAAAAAGTAAGTTGTAGAATAATACTTACAGTATATTATTTATGTAAAGTTAAAAACATGAAACATGAATATTTTATTAACCTATTAATATATTTTTTGGAATACATGCTTACATACTAAAAAGTATAAAGAAATGCAACAGAACAATAGACTCTAAATTCTCGGGGGCAATCGCCTCTGTTGAGGGAAGCAAGGAGATGCAAACATGAGGGACTCAACTGTATTTGTCATGCCTTATTTCCTAACCTGGATAACGGTATGTGGGAATTTTTTCCATTATACTATGTGCCATTTTGTTAGTTTGACCTACATCATAATAAATTGTAAATACTCTAGAGAAAAAGTTCAAACATTTCAAATAACCTTAAACCTCACTTTGACTATTACCCAAAGCCTCATTCTAGGCACACTCCAGGGATATCTACTGATACTAATTATTAGTTCTTTTCTTTTTTTTTCTTTTTTATGATTCAGTTTATACTGGCTTGAGCAGCTTCTTTTTTTTTCTTATTTTTTAAACATCTTTATTGGAGTATAATTGCTTTACAATGGTGTGTTAGTTTCTGCTTTATATATTAGTTCTTTTCTACTCAATATATATAGCATTGTTTGAACATGTGTGCCTTTCCTTTTTATGTAAGTGATAATGTAACATGTACACTTTCATTTAACATTATCTCTTGATCATATAAATACACTTTCCTCACTAACAAAAATACGTTTTCCTAGAACTTTAGCTTTTTTTCCCAGGGAGATGGGTACAGCAACTAAGAAAATAGCCTTTGGAGAGACATGCCTGAGTTCTGCTTAATGCTTAATATTTACCTAGGGCAAGTTATTCAGGTTTTCTGTGTTTTAGGCTTCTCATCTTTAAAACGGAGATAATCACAAGTACCAACCACACAGGACTGCTTAAGGATTAGATGAGGAAATTCAGGTAAAGCATTTAGAGAGATGTCTGGCACACAGGGAGTCCTTGACAAATACTATTATTATTATTATTATTATTATTTATAGCTACTGTCTATGCCTTATGGGGAAGGGTTCTTATGATGGCATCCTTACCCCAAGCCCAATTCATGGTCACTCCACAGGAGAATTATGATGTTCCTCTGCCCACCTCTGCTACTTGTGTGAGCCTTTGGAAATCAGCTGCACTTCAAAACACTGTAGAACCCATGGCAATGTCCAGTCTTTGGGTTCCTGCACACCAAGTTCTATTTGTCCAAATTCCAGGCATTCTTTTTTTTACAGGAGAATTTCTTCAGCTCACTCATAGCTGTCAGATCCTGTCAGGCTAATTTGGCAACTAGATAACTACACTTAAGTATTTATAAGTCACCATTCTTTCTTTAAACTAGGGCTGGTGGCATGGCCAACCATCCTTTTTCACATTCATTTTAATAATATTTTAGTTTGAGTTATGCATAGAATGTATAACTTCCAGGTAATTTATTTTCCTCATAGTTCTCAGTATTTACTCCAAATGAACCACATCATTTACTTGCATTTTAAACTTGCACTTAGCAATTTAAAATATCTAATATATACAAGCCTCTTAGCCTCATCCACCAGAGGACAGACAGCAGAAGCAAGAAGAACTACAATTCTGCAGACTGTGGAACGAAAACACATGCACAGAAAGACAGACAAAATGAAAAGGCAGAGGACTATGTACCAGAAGAAGGAACAAGATAAAACCCAGAAAAACAACTAAATGAAGTGGAGATAGGCAACCTTCCTGAAAAAGAATTCAGAATAATGATAGTGAAGATGATCCAGGACCTTGGAAAAAGAATGGAGGCAAAGGTCAAGAAGATGCAAGAAATGTGTAACAAAGACCTAGAAGAATTAAAGAACAAACACCTAGAAGAATTAAAGAACAAACAAACAGTGATGAACAATACAATAACTGAAATGAATTACCCTAGAAGGAATCAACAGCAGAATAACTGAGGCCAAAGAACAGATAAGTGACCAGGAAGACAGAATGGTGGAATTCACTGCCACAGAACAGAATAAAGAAAAAAGAATGAAAAGAAATGAAGACAGCCTAAGACACCTCTGGGACAATATTAAATGCACCAACATTCACATTATAGGGGTCCCAGAAGAAGAAGAGAGAGAGAAAGGACCTGAGAAAATACTTGAAGAGATTATAGTCGAAAACTTCCCTAACATGGGAAAGGAAACAGCCACCCAAGTCCAGGAAGCACAGAGAGGCCCATACGGGATAAACCCAAGGAGAAACACGCCAAGACACATAGTAATCAAACTGGCAAAAATTACAGACAAAGAAGAATTATTGAAAGCAGCAAGGGAAAAACGACAAATAACATACGAGGGAACTCCCATAAGGTCAACAGCTGATTTCTCAGCAGCAACTCTACAAGCCAGAAGGGAGTGGCAGGCATGATATATTTAAAGACATGAAAGGGAAGAACCTACAACCAAGATTACTCTACCTGGCAAGGATCTCATTCAGATTTGACAGAGAAATCAAAAGCTTTACAAACAAGCAAAAGCTAAGAGAATTCAGCACCAACAAACCAGCTTTACAACAAATGCTAAAGGAACTTCTCTAAGTGGGAAACACAAGAGAAGAAAAGGACTTACAAAAACAAACCCCAAACAATTAAGGAAATGGTAACAGGAACATACATATCAATAATCACCTTAAACGTGAATGGATTAAATGCTCCAACCAAAAGACACAGGCTTGCTGAATGGATACAAAAACAAGACCCATATATATGCTGTCTACAAGAGACCCACTTGAGAACTAGGGACACGTACAGAGTGAAAATGAGGGGATGGAAAAAGATATTCCATGCAAATGGAATTCAAAAGAAAGCTGGAGTAGCAATACTCATCAGATAAAATAGACTTTCAAATAAAGAATGTTACAAGAGACAAGGAAGGACACTATATAATGATCAAGGGATCAGTCCAAGACGAAGATATAACAATTATAAATATATATGCACCCAACAGAGGAGCACCTCAATACATAAGGCAAATGCTAACAACTATAAAAGAAGAAATCAACAGTAGCACAGTAATAGTGGGGGACCTTAATACCTCACTGACACCAATGGACAGATCATCCAGACAGAAAATAAGGAAACACAGCTTTAAATGACACAACAGACCAGATAGATTTGATATTTATAGAACATTCCAACTGAAAACAGGAGATTACACTTTCTTCTCAAGTGCGCACAGAACATTCTCCAAGAAAGATCACATCGTGGGTCACAAATCAGGCCTCAGTAACTTTAGGAAAATTGAAATCATATCAAGCAACTTTTCTGACCACAACACTATGAGATTAGAAATCAATTACAGGGAAAAAAACGTAAAAAACACAAACACATGGAGGCTAAACAATACGTTACTAAACAACCAAGAGATCACTGAAGAAATCGAAGAGGAACCCACAGCAAACCCACAGCAAACTTCATTCCCAATGGTGAAAAACTGAAAGCATTTCCTCTAAGATCAGCAACAAGAGGAGGATGTCCACTCTTGCCACTCTTACTCAACATAGTTATGGAAGTCCTAGCCACAGCAATCAGAGAAGAAAAAGAAATAAAAGGAATACAAACTGGAAAAGAAGTAGTAAAACTGTCACTGTTTGCAGATGACATGATGTTATACATAGAGAATCCTAAAGATGCCACCAGAAAACTACTAGAGCTAATCAATGAATTTGGTAAAGTAGCAGGATACAAAATTAAAGCACAGAAAACTCTTGCATTCTTATACACTAACAACAAAAGATCAGAAAGAGAAATTAAGGAAACAATCCCATTCACCACTGCAACAACAAAAATAAAATACCTAGGAATAAACCTACCTAAGGAGACAAAAGACTTGCATGCAGAAAACTATAAGACACTGATGAAAGAAATCAAAGATGACACAAACAGATGGAGAGATAATACCATGTTCTTGGATTGGGAGAATCAATACTGTGAAAATGACTATACTACCCAAAGCAATCTACAGGTTCAGTGCAATCCCTATCAAATTACCAATGGCAGTTTTTACAGAACTAGAAAAAAAAATCTTAAAATTTGTATGGAGACACAAAAGACTCCGAATAGCCAAAACTATCTTGAGGGAAGAAAACGGAGCTGAAGGAATCAGATTCCCTGACTTCAGACTACACTACAAAGCTACAGTAATCAAGAAAATATGGTACTAGCACAAAAACAGAAGTATAGATCAATGGAACAGGATAGAAAGCCCAGAGATAAACCCACGCACCTATGGTCAACTAATCTATGACAAAGGAAGCAAGGATATACAATGGGAGAAAAGACAGTCCCTTCAATAAGTGGTGCTGGGAAAACCAGACAGCTACATGTAAAAGAATGAAATCAGAACACTCCCTAACACCATACACAAAAATAAACTCCAAATGGATTAAAGACCTAAATATAAAACTAGACACTAATAAACTCTTAGAGGAAAACATAGGAAGAACACTCTTTTACATAAATCAGAGCAAGATCTTTTTTGACCCACCTCCTACAGTAATGGAAATAAAAACAAAAATAAACAAATAGGACCTAATGAAACTTAAAAGCTTTTGCAGAGCAAAGGAAACTATAAACAAGACGAAAAAACAACCCTCAGAATGGGAGAAAATATTTGCAAACGAATCAACGGACAAATGTTTAATCTCCAAAATATATAAACAGCTCATGCAGCTCAATATTAAAAACACAAACAACCTTATCAAAAAATGGGCAGAAGACCTAAATACAATTTCTCCAAAGACATACAGATGGCCAAGAGGCAAATGAAAAGCTTCGTAACATCACTAATCATTAGAGAAATGCAAATCAAAACTACAGTGAGGTATATATTACCTCACACCGGTCAGAATGCGCATCATCAGAAAATCTACAAACAACAAATGCTGGAGAGGGTGTGGAGAAAAAGGAACCCTCTTGCACTGTTGGTGGGAATGTAAATTGATACAGCCACTATGGAGAGCAGTATGGAGGTTCCTTAAAAAACTAAAATTAGAACTACCATATGACCCAGCAATCCCACTACTGGGCATATACCAGAGAAAACCATAATTCAAAAAAACACATGCACCCCAATGTTCATTGTGGCACTATTTACAATAGCCAGGTCATGGAAGCATCCTAAATGCCCATTGACAGACGAATGGATAAAGCAGATGTGGTACATATATACATTGGAATATTACTCAGCCATAAAAAGGAACGAAACTGGGTCATTTGTAGAGACGTGGATGGACCTAGAGACTGTCATACAGAGTGAAGTAAGTCAGAAAGAGAAAAACAAATATCGTATGTTAACACATATATGTGGAATCTAGAAAAATGGTATAGATGAACCGGTTTGCAAGGTAGAAATCGAGACACAGACGTAGAGAACAAACGTACAGACACCAAAGGGGGAATGTAGCGGGGGATGCTGGTAGTGGGATGAATTGGGAGATTGGAATTGACATATATACACTAATATGTATAAATAGATAACTAATAAGAACCTGCTGTGTAAAAAAATAATAATAAATTAATAACATATCTAACATAAAATTTGGAATTTGCATCATTCCCCAGTGTAAGAGACATTCAGAACAAAAGCTTTAGAGTTAGCCAGGCCTGAATTCAAATCCTAGCTCCGTCACGGGGTAGTCACATGCCTCATGGTAAGCACATCAGTTTTCTATAGCTAGATAACAGCCTAAAACAACATCCATTCTTTAGCTCATAGTTTTATAGGTCAAAAGTCTGAGCACAGTACGACTGAGTTGTCTTCTCAGGATCTCACAGGCTGAAATCAAGACGTAGGCAGATCAGGGTCTCATGTGGAGCTCTGGGTCCTCTTTTGAGTGCACATGGTTGTTGCCAGAATTCAGATCCTTGCAGTTGAAGGACTGAGGACCCCATTCCTTGCTGCTGTCAGCTGGGGCCACTCTTAGCTCCTACGGATTGCCCACATTCCATGCCATGGGGCTTCCTCCATCTTTAAAGCCAGTAGGATTTTCCCTCACATCAACTCCCTCTCTGACTTACCTGGCTTTACTTCTAGACTTAGATTTAAAAGGTTCATGTGATTGGCTCAGGCCTACCTGGATAATCTCCCTATTTAAAGGTCAGCTGACTTGGGGCCTTAATTTCATCTGCAAAATCCCTTCACAGCAGTACCTAGATTAGTATTCCATTAAGGACATAGGAGAAGGAACATGTACTCCAGGGAGCAGGAAATCTTGGGGGCATCTCCAAGTTCTGACACTCAGCAGTGAGCCACTTTGGCCCCATAAGCTTTGGGCATACAGTGGAGACAATGGTGCTCACTACACCGAAAAAGTCATTTGGATACAAAGAAACAAAGACAATCACTTCCAGGTACTCAGTATACTCAGGATTAGTCTCTCTGTTTTCATTATTTCATTTTCTGAACAGACCTTTTGAAATAAGCCTAGTACAGAAGCTCCTTGGGTGACTGCTGCTGATTAGGTCTCTAAAATTATGCATTCTACAATAGAATGAGGCAGAGACTAATACACCCACATTTTATAGATGAATAAATTGAGGCTTAGAGATAATATCTATAAAGCAGTTATCACAGGATCTGGCACATACTATGAACACTCACAAATGTATATCGGCTGCCACCACTACCACCACCACCATCATCATCACTTTTACATTAGAAAGGAGAACCCCAAAAGCCTACAGTAGCACCTTCCACACACCCACTCCTCACACAAGCCAGGAAAAGCCCGTGGAGATGGTGAGCACTTTGCAAGGCATTTCTAAGGAGCCGCTGTTCCCTGGGAAGATGCTTGGTCATTTTATTGGCTGCTTCTTTAATATCCTAGAGAGAGCTAGTGTTGAAACTCTAGTCCTGGAACCGACCACACCAGAATCCAGAAGCTCCCAGTCTCTTAACACCAACTTGATGGTGGAATATGCATTGCCAAGTGCAAAATGCAGCCCTCTTGGCCTTTACATTTGATCTTTGTTTCCTGGTTACACAACTTCCTTTACCTAATTTTACCTGTTATTTATTTTAAAGCTTTTCACCCCCTCTTACCCAACTTTAGTGGAGACACGTGGTATTCAAAAGCTCTCTCACATCTTATAAAAGCATATAAAACATTTTGTTCCTATTACACTAACGCCCTTCATTCTCTTCAAATGTCAATCCATAATCAACATAAATAAGGTCAGCAAAGGGTGATACTCAAAGACACTTCAGATTTCATCTGGTTCAAACTCTTCATTTTACTGATGGAAAAACTGAAGAAACGATTTTCTTAAAATCATGAGGTAGAGGCAGAACCAGGACTAGATGGGCAGCAGGAATTCACTCGCTCAGGGCTGTATCCTCTCCAATTACATGACCTCACCAGGCAACTGGTGTATACCCCCCCCACCCCCAACAAGGCTCTGCTTAGTAATCAGCTTCTTTCATTCTGTGTGTGTGTTTACATATAAAAACCCAAATAAATGATTTTAAAGTGAAAATAGCTCACTAGAGCTTAAAAGCACTAGTGAGCAAGCAGAGATTCTCTGTGATGATTGAGTGGCCAGGCTGTTCTACACACATAATGAAAACACTGACAGCTACCTTCCCAGTAGCCATCCTCTCCTTCTTCCTGGGTGACAGAACCTCAATTTTGTTTGGGGGCACCATTATGCCCAGCTCCATCAAGCTACTCTCTTTTCCAATCTCCCCTGCTGCCAGGGGTGACAAGATAACATTTTAGCCAGTGAGCAGAAGTTGGCTAGGGAGTTAAGGAAAGCTTTTGCTTTCCTGAGCATCATCCCTTCCCCTTTCTTCCCTCTGAACTTAAATTTGATGCCTTACATAAGGGACAATAAGATGGAAAGATAGAAGGAGCGTGGATTCTTGATACCCCTGACCTCCTTCAACAGCCCTGAACTACTTGTGTTTTTATTCAAGATGAGAAACAACAATTCAGAAAGCCATTTGTTATAGTGCATAAAGACACTGCCCAAAACAGACCTGGGTTTGAGTCCTGGATAGCTGCCTGACATTGAGAAAGTTACCTAACTTCTCTGAGTGTCAGACTTCCCAACACACAGGATTATTTTAAGATTAAATAAAATAATGTATATAAAGTGCTTATAATGGTGCCCAGCACACTGCAAGCCCTCAGTATGTGGTAGCCTGGTTAAATCCAGGAATCTCACTCAAATTATTTTATTATTATCCAATGTATAACCAGGGGATATATGCAGAGTCAATCTAATTGCTCAGCAAACAATATGTATTACCCTCACAACTTCATATCTAGACTGGCTGTGGAAGGCACAAATTACCAAAACAAGACTAATGAATATTCATTGAAGATTGCCTCAGAATCCTGAATGCTAAAGCTAGAAAGATCATTCAAGGTTTACCCAACATGTATTTATCGAGTGCCAAATGTATGTGCAGCACTGTCATTGTAGATACACCAGTAAATAACTGAAATAAGACCGCTGTTCTCATAGTCCTTATATTCTAGTGGGGGCACTCCTCAAAGTGTATTTGCTATGATCAACTCATTCTACAGATGAGGAAACTGCATCCCAGAGAGGTGAAGTGACTTGCAGACTTTCCTAGATCACACAGCCGCCAGTGGCAGGTGTCAGAGTAGAACTCCAGCCTGCTGATGCCTCTTGCATTATTTTTTGTCTATATCTGAATACTCCTGAATTTAAATGTTTGTATACCATCACAAGGCATGCCTTGCTGTCTACCGTCATGACTGAGAAACAAAATCTGATCCCTGTGGTCCTTTCATTTTCTAACATCTTATTCTCTCTATGCACCATTAAGTGTGGTCTTGGTTGTATTTCCTCAAACTTGTCAACTTGGTCTTGTTTTAGGACTTTCACACTCTCTGTCCCCTCCATTTGATTGCTCTTCCTCCTTCGTTTTATTTGGATGGCATTCTTTCATTATTTAGGTCTCAACTTGAATGCCACTTTTTTGGACCACCCCCTGAAAGATTATCATGTCTACTCAACCATTTTCTTTTTAGCTCATGTAACCAGCCGAAATTATCTTACTAATTTTTTCCAACATGCTTGTTGCTGGTCTGAATAAGAATAGAAATCTTGTCTACCTTGCTCACGACTGCATTCCAGAGACCAGAACAATGCCTGAAACCAAAATTGGTACCCAATAAATATCTGTCATATGAACACTGAATTTCAGTTCTAGAATTCTAGGTTCCTGAAGCAATCTTCATCTGGTAAATAATCGTGAGCTATGCTTGGCAATTTATGTTGAATCAATGAATCCTGAAGGCATCTCATATTTAGCTTTGTAGAACATATGATGCAGAAGAGATCTTGGAACAAAGCTACTCCAACCCTTTCATGTGAAACAGGAGGAAAGTGAAGCCCAGGACCTGCCTCAAGATCCAACTGACTGAATTCAACTAATGTGTAATAGGGGGTGAGGTTGGGGATAAATCTATCACAGGCTACCTGTCTAAAATGTTAGATAGATGCTGGATGAGATAGGAAATGATGATTGACTGTAATATGCCCTTACATCTCTCATTTCTTCACTCCCTGCTGCCCCAATCCTCCTAAACCTCCCGTGATCAATGGCTGAAATCCCATCACAGATTTTCCTTTTCTTTTATCAGAGGCTGTACACTAGTGGCTCCTGGCCCAAACCCAGCCCCAGAAAATCTTTGTTTGTTCAGCATGGTGTTTATGAAACATTTGCACGTAAATGCCTTTGGGTAAGCAGACACTCTCCAGTTCCCCAACACCCACACAGCCCCCTACTATGTCACACCTGCCTGCTTCAGAAATTTATATTACCTCCCTGGTCCCGGAAGATATCTGAGTTTACCATCTTGGTATCAGGGCTAAAATGTAATTTCCCCAGCTCTTAGCACTAGATAAAACATGACCATGAGTAAAGGATCCAGGACTAATTTTGTGGCATGGAGAGCAATATTTTAAAGATATTTATAGCTGTATAGGATATCAGAGGTAGAAAAAATGTAGAAGTGGTCTGATTCCACTTCTTTCATTTGAGAATGAGGAAAGTGAAGCTTAGAAAGGCAGATGGCATGTTTAAATCACAGAGTAAGGTAGTGGTAGATTTGGGATGGAACTCAACTTGCTTATATCACACCAAACTGGTCTGGTACAGGGTAGGGATGCTTTGAGGTCCTGGAGGTGGGAGGAGGCTGGGTGGTACGGGGCAGGTGTTCAGAACATCATCAAGTTTCTGTCTGGGCTGAGCCCACCTTTTTCAGGCTTTTCCTCCCAGCAGCACTCTGAAAGGTAGGATGCTTGCTCCTCCCACATAATGATACATCTGTGCCTTCATCCTCCTTCACTAATTTGTATCTGTATCTTTTCTGTCACTTTATATAACTAATTACTGTTTACTCTAGAAGAGAATAATGTTCCTTTAACCAAACCTCTGAAGAAACAAGACAGTCCTGAACAGAGGGAAACTCCAGTTGGAGAATTCTCTTCTCTTTTCTTGCACATCCTCCCACCCGGGCTCCAGAGAAAGTCCCACCAAGAAGCGAGAGTCAGTAAATCAGACTCAGCACCTCACAGCAGGTATCAAAGCCGTGCCTGGAAGGCGCCTTGCTAGCTGTACTGGCAGCCCCCACACCCTTACACTTCCTCTGCTGGCCATGACAGCCTCTGCGTGGGGGCGGGGGCGGGGGGTAACTACCCTGGGCCTTTCCTACCTCACTCCTTTTACTATCAGCCTTTCCCTGCTCCCTTCTAACTAGATTTAGGGACATTGGAAGTAATTTTAACCAAAACAGAAAGCACTGTGAGCAGATGGAAGAAATTTCAAAAAAACAAGACTCCTAAGACTCAAAGCTAGTTCCTTCTCTGCCACCAACCAGCTCTGGGTCTCCCCTGCTAAACCATTAATCATCTCTGTGACTACAGGACCAACAGACTTTTCTCAGCATCTGTCTGATTTAATTGCGGCACCACCTGGCATTATCGATTAAGAGCCTCTTTTAAAATTCTAGAACAATTATAAATTATGAAACATTGCAAACATTGCAAAAAGTAAGGAAAATAATACACTGAGTTCAGAAAACAAGGATGAAAAGACCAGACACCCAGGCCTGAGCAATATTTACCGGAGAAAAACTCTGAGGTCCAGGAGCAAGTGTGATGGCAGGGTTCTATCACAGCTGACTACAGGTTAAACTCTAGGACAGTGTTGGACTTTGACGATGGGGAAAAACTAGGTATAGCTATAAGCCTTGATTCCTTCACCCTTCCTCCCCAGAAATTACCAGTACACTAAAATTCAGTGTATAAGAGTGAAGGAAGTCAGAAACAGAAAAACAAATACCGTATGCTAACACGTATATATGGAATCTAAAAAAAAAAAAATGGTTTTGACGAACCTATAGGCAGGACAGGAGTAAAGACGCAGACGTAGAGAACAGACTTGAGGACACCAGGGAAGGGGAAGGGGAAGCTGGGACAAAGTGAGAGAGTGGCATTGACATATATACACTACCAAAGGTAAAACAGATAGCTAGTGGGAAGCAGTGGTTATATGGTTCACAAATAACTTCTCTAGTTTGGCTTGTTTTTTAAATTTTGTTTTGGTATATTTGCCAGGTAGAAGCTTTAATTTTAGTGTAGTCAAACATAGCAATCTTTTACTATTAGGTTATGATTTTTGTGTCTCATTAAAGATGTTTTTCCTACTCTAATACCATACTAGGTCTTTGTAATACGCCTCCAATCTAATATGCTATTTCCCCGGGATTTCAGGTCTACCTTGTTTTTATTTCACCAAATCACTACCATTATTTTTATTTTGTTTTTATAGAACAGCATAACAAATACTTGCTTAGTATTATGCATATGTTCATCAAATTCTTCGCTTAATATTGCTTTTTGCATTGTATTTCTACTTTCTGGTTCAGTTTCCTTCCTCCTAAATTCCACCCTTAATACTTAAGTCAGGGACTGATATATAATTGCTCTCAGTCTTGTCTGAGATGTGGTTGTTTCAGAATTAATACTGAAAAGACTTTTGATTGGATACAGGTACTTAAATTAATAATTATTTCCTCTCAGCTCTTTGAAGGTAATAGTCCCTTGACAGAGGCCATCTTCTGGCCTCTATTGTTGCTGAAAGTCTGCTGCTGCTCTGCAGATAAACTTGTTCTTTCCTCTGATAACTTTTAGTCTTCTCTCTGTCTTTAATGTTGCACAGGTTCACTAAAATGTGTTTATAAATGGATTTACTCTTCATTTTTTCTAGTTAGGACTCATTGTGATTCCTATACATTAATACTCATCTCCTTCATCAATTCTGGAAAAATTTCAGCCATAATTTCTTTGAATATTGCCTCTGATGACTGTCCTATGGTTTTGATTCCTTCTTTTATAGCTTTATTCACTGTAAACAATTATTTTGTAGTTTCTATTAAATTGGTCTACTAGTTCAAGTTCTCTAAGTTAAAATCCTGTTGATTTGGGGGTCTGCTGACTCTTATTGAAAGCAACCTTTTCTCTCATATACTTTGCAATTTTGGGCTCAGTTCTTCTTTGGTGGGACTTTGTGAGAATTCTAGACAACCTAGGTTCGGCATGTTTCTCTCCAGAAGATATCTGAACTTTCTTCAGGTAGGAGACCTGTCAGGTCCAATTTTACGATATTTCCTTGGCTTGCCAGTTCCCGGACTAGTAAAGTAGCAGAAATTTGCACCTCACATCTCCCTTACAAAATACAACTTTTCATCATTTGCTCCCAAATTACTCTTTCTTCTGATTTTATTCCATTAAACTGTCTAAGGGGGTACCTTCAAGATGGCGGAGGAGTAAGACATGGAGATCACCTTCCTCCCCACAAATACAACAAAAATACATCTGGAGGTGGAGCAACTCCTACAGAACACCTACTGAATGCTGGCAGAAGACCTCTGACTTCCCCAAAAGCAAGAAACTCCCCACGTACCTGGGTAGGGCAAAGGAAAAAAGAAAAATTAGAGACAAAAGAATAGGGACAGGACCTGCACCTCTGGGAGGGATCTGTGAAGGAGGAAAAGTTTCCACACACTAGGAAGGCCCTTCACAGGTGGAGACGGGGTGTGGGAGGGGGTGTAGCTTCGGAGCCACAGAGGAGAGTGCAGCAACAGGGGTGTAGAGGGCAAAGCGGAGAGAATACCACAGAGAGGATCACTGCTCACCAGCACTCACCAGCCTGAGAGGCTTGTCTGCTCACCCACCAGGGTGGCTGGGGGCTGGGAGCTGAGGCTCAGGCTTCGGAGGTCAGATCCCAGGGAGAGGACTGGGGTTGGCTGCGTGAACACAGCCTGAAGGGGGCTAGTGTGCCACAGCTAGCCAGGAGGGAGTTCAGGAAAAGTTCTGGAACTGCCTAAGAGGCAAGAGACCATTGTATTGGGGTGCACGAGGAGAAGGGATTCAGAGCACTGCCTAAACAAGCTTCAGAGAGGGGCACAAGCTGCGGCTATAAGCGCGGACACCAGAGACAGGCATGAGACGCTAAGGCTGCTGCTGCCGCCACCAAGAAGCCTGTGTGTGAGCACAGGTCACTATCTGCACCTCCCCTCCCAGGAGGCTGTGCAGCCCGCCACTGCCAGGGTCCCGTGATCCAGGGACAACCTTCCCGGGACAACACAAGGCGCGCCTCAGGCTGTTGCAATGTCATTCCGGCCTCTGCCACTGCAGACTTGCCCCGCATTCTGTACTGCTCCCTCCCCCCGGCCTGAGTGAGCCAGAGCCCCCTAATCAGCCGCTCCTTTAATCCCGTCCTGTCTGGGAGGGGAACAGACGCCCTCAGGCGACCTACACGCAGAGGCGGGGCCAAATCCAAAGATGAACCCCGGGAGCTGTGTGAACAAAGAAGAGAAAGGGAAATCTCTCCATGCAGTCTCAGGAGCACTGGATTAAATCCCCGCAATCAACCTGATGTACCCTACATCTGTGCAATACCTGAATAGACGGCGAATCATCCCAAAATTGAGGCAGTGGACTTTGGGAGCAACTGTAGACTTGGGGTTTGCTGTATGCGACTGACTTCTTTCTG
Source organism: Delphinapterus leucas (assembly GCF_059928025.1). NCBI lineage: Eukaryota > Metazoa > Chordata > Mammalia > Artiodactyla > Monodontidae > Delphinapterus > Delphinapterus leucas. The sequence goes on from NC_143131.1 coordinate 126,125,807, forward strand.
ATTTTTATGTTTATCGTAGTATAGATTTTAGTGCTTCATATAACTGGTGGATTTATTTATTGATTTGGTTGCTCTCTTCTTTTTTTTTATAACTTTTTAAAAAAAATTTTCTTCTAGTAATTTTTAATAATTTTATCTTTCAATTAATTAATTTTTCTTTCTTTTTTTCTCCCTTTTCTTCTGAGCCATGTGGCTGACAGGGTCTTGGTGCTCTGCCCTAGTGTCAGGCCTGAGCCTCTGAGGTGGGAGAGCCAAGTTCAGGACACTGGACCTGAGACCTCCCAGCCACATGTAACATCAACCAGCAAGAGCTCTTCCAGAGATCTCCATCTAAGTGCTAAGACCCAGCTCCACTCAATGGCCAGCAAGCTGCAGTGCTGGACACCCCAAGCCAAACGATTAGCAACACAGGAATACAACCACACCCATTAGCAGAGAGGCTGCCTAAAATCATGCTAAATTCACATACACCACAAAACACACCACTGGATGTGGCTTTGCCCACCAGAAAGACAACATCCAGCCTCATCCAACAGAACACAGGCACAAGTCCCCTCCACGAGGAAGCCTACACAACTCACTGAACCAAACTTAGCCACTGGGGGCAGACATCAAAAACAATGGGAAGGGTTTCCCTGGTGGCGCAGTGGTTGAGAGTCCGCCTGCCGATGCAGGGGGCGTGGGTTTGTGCCCCAGTCTGGGAGGATCCCACGTGTCGCGGAGCGGCTGGGCCCGTGAGCCATGGCCGCTGAGCCTGCGCGTCCGGAGCCTGTGCTTCACAACGGGAGAGGCCGCAGCAGTGAGAGGCCCGCGTACTGCAAAAAAACAAACAAACAACAACAACAAAAAACCAACGGGAACTACAAAGCTGTAGCTTGAGAAAAGGAGACCCCAAACATAGTAAGTTAAGCAAAAATGGGAAGACAGAGAAACACACAGGAGATGGAGGAGTAAGGTAAAAACCCACCAGACCAAACAAATGAAGAGGAAATAGGTAGTCTACCTGAAAAGGAATTCAGAGTAATGATAGTAAAGATAATCCAAAATCTCAGAAATAGAATGGAGAAAATACAAGAAACATTTAACAAGGACCTATAAGAACTAAAGAGCAAACAAACAATGATGAACAACACAATAAATGAAATTAAAAATTCTTTAGAAAGAATCAATAGCAGAATAACTAAGGCAGAAGAACGGACAAGTAACCTGGAAGAAAAAACAGTGGAAATAACTACCGCAGAGCAGAATAAAGAAATAAGACTGAAAAGAATTGAGGACAGTCTCAGAGACCTCTGGGACAACATTAAATGCACCAACATTTGAATTATAGGGGTCCCAAAAGAAGAGAAAAAGAAAGGGTGTGAGAAAATATTTGAAGAGATTATAGTTGAAAACTTCACTAATATGGGAAAGGAAATACTCAATCGAGTTCAGGAAGTGCAGAGTCCCATACAGGATAAATCCAAGGAAAAATATACCAAGACACATATTAATCAAACTATCAAAAATTAAATACAAAGAAAAAATATTAAAAGCAGCAAAGGAAAAGCAACAAATAATGTACAAGGGAATCCCCATAAGGTTAACAGCTGATCTTTCAGCAGAAACTGCAAGCCAGAAGGGAGTGGCAGGACATATTTAAAGTGATGAAAGGGAAAAACCTACAACCAAGAGTACTCTACCCAGCAAGCGTCTCCTTCAGATTTGACAGAGAAATTACAACCTTTACAGACAAGCAAAAGCTAAGAGAACTCAGCACCACAAAACCAGCTTTACAGCAAATGCTAAAGGAACTTCTCTAAGCAGGAAACACATGAGAAGGAAAAGACCTACAATAACAAACCCAAAATAACTAAGAAAATGGGATTAGGAACATACATATTGATAATTACCTTAAATGTAAATGGATTAAACGCTCCAACCAAAAGACACACACTGGCTGAATGGATACAAAAACAAGACCTGAATATATGCTGTCTACAGGAGACCCACCTCAGACCTAGAGACACATACAGACTGAAAGTGAGGGGATGGAAAAAGATATTCCATGCAAATGGAAATCAAAATAAAGCTGGAGTACCAATTCCCATATCAGACAAAATAGACTTTAAAATAAAGACTATTACAAGAGACAAAGAAGAACACTACAGAATGATCAAGGGATCAACCCAGGAAGAAGATATAACAAGTGTAAGTATTTATGCACCCAACATAGGAGCACCTCAATACATAAGGCAAATGTTAACAGCCATAAAAGGGGAAATCAACACTAACACAATAATAGTAGGGGATGTTAACACCCCACTTTCACCAATGGGCAGATCATCCAAAATGAAAATAAATAAGGAAACACAAGCTTTATATGATACATTAAACAAGATGGACTTAATTGATATTTATAGGACATACCATCCAAAACAACAGAATACACTTTCTTCTCAAGTGCTCATGGAGCATTCTCCAGGATAGATCATATCTTGGGTCACAAATCAAGCCTTGGTAAACTTAAGAGAACTGAAATCATATCAAGTATCCTTTCTGACCACAACACTATGAGACTAGATATCAATTATAGGAAAAAAACTGTAAAAACTACAAACACATGGAGGCTAAACAATACACTACCTAATAACCAAGAGATCACTGAAGAAATCAAAGAGGAAATCAAAACATACCTAAAAACAAATGACAATGAAAACATGATGACCCAAAACCTATGGGATGCAGCAAAAGCAGTTCTAAGAGGGAAGTTTATAGCACTACAATCGTATCGCAAGAAATATCTCAAATAAACAACCTAACCTTACACCTAAAGTAGTTAGAGAAAGAAGAACAAAAAAACCCCCCAAAGTTAGCAGAAGGAAATAAATCACAAAGATCAGATCAGAAAAAAATGAAAAAGAAATGAAGGAAACGATAGCAAAGATCAATAAAACTAAAAGCTGATTCTTTGAGAAGATAAACAAAATTGATAAACCACTGGCCAGGCTCATCAAGAAACGAAGGGAGAAGACTCAAATCAACAGAATTAGAAATGAAAAAGGGGAAGTAACAACTGACACTGCAGAAATACAAAGGATCATGAGAGATTACTACAAGCAACCATATGCCAATAAAATGGACAACGTGGAAGAAATGGACAATTCTTAGAAAAGCACAACCTTCTGAGACTGAGCCAAGAAGAAATAGAAAATATAAACAGACCAATCACAAGTAATGAAATTGAAACTCAATTAAAAATCTTCCAACAAACAAAAGCCCAGGACCAGATGGCTTCCCAGGCGAATTCTATCAAACATTTAGAGAAGAGCTAACACCTATCCTTCTCAAACTCTTCCAAAATATAGCAGAGGGAGAAACACTCCCAAACTCATTCTATAAAGCCACCATCACACTGATACCAAAACCAGACAAAGATGTCACAAACAAAGAAAACTACAGGCCAATATCACTGATGAACATAGATGCAAAAATCCTCAACAAAATACTAGCAAGCAGAATCCAACAGCACATTAAAAGGATCATACAGCATGATCAAGTGGGGTTTATCCCAGGAATGCAAGGATTCTTCAATATACGCAAATCTATCGATGTGATAAACTATACTAACAAACTGAAGGAGAAAAGCCATATGATCATCTCAACAGATGCAGAAAAGGCTTTCGACAAAATTCAACACCCATTTATGATAAAAAACCCTCCAGAAAGTAGGCATAGAGGGAAGTTACCTCAACATAATAAAGGCCATATATGACAAACCCACAGCCAACATCATTCTCAATGGTGAAAAACTGAAACATTTTCTACCAAGATCAGGAAAAAGACAAGGTTGCCCACTCCCACCACTATTATTCAACATAGTTTTGGAAGTTTTAGTGACAGCAATCAGAAAAGAAAAAGAAATAAAAAGAATCCAAACTGGAAAAGAAGTAAAACTGTCACTGTTTGCAGATGACATGACACTATACATAGAGAATCCTAAAGATGCTACCAGAAAACTCTAGAGCTAATCAATGAATTTGGTAAAGTTGCAGGATACAAAATTAATGCACAGAAATCTCTTGTATTCCTATACACTAATGATGAAAAATCTGAAAGAGAAATTAAGGAAACACTTCAATTGACCACTGTAACAAAAAGAACAAAATAGCTAGGAATAAACCTACCAAAGAGAAAAAAGACATGTATGCAGAAAACTATGACACTGATGAAAGAAATTAAAGATGATACAAACAGATGGAGAGATACACCATGTTCTTGGATTGGAAGAATCAACATTATGAAAAGGACTATACTACCCAAAGCAATCTACAGATTCAGTGCAGTCCCCATGAAACTACCAATGGCATTTCTCACAGAAGTAGAAGAAAAAATTTCACAATTTGTATGGAAACACAAAAGACCCCGAATAGCCAAAGCAATCTTGGGAAAGAAAAACGGAGCTGGAGGAATCGGGCTCCCGAACTTCAGACTATACTACAAAGCTACAGTAATCAAGACAGTATGGTACTGGTACAAAAAAACAGAAATACAGATCAACGTAACAGGATAGAAAGCCCAGAGAGAAACCCACTCACATATGGTCACCTTATCTTTGATAAAGGAAGCAAGAATATACAATGGAGAAAAGACAGCCTCTTCGATAAGTGGTGCTTGGAAAACTGGACAGCTACATGTAAAAGAATGAAGGTGGAACACTTCCTTACACCACACACAAAAATAAACTCAAAATGGATTCGAGACCTAAATGTAAGGCCAGACACTATAAAACTCTTAGAGGAAAACATAGGAAGAACACTCTTTGACGTAAATCACTGCAAGATCCTTTTTGACCCACCTCCTAGAGAAATGGAAATAAAAACAAAAATAAACAAATGGGACCTAATGAAACTTAAAAGCTTTTGCACAGCAGAGGAAACCACAAACAAGACAAAAAGACAACCCTCAGAATGGGAGAAAACATTTGCAAACGAAGCAACTGACAAAAGATTAATCTCTGAAATATACAAGCAGCTCATGCAGCTCAATATCAAAAAAAACAAACAACTCAAACCAAAAATGGGCAGAAGACCTAAACAGACATTTCTCCAAAGAAGATATACAGATTGCCAACAAACACATGAAAGGATGCTCAACATCACTAATCATTAGATAAATGCAAACCAAAACTACAATGAAGTATCACCTCACACTGGTCAGAATGCATATCATCAAAAAATCTACAAACAATAAATGCTGGAGAGGGTGTGGAATAAAGGGAACCCTCTTGCACTGTTGGTAGGAATGTAAATTGATACAGCCGCTATGGAGAACAGTATGGAGGTTTCTTAAAAAACTAAAAATAGAACTACCATATGACTCAGCAATCTCACTATTGGGCATATACCCTGAGAAAACCATAGTTCAAAAAGTCATGCACCACAATGTTCACTGCACCACTATTAAAACGTCCAGTATATGGAAGCAACCTAAGTGTCCATCAACAGATGAATGGATAAAGAAGATGTGGCACATATATACAATGGAATATTACTCAGCCATAAAAAGAAATGAAACTGAATTATTTGTAGTGAGGTGGATGGACCTAGAGTCCTGTCATACAGAGTGAAGTAAGTTCGAAAGAGAAAAACAAATACCGTATGCTAACACATATATATGGATTCTAAAAAAAAAATCGTCCTGACGAACCTAGGGGCAGGACAGGAAAAAAGACACAGATGTAAAGAATGGACTTGAGGACATGGGGAGGGGTAAGGATAAGCTGGGACGAAGTGAGAGAGTGGCATGGACATATATACACTACCAAATGTAAATCAGATTGCTAGTGGGAAGCAGCCCCAAAGCACAGGGAGATCAGCTCCGTGCTTTGTGACCACCTAGAGGGGTGGGGTAGGGAGAGTGTGAGGGAGGGAGACGCAAGTGGAGGGGACGTGGGGATATATGTATACGTATAGCTGATTCACTTTGTTATACAGCAGAAACTAACACAACATTTTAAAGCAATTATACTCCAATAAAGATGTTAAAAAAGAAAACCGAGAAAATAACACATCATCCTTCATAGGCCTCATATTTCTTTACTCCCACATCGGAATATGTGAGTCTTACAGCTTCTGTCTCTTTAATGGAATGCATCTACTTTCCTCCATCTCTAATGTAACTAATTTAGTTTTTTAATCTCATATCTGAAATATGCCTCCTAGTTACTCCCTCTGCCACAAGACTTGACTTCCTCTACTTCATTATCTGCATTGCAGCCAGACTGATCTTTCTAAAATTCAAATTGAATTACGTCACTCTTCTGCTTAAAAACCTTTACGGCCCCCCTCCATTGCCTTCAAAATAAAACTCAAAATCTAAGGTGAAATTCAGACCATAGATAATCTGATCTCTCTTTTAAGCTTTTATCTCTTACTAATTTCCCCTCAGTGCCTCCAAATGACCAAGGCCTTAACCACAGTAGATTTTCAATCTACTTCAATTCCCCAGAATGTATTTTGAATATGCTACAAAAAAATCAATGAGCTGATCCATAAAATCCATGAGTAAGCTTCTCAGCATGAATTATTATATCTTTCCTGATGATGAAATTGTTATTCTTCATTATGCTTAGTAGTGAAAGCATATTAAATTGTTGTAGTCAGCAACAATATTCTACTTTTTTGGTAATTCTAGTGGAATTACTTTCATCTGTTCATATTCAGTCACGGCATAATATATATTCCTAATAATAAGATATTTTATGTCCTATAAACATACTTTCAATGGCAAGTATAATAATAGACTCCTCATAAACATAAATGCTTGTCTTAAGGCAAGTAAGCTCTTAAAGGGGAACTAGTTTCTTAGATATGATTAGAAATTATAACAGTAAAAAGTTGATGTTCAACATTCTGTACTTTTGCATTAGGAGTGTGTGTATGTAAAGCTACCTAGTATTATAATAAGGGCAATTCAGTGTGAAAAGTAATGAAATCATAGAATATTAGGACAAAAAGTGACCTTAGAGATAATTTAGGTCCATAGTTTCTCAGATCTGTTGCTAGCCAGGAAACTGTTTTTTTAAAAAAAAAAACTTTTGAAATCCAACATGCAAGACAGACACGTCAGTCTCTTCTGGTTTAATTTACAGTATAGGATACTGCGGCCCTAGGCACATGTAATCTATCTCTCTCTTGCCAGAAACACAGAGGCTACACAGAGCCAAATTTAAAAATTATTCATCTACCCCAACCCAGTCACTGTGCAAATGAAAGTACATAAGCCCAAAGAGGTGATGAGGTACTCAAGGTCACACAATTAGTCAGAGGCAAAGCTGGCAACAAACCCGATCTCATAAATCTTCACAAAGAGCTATGGCTATGACTTATAATTTTTTTTACAATAATTTCAACCTAATTGCAGAAAATCAATAGGATTTCTCATTTCTCATCTTCCATTAATGGATTAATGCTATAAAGTAACAAGTTTTCCCATGTATTTACTACCCAGAAGCTTTGACATAAGAAATACTTTCTACTCATTGTAGAAAATTTCAAAACTAAAGAAAAGCAAACACATAAAAGATTGAAACCTCTAGAAATTCCATCTGGCAGAAATAACCACTGTGACTTTTTTTTTCTATGGAAACATAATCTCTTTTAACCAAATGTAGGACCATATATGAGTTATTAGTCAGCATTTCTAGTTGCAAACAGCAAAATACTCTTTAGCTAACTTAGATAGAAAAGCCATTTATTAAAAGACATTAGAAAGTTCCAGAATCTCTAGGAAGACAAAAGAGTTGGCATTGGAGCCACTCAATCAGAAAAAACACAAACAACATTATGGGAGTACTCCAGGGAAAATTTCAGCGCTGCTACCACCACTGGGCACAGAAGGCACAGCTCACATTCTGGATTTGGGCAGGCATCAGAGCCAACACCACCTGTACTGATCTCCTGCCAAAGCCAGATCCTCCACTGCCTCCCAAAGCCAGAAAATGGATTTCCCACGGCATCTGCATCCTCACATTCTTCTCTTCCAAATAATTCACTGAAGTGGATCTGACTGACAGCACCCAGGACACAGGACATACTCTACCCACAAAGAACGAAAAATGCCCCAAACACCGGAGACCTGTTTAAAGATCTTACAATACAGTGATATAACATTTGTAGCAGGAGAAATCTTCATATATATTTGTTGCTTTAACTTATATGACATCATTATATTAATTATTAGCCTGCTGAGACTGACACATCGACCATTCTATATAAATCACCTTGCTGAAAGCAATTAATATTGATTCCAAATGTAATAAATAACTCAGTTTGTCCTTTTCTAGTCCTTTATGCTAGATGTGAGAGATAATTTCTAAATTTTCTATGGCCCCCTACTCACTCCACCCTCCAGCATCCTCAAAAGATTGTTTTAAAAATCTTTTTCCAATTTAAATGATATAAATTCTAAAAATGATACCACCCATTTACAGGGATGAAATCCATAAAACTGTGAGCTGCATGAGTTACAGTAGTGACACACTTATTTACTGCTATGACTAATAATCATTGCAACGTCATGTTTTTATCTTTCCAAGCTAGTTAAAAGTATCATGCAGAAGATCAGTTGCTTCAGACAGCAATCTGCAGCCCACAGACTTCCGATCAAAGACTGTGGCTGGAAATCAATCACAGCATATGGCATTTGTGCTTCTATTAAACCTAGAGCAGCAGATGAAGACACAGTAATTAAGCAAATGCTAATGAGAAGTCTCACAACCCCAAAATGTATAGACTGTAGCTATCTGACACCCATTTTAAGTGACAAACACGTGTGTGAAAATGTGCTTATAAAAACATTAGGGCTTGATGATAATGCCCTACTACTAGTCTCTGAATGTGTCCCAGTAAACTCTTTTTTTGTTGTTTTCATTGAAATGGTACAATTACCCCTAACTCATTGACAAATAATCCTAACTCATCTTTCTGAAACAAACCTCAAATTCAGTCACTCCCTAATGTCAACCCTAGATTGGGTCTCACTGTGTACTGTTCAAAGTCCAGTTCTTAGCCAGGCATTCAAAGCTCTTGACTAAATGTTGTTGGAGGCAGAGAAAGGTTCATCTGAGATTACTTAAGGATCCATCAAGCTTGACTCCAGAGAACTCTAAGTGAAGATTCTGAGATTAAGAGGAAACAGTAGACCAGGAAAAGTGCAAGTAGAATAGGACAGTCAGAAGGAATAAGGAGAAAGTGAGGGAAGGATAGATTGCAGTGGGGTAGGAAGGGGGGTGAAGAAATGGAATAGGAAGGTGATGCTCAGAAAGCCAGGAGATGAAATCAGAATAAGTGAAATAAGTGAAAGTTAGTGGTCAGTGAGATCTTCAAGCCACATAATTTAGCATTTTTTAAAGTGCCTTGGCACATGGCAGGTATTAAATGAACATTTGCTTAATAGATTCTAACTAAACCTACTTTTACTTAAACCTACTCCTTTAGCAGTGTGGCTAACGTCCTTGGGCTTGCCTGCCTAGTAGCTTTCCTTCTGGTAACAAAATTCATGTTGAATGATAGAATGAATCACTGGTAGAATCCCTGGTGGGGGATCCAGACCTTGAACTTTAAAAAAGACACAGACTTTAAAATAACTGTAATTAATATGTCTAAGAAAATAGATGACAAGATAGAATTTCACAATAAAAAACTTTAAATATTGTTTAAAAACTCAAATGGAAATTCTATAACATTAAAATACAATTATTGAAATTAAGAATGTAATAGATGGATTTAATAGCAGATTGGATACGGATTAAGAGAACATTAAAAAATAGGAAGATAGGTAAGTAGAAAAATGCTGATTGAATCTTGGAGATAAAACTCAAATGGAAAAAAATAGCATGGTAGATAGGACACATTGAAAAGATCTAATGTAGACACAATATTCAAGAAAAGGTGAAAAGAAGAAAGAGGCAAAGGCATTATTTGAAGACATTTTTAAAACTACTAAAATACATCAAACTCCAGATTCAAGAAATACAATGAACCCAACCAAGATAAGTACAAAGTAAAGGCACATCTAGGCACAAAATAAAATATAAAAACTGCTTTAAACTCAAATACAAATAGAAAAATTGTAAAGCAGCCAGAGGAGAAGACATTCCTTCAAAGAAGCAAAAAGATTTACACCAGACTTCTCAACAGGAAGTATGGAAGTCAAATGACAATGTAATGATATTTTTGCCGTGCTGAAAGAAAACAAAAGTGTCAACCTAGAAAGTCCATATCCAGTGAAAATATCCTTAAAAAGTGAAAGAAAAATAAAAACACTTTCACCCAAGTAAAACTAAGAGAATTTGCCATCATTAGTCCTGCACTAAAGGCAATCTGGGTTTTTTTTGGCTGCTTTGGGTCTTTGTTGCTGCATGCAGGCTTCCTCTAGTTGCGGTGAGCGAGGGCTACTCTTCGTTGCAGTGCACAGGCTTCTCTCTCATTGCAGTGGCTTCTCTTGTTGCTGAGTACAGGCTACAGTCGTGGGCTTCAGTAGCTGCAGCACACGGGCTCAGCAGTTGTGGCATGCGGGCCCTAGAGAGTGTGGGCTTCAGTAGTTGAAGCATGTGGTCTCAGTAGCTGTGGCTTGCAGGCTCAGTAGTTGTAGTTCATGGGCTCAGTAATTGTGGCTTGTGGGCTCTAGAATGCAGGCTCAGTAGTTGTGGCACACGGGCTTAATTGCTCTGAGGAATGTGGGATCTTCCCAGACCAGGGATCGAACTCGTGTCCCCTGCATTGGCAGGCAGATTCTTAACCACTGAGCCACGAGGGAAGTCTCCCATGGCAATCTTAAAGAGGGTTCTCCTTATGAAGGAAAATGACCCCAAAGAAAAACATGGGAATACAGATAGGAATGAGGAACAATGGGAAGGTTAAATATATGCATAAATCTAAATTATTTCTAACTGTACAAACAATACATAGTGTGGTGTTCAACATCTATGCAGACTTAACATGCAAAACAAAGAAGGGAAGAAGATAAATGAAAAAGTATTTAAGAATTTAGGATTGTCTGAGAAGTGGTAAAAGTACAAATTAGTTTAAAACTCTAATAACACTTTAGTGCACATTTTAATATCTAGAGTAATGACTAAAAGGCTGTACATCTAACAAGCTAATAAAGAAGTTAATACAATAATAAAAAAATAAATTATTAGTCCAAAATAAGTCAGGAAAGCAAAGAAAATAACCACAAAGCAGGTAGGACAACTAGAAAATTAAAATAATAGACACAAACTCAAATATATTGGAATGTAAACAGTTTAAATACACCAATAAAAAGGAAAAGACAGACTGGATTAAAAAATATAGGCTGCTTATAATATAGCTTAAGTATAAGGACACAAGTAAAATATAAACATAAATATAAATACCCTTGACCCTTGAATGACAGAGCTTGGACTGTGTGGTTCCACTTATATGTGAATTTTTTTAATAGTAAATACTATAGGATCCAGAGTTGGTTCAATCCACAAATGTGGAATGGGGGATGCAGATAAACTGTGTATACCAAGGGCCAACTATAAATTATATACAGATTTTCGACTGCAGGGAGGGTCAGCACTCCTAATCCTCACATTGTTCAAGGGTCAAATATATATATATATATATACATATAAAAATATGCATGTATGTATATATACATACATATACACATGCACATATATATGACATTAACTAAGAGAAAACTGGTATAGTTATTGTAATATCAGAACAGGTAAACTTAAAGCTAGAAGTATTTCAGAGGTAATAAAAAGGAATGTTTCAAAATGGCAAATGTATCAATTCATCAAGAAGATATATTTATTCCAAAATTTTATGTATTTAATATCATATCTTCAAAACATATAAAGAAAAAAAAGAGACAAAACTAAAAGGCAAAATAGACACATCCACAATCAGAGTGGGAGACATTAACACTCTCTTCTCATGAACTGGTAGCAACCCCCCCCACACACACACACACACAAATCAGTAAGGACAGAGGATCTGGGTTAACAGATGTGGCCTAACTGACACATGGAACACTGTACCCAACAATGACAGAATTTTTTTTTCCAAGTACACACAGAAATTTATCAAACCTGACCATATGCTGATCAGAAGCATATCTCAAGAAATTTTTTGAAAAATTAAAACATTCAGAGTAATCCACTGATCACAGTGGAACTGAGCTAGAAATCAGCAGTAAAATTAGAATATTTTTAAAAAATATTTGGAAATCAAGCAGTATGTCTCTAAATAAACCATGGGTCACAGAAGAAATCAAAATGTGAATGGAAAGTATTTTGAACTGAATAAAAATTAAAATATGATATATTTTATATAGATTATATCTGTGGTGTGGGATGTAAATAAAGCAGGGCTTAGAGGTAAAGTTATAACCTTAAATGCATATATTGTAAAAAAGCATTTACTGAGAATATAATAAAAAATTAAAACTTTTAAAATTATTTAAATATTCACCTAAGAAGTTAGAAAAACAAGAGCAAGTTCAAGAAAGTAGAATCCCAAAGAAAGTAGAATGAAGGAAACAGAAAAAGGTAAAGCAGAAATTAAAACAAACGGTGCAGAAAATTATAAACCCCAACTTCCTTCTTTGAAAAGACTAATAAAATTGACCCAAGACAGATATTATTAAAGAAATTTTAGAGAGAGACATAAGGCACAAGTTACTAGCATAGAAATAAAATATGGAACATAGCAGAGATTCTATATGCATTACAATGGTAATAAAAGGAGAATATGAACAATTTCATGTTAATAAATTTAAAATTTAGGTTAAATGGGCAAATTCCTAGAAAATCACAATTTACCGAATTGACTCAATAAGAAATTTTAACAATCTAAATATCCCACGTCTATCAAAGAAAATTGAATCTCTAACCAAAAACCTTTCCACAAAGTTTCCAGGACCAGATAACTTCACTGGTGAATTCTTCCAAACATTTAAGAAATGAGTAACACTAATCTTACACAAAAACTTCTAGAAAATAAAGGCCAGAATGACCTTGGTACCAAAATCTGAAAGGACATTACAAGAAGAATTATTATAGCAAACTTATCTCCTAAATATAGATTCAAAAATCCTAAACAAAACATTAACAAATTGGATGCAACAATATCTAAAACAATAAATTAGAGTTATTATAGTAATGTAAGGTTAGTTTAACATTCAAACACAAATCAATGCAATTCTCCCATTAAAAAAATAAAGAATACTCATATTATCACCTCAGAAAAAGCATTTGAGAAAATTTGACCTCCATTTGTAATTTAAAAAGAAAAAAACTCTTAGCAAACTTAGGGATAGAGGGAAACTTCCTTAATATAAAAGGATATCATATAAAGATATTGTGTACCAAATATCATACTTAATAGAGAAATAGTGAAAGTTTTTCTATAAGATCAAGAAGAAGGCAAAGATGTTCACTTTCACTATGTCTGGAGACACAGTGTGCTGGAGATCCTAGCCAGGGTAATAAAGGCAAGAAAATAAGGTACAAAAATAGGAATGAAAGAAGCAAAACTGTCATTATTTGCAAAGAAATATGGTTATATATATAGAAAATCCCAAATAATATGAAAACTGTTAGAATTAAAGAATTTAGCAAATTTGCTAGATACAAGGTCGATTTAAAAGTAAATTTTATTTCTACATAACAGCAACAAAATAATTAGCAAATGAAATTTTAAATGATGCTGTTTATAGATGCATAGTCGTACATCAAATGTCTTAAACTACAGCAATTAAGACAGTGTGGTATTGGCATAAGAAGAAATTAACAAACCAAAAGAACAGAACAGAGTCCAGAAACAAACCCCCACATAATCATCACTGACTTAGAATACTGAGTGCAATAGGGGAAAATGCCTTTTTTAATGAACAGTGCTGAGTCAATTAAATATCTATATTGAAAAAATTCATTTTAATTTTTGCCACATACTATATAAAAACTCAATAAATCTGAATGAGTGATAAAGTAATAAATTTTCTTGAAGAAATCTTCCAAGTATATCTTCTTGACCTTGAGGTAACCTGATTTCTTAAAAAGGATATAAAAAAAAAGTACTAACCATAAAAAATGCTATTGATAAACTGGATTGCATTTTTAAGAGCTTCTGTTCATTGAAAATCACCTTTGGGGCTTCCCTGGTGGTGCAGAGGTTAAGAATCTGCCTGCTAATGCAGGGGACACGGGTTTGAGCCCTGGTCTGGGAAGATCCCACATGCCGCAGAGCAACTAAGCCCATGCGCCACAACTACTGAGCCTGCACTCTAGAACCCACGAGCCACAACTACTGAAGCCCATGCGCCTAGAGCCCGTGCTTGTCAACAAGAGAAGCCACCGCAATGAGAAGCCCGCACACCGCAACGAAGAGTAGCCCCCTCTCACTGCAACTAGAGAAAGCCCGCGTGAAGCAACAAAGACCCGATGCCCAAAAAGAAAAGAAAATCACCTTTAAGAGAGTGGCAGAAGATATTTACAATACATATATAGGCAGAAAAAAGGAGTTTAATCCAGAATTGTAGAAAGAGTTCCTAACAATCAATAAAGAAAAGGCATTAAATTCAATAGTAAAATGGGCAAAAGACTTGAACAAATGTCTCATTAGAAACACCAGCATTGAAAAAAAAGAAAAGAAATACCAGCATTGGCAAGGATATGGAGCAATTAGAACTCTCATATACTTCTGATAGGAAACTGATAGTTTCTTCTAAGGCTGAACACACTCATATCCTGTGGCCCAAGCAATCTCAATGCTAACTCAGGCACAGAAGAAATGGGTGTACATAGCCACTAAAAAAAAAAAAAAAAAAGTCTGTACAGCATTAATCATAATGGCCTAAAACTGTAAACAACTCAAAGACTCAACAGTAAAATGAATAAATAAATTGTGGTACACTCATTACAGTGTAATACTTAATGGTCTTGAGAATGGACTAACAACTTCTACAAGCAACAAAATGAAAAAAGATATAAAGATATCTCAAAGGTATAATGATGAGTGAAAGAACACAGAATCTATGATTCCATTTAAATGAAATTCAAAACTAACTTATGATGTTAGATGGTGGGATAATGGTTACCTTTGATGGGGAGGGGTTGTGACTGAGCATTCTGGTGTAGGAAACATATTTCTTGGTCTGGGTGTTGGTTACATAAGTCTTCTCATTTGAGAAAATTTATCAAGGTGTATCCTTATCTCGGCACATTTCTAGGTACGTTTTCTACTTCAATAAAAATTTTACTTAAAAATAATTAATTAATCACATTTGCTTTTCTCATCAGGCTCTTCCTCTATCTGTTTTCTCTTACGTAAGTTATTTCCTAGTCTTCCTGATGTCTTCCTTTGATTGTATAATCCAATTTTCATTTGAAAGGATTCCAGATACACCTTTATCAAAACTGACATCTTAACAAGATAATAATGCCACTTACATAACATAGAAGGTTACAAATACAGAATACTTCATCCCTCATATAGCTGCAACTGTTGTAAAAACAGTAAAATCACAGGCACGGCTGCTCCATGAATAACATTTTTTTCTACCACTTCCCAGGGCCAGCTGGGTAAAAAGATGGAGAAGATGGCTGGCTACCTAGTGTATTAAATGAGATGAGGGAAGGAAAGCATTTTGCAAACTGTAAATTGTGATGTAAAGTAAGATATCACTATACCCATTCTATTTCATAGCTCAGGCAATATAGAAACTCACTGAAACATCTCACATAACCACAATAAAGGGTGTTGGCTGAGCTGGGTATTAGGACCAACTGGACCTAGGGAATCTAATGTGGCCAGGACACGTTCCTGTGTGTTCTCTTGAGGTCTCTGCTTTTCTCCACATGTTTGAGTCTTTCTCTGCTACTGCAAATTAGATTTCCCTACATGGGGAAAACAAGTATCTGACAGCTCCTGATCCTCATACTCCACAGCTACCACTATGAAGGAGAGTAACATATATACTCAAGCCTGTACGTAATGATGGTTAAAAATCAGCTTTTGAGGTACTGTAAATTTTATTACAATTTGTGTATGTGATGCTATGGCTCAAGTCTGTAAAAAGAACTTAGTGATGGGAACCTATCTTTTTATATATGTATAAAAGGGGTCTATAACTCAGTTAACTTCCATGGATTAGCCTCATATAAAAAATAATAGCATGTTGGAAGTATGCAACATTTGATTGAAGGATGTGGATACTCTGTAGACATAAAGCCTACCTGGTAATGTTTCTATACCCCTCTCACTTGACCAATACGACAGTAAACCATTTCTGAAGAGTAAAGCTGATCCTGTCTCAGTTAAACCTTACTCATCATCGGAGAAGTAAAAATGTATTGTGGGGAAAAAGCACTGACTTTGGAATCAGCTTGATCTGGACTGGAGTCTAATAGTATTCCTTCCTCTTCAGGGAAGTTGCTTCGTCTCTCAGGTATCCAATCCCTCATTTATAAAGTACTGAAATAAAATACCTCTGCTCTCAACACAGTGCCTAGGCACATATTTACGTCCTTTCCATTTTCTCAGAACACCACATAAACACTGAAAAAAAGCAGTGGGCACAGACTGGACCAGACAATCTGAGATAGTTCCAACACTGACCTGGCCTGTCCAATTCTCTACCATAGGCAGCAATAATGCATGTTATAGAAGGGCCATAATTGACTGAAGATAGTTGAAGGAAATAAAATTAGTCATTTTTTTATGGATCTTTGTTGTTTTTATACCCCTCTCTCTAGCATCCTTTCCCCATTCTTTTCCTAACAGGGCCCTAAATCATCTTTGACAAACCTCTCCACTCCCACTCACAGTCCAAGTGGCCTGGGGGGAGGGTCACCACTTGCCTCCAGAGATGAAGCATGTGACACAGGCCCAGCCAATCAGAGAACCAAATTTCTCTGGCAACAGTGATTGGTTCATCACTGTGCACATGACCCAAGTTGGTCCATTCCTAAGAATAACGAGACATGTGTAGGAACTACCAAGAGAAGATTCTCTATTATTTCCTTCCTACTATATTTGAATACTTAGAATCTAAAACATAATTAAGTTCCATGGTTTAAGCCCCACCTCACTCAGTGACTAGTTTTTAAGTGAGTTAATGTAGAAATGAAAAAAACATGAAACTTATTTCTTTAGACTTTCAAAGTTAACTTGGCAAAGTTTTATACTGCCAAGTCCGTGATCCCTAGTGGATTCCAGTCAGAACACTGGAGACAGACAGCTAAGATTAAGAATAGTCCAGAAGCCTAGACACTTACTCTGTACTGTCTAACTACAACTGGAAACTTAGGTAGTCTGGACCACACCACAAGATCTGAAGTCCATCCAAAAATATAGTCTATATAGTCTTGTCTGGATGAAGAGCTATCTTATCAAGAAGCAACTACGGCTATGTCAGAGCCCAAAGTGTAAACCTGGTTTACCTTTGCACTTACTCAACTAATATTTATTGAGCATATACTGTGCTAAGAATTTGGATAAAACAAGACAGTTTCTGCCTTCATATACCTTAAGACCTTGTAGAAGAAACAAATAAATAGGCAATTATCATACAAAATCATAAGTGCTATAATGAAATATTAGGGGGACAGCTTGGAAGGGCAGGTAATACAGGCTTGGGTGGTCCACAAAAGCTTCCTGGTGAAACCAACATCTGAGACCTGGAGGATGTGATATAACTAACCAGGTGAAGAAACAGGGAAGAATGCTCTCAGTAGTAAGCGAATGCAATAGATGGAAAAATGGAAGTACTGCACTAGGGCTGGATGCAAGTAGTAAAGGGGAGAGTGGTATGATACAAAAGAGACAGAGCAGGAGCCAAATTGCAGAAATTCTTAAAAGCCATGTTAAGAAATTTGGATCTTAATCTGAGGACAACAGGAAACTGCTAAAGGCTTTTAAGTAGGGAAGCAGCATAACAAGATTCACGTTTTAGAAATGTCACTCCAGATGCAGTGTGCAGAATGGATTGAAGGGAGACAAGAGGAGAACATTTCCATCAGTCCCTCAGTGTGACCAGGGAAGAGGCTGTTGCAATAAGCCAGAAGAAGAGATGACAATGTTCTAAGAGATAGAAGCAGTAGGACTTAATATTTTATTAGTTTTTGAGCTTGCCCGATCTTCAACCATCACTCCTAGGTGGTTAATCAAAATGATATATTCTATTAGGGATATTAATACAGAAGGGATTCTTATGTCCGGTAGGGGACAGGCTCACTTCACTCAGGATCCCTTTCAAGTCTGCAGTACTTTGATTCTGTGCTGGCAATAGGGATTAAGAGTAAATAATTATTTATTCACTGATTTCTTGAATAATAGAAGTAGGGATCCCCTTGTTGCCTAAAAATTGGTAAGATATTAGACATAAAAATAAAGCACACTATTTATAATGAAGTTGCACTGTGCATTCATTTAACTTACTCTGAGAGAAAGGGAGGGACCAACTGAATACTACAGGCATTCTGCTCACTGTTCTACTGAATGACCACATGCCCCCAAATAAGCATGAGAAGGGAACTGGGTATCAGCTGTTCATTCAGTCAACTTGGTTCCCATTGTCCCTCACTGGGTACAATCCTTGCTACTCTGGTTGTAATTCTGGTAATCAAAGAAAGGCATTTTTGAATTTCCAAAAACATGCTTCCGCAAAATATAAGACAATTACTTAATATTGTTCTCAAGAGAAGAAAAGTGGTGATGTGGATTCACTGAAAGAGGGCATTCTGGTCTCCACTTTTGTATAGTGTACTTTAATGCTTACAGCTTAAGAAATTTTTAAGGATGATTTTTTACTATGTGAAAATATACCTTAGGCACTGACCTTGAGAACCCTTGAGTGAAATTCCACTTCAAGGAAAAGTAAATAATGGAATTCACTACCCTAAGAGTTGTAGAACCTAAAAATCCCAATTTATACCAATTTTATAAGTTCCAGGAGGGTTATGAAAGAAACTAGAGGGGTTTCAGAACAACCCTAGT
Source organism: Delphinapterus leucas (assembly GCF_059928025.1). Classification (NCBI taxonomy): domain Eukaryota; kingdom Metazoa; phylum Chordata; class Mammalia; order Artiodactyla; family Monodontidae; genus Delphinapterus; species Delphinapterus leucas. The sequence goes on from NC_143131.1 coordinate 126,144,826, forward strand.
ATGATGTTATCTTTCCGAAAAAAACATTGCTCATCACAACTATCCAAGAAAAAGAATGAGTGGGGGCTTTTTCCAACCCTCATGACCTTGCAGATGAACGTTCCTAAAGAAATGATGGCGTTCTGTGACCTCCTTTTTTGCCAACTGCTCAGGTAAAATGCTGACTCAGGACTTTCATTTGTCAATCAATCCCTCAGGTGAAAACCAAAAATATTTTTAAAAAATATTGCCCCTGCCTAAATTTATTCAAATGCTATGAATTAATTTGCAGCTGGAAGATACTGTCTGGGCATTTTCTTTTTCACTTTGTTTTCCATAGTCTTTCTTTCCCTCTCCCCTTTCTATTTTTTGATATAAAATAAAGGACAAGACTTCACAGTGATTAAGAAGCAAACATAGCAATTCCACTCATGTTGCTAGGCAACAAGGGCCACACATGAGCTCAATGAATGGATCCTGAGCATCTGCACGAAGGAGAAATAGGAGCCTGTGAGTGAACTGTCTTGATAGCCACAGGAGTTAGTACTTTTTGACTCACATGCTCCTGGATTTGCCCGAGAAGGGACAAGGCACACTTATTTTAAACCTTTCTGGTGGTTTATTTTTCCAAGATGTGTTGAAAATTCTCCTCGATGCAAAGTTGGCACAGTATGTTGTAATGATTATCAGCTTGAATGGCGAAATTAGATAAAAATGGCCTTTATTTCTATTTGCCAAGTTCAAGCCTGCATTACCTATAACTCGGGCTATTTCAACAGCCTTCAGCCTGATCTCTGCTTGTTTCCTCCCCATCCACACCAGTTCACCTCACCTAACTGATTAATTACAAGGGCATTTTCTATCTCCTTAGCAGCAACTCCCATCCCCTGTGATCAGCATTTACCCTATTCAGTTGTGGTGAAAAATATAATGCTGTTGACTATGATTAAGTCTGTTTTATTTTGTTCTTATTACAAAGCAATGCATAATCATTAACAAAAAAGCAGAAAAATACAGACACGTAAATGAACATCACTATCCATTATCCTATTCACAAGAAACAACCAATGTAAATATCTTGGTGCGTATCGCTCTAGATTATTTTCTGTGCATATGCACACAGGTTTTTTTTCTTACAGAATTGCATCACCTGTATACATGAAGTCATAACATGTCTTATAAACTCAACTATAGCCAACATAGTATTTAATGGCTTCTATACTATGCCATAATTATTTAATAAGCACTGCCATAAAACTTGGGATAATTAACAGAATAAATGACCAGTTACAGATAATTTTACTAATCTTATTGCATCTTCCTGTTCATCTCCTGAACATAACCACAGCTAGCTTTATTAATTCCCCAGTCGCATACCATTATTTCCTTTCCATTTCTGTTAGCATGAACCTAGTGCAAGTCTCTTAACCTGGCTTCTTACATTAATGAATTTCAGTCTTACACATCAGAAACCCCAACTCAAAGTGGCTGAAGCAAAAGTAAATGTATAGCTATATGGCTGAAAGTTTCATTAGCAGGGGCTAGCTGAATGCACAGTGGGATCCATGGACTCAAATAAGGTCACTGGGACAAGGCCTCACTCCCTCTACCTCCCAGCCATTCCTTCTTCTGTAATGGCTTAATTCTTGGGAAGGCTTTCCCCTAATAGTGACCAGATGGCTAGTCAGCATCTCTAGGCTTCTATGTTCTCAGGAATTCCAGAGGAAAAAGCATTCCTCTGATTTAATCCTAGGAGTCACTCTGATGACCAAGCACTGTGGCCAGAGGCCAGGTGCTCTGAGGGGGGCCAGGCCTAGAGGACATGCTCACTCTGGAGTCTGGGGACAAAGTCTACCATACCCAATAAGCACAAGAGTCAAGGAGGGGTCATTCCCTAAAGCATAATCAGGGAGCTGTTACCAGGGAAAGAGGGTACCATTATCCTCTGTGCTCCGTTTGCTCCTTCAGATCCGCTCGCCACCCTTCTCCACCTGGGCTCTGTGCAGGAATCATATCAATCAGCTCCCTTTCCTCTGGTTTCTGGTTGGGTTTAGTCAACAGGAGGCATCAACAAGAGAGTCAAGTCAGAGAATTATCTCCATCTCCCTCCTTGCTGGTCCACCAGTTGGCAGTAGCTGTATCGCTGTAATGAAGACAGCTCCTCGTGGATAAACTTCTACAACCAACTACAGATCCTCTTTCAGTTCTGTTAATAATTCTCTCCCTTTGCTCCTCAGACACAGGGGTGGTAACAGCTCCATGCTGTGTGAGTCGGAGGGTACTCCACCACCCCTTTACCCCATTCATATTCTCTTTCCAGGGGACCTTGCCAGGTGCAGCCTCCTATCAGGTTGCTCAACTTATCAGTGCTCCTTCAGATCAACCACAAATCTGGTTAACCATTAAAATCCTCATTCAAGAAATAAACGGGAACACTGAAAGTTCAAGGCTAAGGGCTAGTCAATTTAATACAAGTTACCTGTCACTGTTATCTGAACTTTGGCAACCACAGAAATCACTGAAGATTGTAACACATACTAGTGATTCCAACTGCTTTCATATTCGTTTGATTTAGTAGTGTGTATCTGGAATATACCTTGCGAAGGTTATACTTTAATGCAGTTGCTCTAGCTTCCCTAGAAAAAACTGAAAGAAGGAAGGAAGGGAGGGAGGGAATTTGAAAAAAAAAAAAAAAGAACATAGTGATAAAGAGTTCTGACTTTGGAGTCAGTAAACCTGGAAACTCACCCCAGCTTTGCCTATAACTCATTGTACGTGGACTTGGGACCACTGGGTCTTTCACTGGGTCTCATTGATCTGATCTGTCAAATACTGGGATTTGAATAATATGTTTAGTCCTAATGAACTACAATTAATGATGCCTGCAAAACAAATGCACTCACAAACACGGCCAGTTCAAAGAAAATAAAGATATTTTACTAAGTTGGATAAAAATGCCTCTCTTGACCAAGAAAGTAAATTATTTTTGAAAACTAGGCAATCATTTAAGTTAATAATGGAATGGGGTCTTCCCTGGTGGCACAGTGGTTGAGAGTCCGCCTGCTGATGCAGGGGACACGGGTTCGTGCCCCGGTCCGGGAAGATCCCACATGCCGCGGAGCGGCTAGGCCCGTGAGCCATGGCTGCTGAGCCTGCGCGTCCGGAGCTTGTGCTCCGCAACGGGAGAGGCCATGACAGTGAGAGGCCCACGTACCACAAAAAAAAAAAAAAAAAAAAAAAAAAAGAAAAAAAAAATGGAATGGAAACCTAAGGCACTGACCTCAATTCAAAACAAAATTGTTTTTGTTCGGCTTCTTGCCTCAGACCAAATTTTATGTAGAGACAACATGGGCTATCAATAGGGATCTTCAGTGAAGCCCAAGAAAAGCACTACTGAAGCCAGCAGGAGCCCACACAGCCTGGCCATGGATGCAATGCAAGATTAGAAATACAGCTGAAAGTCTGCAGAGGAGGGAGTCCCTGCACTACTTTGTGTAGGTTGCCTGGTCCAGCCAAGACTGTGGAAGCTGTAGGAGGAAGATCAGAAAAAGGCCAAAGCAGGAAATGAGCTGTAACTTGACAGAGTCACAAAATAAAACAGAAAAACATGAAACATATCAGTTGAAAAGACGGAGCTTGGAAAATGTAGCCTGTTTATTCAGAAATGAGGCAGTTGATATTATTAAAAAGGATTAAAAAAAACCTTTTAAGCTCTGAGGTATTTCATGCTAAAAATATCCATTATAAAGAGCCAGGTACTAAGTGTCCATCATCGGATGAATGGATAAAGAAGATGTGGCACATATATACAATGGAATATTACTCAGCCATAAAAAGAAGTGAAATTGTACTATTTGTAGGGAGGTGGATGGACCTAGAGACTGTCATATGGAGTGAAGTAAGTCAGAAAGGGAAAAACAAATATTGTATGCTAACACATACATATGGAATCTAAAAAAAAAAATGGTTCTAAAGAACCTAGGGACAGGACAGGAATAAAGACACAGATGCAGAGAATGGACCTGAGGACACGGGGAGGGGGAAGGGTAAGCTGGGACGAAGTGAGAGAGTGGCATGGACATATATACAAAAGAATCCCCTAAAAAAATAAATAAACAGCCAGGTACAAGAACAGGCAATAGATGAACTGAGTGTGGGAAATTAAACTTGTTGGTATATTGGGGGAAAATGAGAGAAAGACTGAGATGTTTACTCAGGACAAGGTCAGGCAAGGACAGGACACCTGTAGCAGAACCCAGTGAGAAGAATACGGAGGAAAAATCAGAGGTTGAACTATCTGCATTGGCAAAATGGTTTTAAGTCACTTGTCCAGTAACTGGTCAGTTGGTAGTGACAGCCTCAAAAACTGTCCAGAAGGATGGTAAGGTCACAGAACCAGGACATGGGAATACAGAGTAACAGACTAATATCGTCTGCAGTTGGGATGAGGGGTGGGATAAGAATGGAGAGTGGTGGCTCATTCAAGTAATCTGCTGACCTTGGAACCTGATTCTAGGACTGCACTGTCCATTATGGTAGCCACTAGCCACACGTAGTTATTTAACATTTGAAATGTGACTGGTCCAAATTCAGATGTGCTGTAAGTGGAAAACTAAAAATAGAACTACCATACGACCCAGCAATCCCACTACTGGACATATACCCTGAGAAAACCATAATTCAAAAAGAGTCATGTACCACAATGTTCAATGCAGCACCATTTACAATAGCCAGGACATGGAAGCAACCTAAGTGTCCTTTGACAGATGAATGGATAAAGAAGATGTGGCACATATATACAATGGAATATTACTCAGTCATAAAAAGAAATGAAATTGAGTTATTTGTAGTGAGATGGATGGACCTAGAGTCTGTCATACAGAGTGAAGTAAGTCAGAAAGAGAAAAACAAATACCGTACGCTAACACATATATGTGGAATCTTAAAGAAAAAATGGTTCTGAAGAACCTAGTGGAAGGGCAGGAATAAAGACACAGACGTAGAGAATGGACTTGAGAGGATGGGGAAGGGTAAGCTGGGACGAAGTGAGAGAGAGGCACGGACATATACACACTACCAAATGTAAAATAGATAGCTAGTGGGAAGCAGCTGCATAGCACAGGGAGATCAGCTTGGTGCTTTGTGACCACCTAGAGGGGTGGCATAGGGAGGGTGGGAGGGAGACACAAGAGGGAGGGGATACGGGGATATATGTGTACGTATAGCTGATTCACTTTGTGATACAGCAGAAGCTAACACACCATTGTAAAGCAATAATACTCCAATAAAGATGTTAAAAAAGAAAAAAAAAAAAAAAGAAAACCACATTGAGACTCAACAGCTGCTGTATCCACACCACAACTCACACCCGCTCAGGAATAGACACTTACTTAGAAGAACAGTCACCATCACCTCCTCATGTGTACAACCACTTACCATATATGTATACAATCATATTCGTATATGTCAGAATAATATCCATAAATAGGTAAGGAATATCAGCAGCATCATTAGTTACAGTGAGATTTACATTTCTACTGTCAACTGCAATCATTTGTTTGAATGAGGGAGAGTCATTAATGCTTGTTAACAAGAAGAAATGCTTTGAAATTCAAAAGAAGTGTTTGAACTTTGTGTCTCCCATTTTCTAACAAGAAGCCAGTTCACTGAGAGGTATTTCTAGCATAAGTCTTTTACCTGTTATCAAGAGTTCCAGGGCTGCTCATACATAACTGAGCATGAAAACCAAGCTTGTACCTTGGAATGAAAAACTCTAGTGTGATTTACCAACCAGCACAATTGGATCCAGCTCTCTTAGTCGTCTTCTCTGGACTTTTGCTCTCTCTGAATCCTAAGAGCCACCTGATCCTTACGGTCTTGTCAATTTCACTGGAACCTATCACCTGGCATACCTATCTCTCAGTACGTGCCAACTACATCAAACTCCTGATCTAAACTCTGTCTGGTCCACCATGGTGATACAATAATTTTACATAATGACACAATTATACAAAAATTTGCAAAATGATACACTCTTACGTCAGTGAACAAAGGATATCCTTCACAACTCAACCTCAAAGATCTCTGAGGTTAGTCTCCTCTAAGCAAGGATTTTGGCCCCTGTATTGAACATCTGCAATTTTAAGCTGTCAAGCATGCATCCCCTCTTCATTTGGTAAAAGAATTCCATTTTCCTTGGGGGAACCATCTTGCGGTTTGGGTGGGACTGAGCCTATTCTCTCCCATCTCATCTCCAGGGACAGCACAGAATCTAGGCCTTGCCAATTGCCATATTTAATTCCCCTAGACATTTCAATAGAAATATAATGCAAACCACAATGGTTTAGAGATGGTTACATGGATGTAAACTGATCCAATGGACTTAATTGTGGGACTCTGTTAGGAAGGAAGGCCTTTGTAATATCCATATTAGAAGCTGATAGGTTGTAAGCCTGGAACTTCAAGGCATTGCTACCTTGAAAGGCCCTGCTTTAAGAGGATGGCAGAGTCGAGAGAGAGAGAGAGAGAGAGAGAGAGAGACCAATTCCAAGGATCTTGTTTGAGACGCTGGTCCAGCAAGTTGCACTCCTCAACTTTTCAGTTTGGTGAGCTAATGAATTCTCAGTGTTGCTTAAGCTACTCTGAATTGGCCTGAAACTGGAAGAATTCTGACTAACAGCACTCTTCCAATATTTAGCCACTACATGGATAATCTATATTTTTCCTGTATTGCAAAGGCAACTTCTCGTGAAGTCTCCCCTGTTGATGTAAGCTCACCCTGAATTTTCCCTTTATTTTGTCCTTTTCAACAAATGGTCTGTAGGGCACCATTTTCTTTATTAGAACCTGCCTTGGAAATCTGGTCCATCCATAATCAAGAGAATTCAAAGGTCACCTCAATATTTCATGCTGAGTTACTGACAATCCTCGACATCAAGTCATCCTTACTGCTCATTTGGGTTACATCCCAGCTCTGAGCTCTTGGTTTCAGTATGGAGCCTGAGACCCACCGGCCAATTTGCATTCCAGCTTTGACTGGTATCCAAATGCACCCCTATGTTTCTGACTTCCTCTTGTAATAACGTCCCATACCCCAGTCACTTCAGCATCAGAGGTCTCCCTCACCATTCTTCCCACTGGTCCCTAGTACATCTTGAGAAACTTCCTTAAGGACAATGATCTATATGATTTTAAATGGTCAACTTCCAGATTCCCCACTGCTGGGTAGGAATATTATTACCATTTGCTGGGTTTGCCTGATGCCAGCTGCTTGTTATAACATCACTTCATGGACTAATCATTCCATCATGTACCTGTTATATTTCTTTGTAAACAAACCTATCCTGATGGATAATTTGTCTTTAGGTCTCCACCACTTCTCACCAGACTTCAGGTAACACTTCCACATATCCCAACGTAGAACAAACACCTAGTTACATCATGTCTCTCTGCTTACATTTTGGCACCATATAACACCACTGTTACCATGCTGATATGCTTATGATACTGTTGTGTGTACTTACCGCCCAATATATAGCAAAAATAACACTGGACTTAGAATCAATACACCTGGATTCTAATCTTGGTTCTGTCATATACCAGTGGTGTGACCTCAAGCACAAAAAATCTTTTTCATAACCTGTCAGATTTTCATTTCCTGGGTTTCCCTGGTGGCACAGCGGTTGGGAGTCCACCTGCCGATGCAGGGGACGCGGGTTCGTGCCCCGGTCCGGGAGGATCCCGCATGCCACGGAGCAGCTGGGCCCATGAGCCATGGCCACTGGGCCTGCGCGTCCAGAGCCTGTGCTCCACAACGGGAGAGGCCGCAGCAGTGAGGGGACCGCGTACCGCAAAAAGAAAAAAAAAAAATTCATTTCCTTTATCTGTAAGTTAGGTTAATAATACTTGCCCTATTTTGCTGCATGTTGTGAGAATTAGGTAACAATGGACGTGGACAGGACACGGAAGCAACCTAAATGTCCACCGACAGAAGAATGGATATACATGTGGTACATACAGACAATAGGATATTACTGAGCCATAAAAAAAAATGAAATAATGCCATTTGCAGCAACATGGATGGACCTAGAGATTGTCATACTGAATGAAGTTAGTCAGAGAGAGAAAGATGAATATCATATGATATCACTTATATGTAGAATCTAAAAAAAAAATGGTACAAATGAACTTATTTACAAAACAGAAATAGAGTCACAGATGTAGAAAACAAACTTATGGCTACCAAGGGGAAAGGGGGAGAGGGGGATAAGTTGGGAAATTGGGATTAACACATACACACTACTGTATATAAAATAGGTAACTAGGGACTTCCCTGGTGGTCCAGTTGTTAAGACTCTGCACTTCCACTGCAGGGAGCATGGGTTCGATCCCTGGTCAGAGAACTAAGATCCCCCAAGCCATGCGGTGTGGCCAAAAAAAAATGACAACTAATAAGGACCTATTGTATAGCAGAAGGAACTCTACTCAAGACTCTGTAATGACCTATATGGGCAGAGAATCTAAAAAAGAGTAGATATATGTATACATATAACTGATTCACTTTGCTGTACAGCAGAAACTAACACAACACTGTAAATGAACTCTACTCCAATAAAAATTTTAAAATAAAGCACACTGTAAACTCTGAAATACCTTGTAAATAAACTATTAATATGAGGTCTTATCACTAGCCAGAACTGTTATCTCACACTTCTTTTCAACCACAAACAGCCATACATATTGTAGATAGTTGGTGAACACCTGTCAAGTTTGTATGCAAGTATTCCTAAAAATCCATTTGTAAAACAAAAGAAAAACGTTTGACAATGAACTAAGTAAGGGGTTAGGGGAGATAAAAATGTTGAGAAAAAAGAAGAGGATGAAAACGATGGGTTGTAAATGAGAGTAGAAGTGCCAAGCAGAGTGGAAATGCAAGAGAAAAAGAGAACTAGGGGAGACAGGGAGAGAGGGATGCAAGGTGACATGCCAGGAACACAATGTAGAAGAGGAAGAGGAGGAGAGGAAAAGACAGCAGGGAACAGGAAAAGGTGACAGAAGAGAAAAGGCATCAGTCATTCTTAAACTAGAGTGATCTGCTTGGGAAACCCAGGAGGGGCTGAGATGGAAATGGGCTCCTGGCTTTCAAGTAGCTAGGAAAGAACTAGCCCCCTGAAGTTGTCTTAAGGAAAGCCGTCCAGCCCAGCGCACCTGTTCCCTGGAGGCAGATGCAGATGATGCCTGCTCTGTGGGAAGAGACGGGGCAGCAGCTGGACAAACAAAGAAGCAGCATGTTAAACAACAGCACAGAAAATGAGAGAAAGAGTAAAGGCGCAGAGGGCAAACTTAATAGTCTGTAAAATAAAACCTATTGCCAGACCTGACTATTAAAATATTACATAATTTGACAGTCTCACCATGGTTGCTTTTCTTCACTGAAATACATAATAATCTGGATTGAACTGATGATTGAGTCTAATTTAACCAATTATCTGGACATACTTAAAAAGAGGAGTGGAATTTTCAAGCAGAAGCAGGTATCTACTTTCTAGGACACCACAGTGGGAATTCTGATATGGGAGAGCCTTCAACTCTCTTAAGGTCTCTGAAGGGCCATAATTATGCTAACATTCTAGGTCCCCAGCCAATCTCAGTCTCCTCTGAATATGGGGGAAAAAAAAACCAGAAGTGATACAACTAATGGATTTCTTATTAGAGGTGAGGAAGAATTCCTGGAGAATGAGACAAAGAGAAACAGAAAGCCTATTGAAAAGGGCATAATCTCCTCTGATCACAGAGCACACGGGCTCCTCTCTCTGGGATGACACAGGCTTTCTTTCTCAGAGTTGGCCACCTGTATTGTTCCCCAGTGACACTGTTGATAAAGCACTTAGCATAGTATTTGGAACAAAGAAAGTATTAGGAACTCAAAGTTGTGGTACTAAAGACAGGAGAAATAAGAGAATTAATAATAATAGTTGAAGTAGTAGCAGACGTTGTAGAAGTAAATGAGTAATGGTGGTCTGAGAGCTTGGCATAATAATACCAGCATCAGTAATGCACCACCGTGGTACCGTGGTACAGAGGAAGCTGCAGTACAGGAGTCAGGAGACGGAGCTCAGGAGTCAGACCTCGTTAAGTTTGGATCCTTGGCTCTACCGTGTGTTAGCTGTATGAACTTGGGCAAGTTCATTAATCTTTCTATGTCTCAGTGCTACTACCTATAAAATGCAGATGATAAGATCACCCCCTTCATAGAACTGTTATATGGAGTGAATGAAAAAGTAGTGATAAAGGGTTTAGCACAGCACCTACATTATTGAGTGCTCGATACCTGTTAGTGAGACACAGCAGGAATGGTGGTGGCAGCACTGCAAAAGAGTCCCTCCCAGGTAAAGGACGCAAAATAAATGGAGCACCAAGCCTGTCACTAGAGGTCATGCTGCGAATCTGTAAACAGCCCCACCGGAGAGGCTTTCTCAACTTCAAATAGAGAACAGGTGTTCTTTCCATCCTCCTGTCTCCTCTCCGAATCTCATAGCCTCCGAATCCATAACTCCAAGTAAAATTTGGCGTATGGGGGGTGGGAGGAAGAGGTGGTGGCTGCTAACATCTACTGGGCACGAACCTGTCTATGACAGGCCTGGAGTGATGATGAAATCTTGTCTAAAGAGTTGTAAAGTGAAATACAAAGGCTTTCTCAATTTTAGTTAAATTCCTCCAACACTATAATATGCCAGACAGTGTGATAAATACTGGCCACATGAAATCCAGCAGAGGAGGTAGACATATTAAACAAATAACTACAATCAACTCTGACAATTACAAACAACTGATAACAGCAATTTGTATACAGAGATCTGGGGAGGTTGGCAAGGCTTGTGGGTCTGTAGAAGGTAAGTCTGAATTCAAAGTGTGAATAGGAAGTTGACAAAAGACAGGGGATGGGCATGATTAATCATAAGCTATAGAAAGATGGCCAGTCATGTGACTTCTAAATGAACTGGAGGTGGGACAGCCATAGTCAAGAAAGGAGTTTGGCGATGACGCCAATCGCTCAGAAAAGAAATGGTGAGGTCTAATGACAGAAATGACAGGAAGAGGAGGAGAGGGTTGCAGAGTCAAGGTTACATAATTCTAAATAAAACAGTCCTAAAATTAAGCTGGTGTAAAAAGGTTACTAGTTATTTTTTTTTCCACAGAGTAAAAGCTCATCAGTTCAGCATAACTTGCATAGAAGCATGTCACAATTAATCAAATATAAATTACAAATTTTTAAAAAATATGCTTAGGGTTTTTTGACTAGATGAGATATTTTAAATACCTTTCTACTTTGCTACTTTTAATTAGCAGCATCAATGTTCCTGAAAACAATTAAAGTGGAGGTTCTTAGAAGCAAAGTTTTTTTCTGAAGTGGATTGAATGTTTCTCTCTTCTGCTTTTTGTTCCCACAAATGCGCTTCCCAGATTCCAAAGCTGATCTTTACTCAGAGCCAATTCCTCTTTCACTAGTATAAAAAAGTCATAACCCCAACCTCAGGCTGACTCACCAGAGAACTGGTCTGAGAGGCCTATAAAATCTCTCAACAAGCTAGAAGACTGGTTGGCTGGTACTTCTCCCTGTCAATTAGGAGTGTCAAACTGGATAGCCCATCAGTAACACAACCGTAGAAAATAACATGTTTGTAGCTGCAAACAGAAATCTGCCACGTTTTTCTGATTCTCAGGATTCTTTGGGGCAACTCAGTTTGTTTTCAAAACTTCTGTCAGTGATGCAATGATAAAATTCAATCCCAGGACAAGCCACGAAAACATTCCCTTTTACAGAGGGAATTCTATCCTATCCTTTACTAAAGTACTACATTGGCTGAAATCCTTAATTAACATAGCCTGTCTAAAACTCACAGTAAATCAATGCACTATTTATTTTCCAAATACTTGTGCATTTCTTACATCATAACCCCATGAGTCATAAATCATTTATTTACCATGAAAAATATTAGACTCAATTCCCACAATCACACTGACTAGAAATGAAAGTACAAAGGAAATAATTTAGTATTTCCAGATGTACAGGACGTGGCTTGCTCATGTAAGTTTTCTGAGGTTAGGAATTCAGTAGGGTCATAGTTGTAACTCTTACACACATCCTAATTGTGCAAAACTTCCTCATTACTTGCAAGTTAGAGAATGAAATAACCCCTGAAGTCTCAAGAAGGAAGAAGTTTCATATACAGGCAGTCTCTTTGATATTAATATTTAGAGAGCTACATTCATTTTTCTCTTGTCTAGAAGATAATTAGAGCTTTGGGGATCAATTTCTATTCCATTCGATCCATCATGCATCAGATGAGATCAGAATCTTTCCCCAAACATTTCCCCTCTGAGCCCCACACCAATTTAGCCAACTTTCTATTAGATGTTTATCACCAGAATGTCTCACAGTTTCCTCCATCTCCACCAGCTCCGAGCTATGCTCTATTTCTTCAGACACCCTACTGCTCCATGGTCACCTTCAAAACGTCTTCCCTCTTCTTTCTCGTTCAATTGGTCACCTTCTACCATGAATTCTACTTATTAAATTCCTCTAGAATCTGTGTCTTCTTCCTCTATCCCTACTCCCTCATTCCTAGTTCCAGTCCTTATCCACCATCCCTTGGACAAGTATAACAGTCGCCTGAGTCCCTGAGCCCGTAACTCCTGTCATCCACTGTAATTCAGCCTGTACTCAGAGTCATCCTCCCACAATACCTGACATGACTTTTCCCTCTTTTGTGCAGACTGGTCACATTTCTGAACCTTCCATATCTAGTTTTCTTCATTTACTATTACCAATATTTTTTGAATGCTGAGAAATTGTCTTTTATTCATATTTAAAAAGCAACTTCAGAGTTCTATACTATCTACACATACACTTTTTCTAGAATTCAACTTTTGACGGTTTGGATTGCAATAATTATACATAATGAACAATGCTGGCATTTGAGATAAGGTAAGGCTAAAAACGTCAGTTACACTGTTGACAGCGAGACCTTACAATAAATATGCATCTGTATCTGTTACGCAAAGGGCAAGATAGTATTGAACATTCAAGGATGAGTACTTTGTATAATACTTTTTGCAAGCACTTAAATTAATAAAGCCATTATAAGCTCAGGAGCAAGTGAGTAGGCGGAGGAGAGTGGAAAAAAAAACAGATTATTCTTACAGTTCTTTAGAAATGCAAATAAGAACATTGCCTGAACATCATTACCTGACTGATAAAGTGGTAATCGCTTAACAGGTATTTACTTAGAAACCTGTTCCAATTCTTTAATTGACAAAAGTTCTTTAATTCAGTACAACCCTATTTGCTAAATGATAATAAGACAAATTTCCAGGGAAAAAAATAGCAGGTACTAAGTGTCATAATATGATCTATAAAATTAGAAATGATTCTTACCACTTTTTTCAAAATTTAAGTGATAAAATAAAAAGCCTTCAAGGGTGTGGTAGGTAGATCGAACTCCCTGACCAACTGGACGCTGTAGCTATGGAAGGTAATGTAATGGTTCTTTGCAGGCAACAGGATTCATTGTTTCTCTGGTAAACTGGAGAGTGCCCAGCCTCCCCACAGGTGCTTAGGTCAATTTTTAAAAACTGAGACAGGCCAGAAAAACATATGTGCCAGGCCTTTAGTTTGGGAACCCAAGTCTAAAAATGTATAGAACAGATACTCTACAACACAGAAATTTTTGCACAAGCAAACTGAAACTTAGGCTCTGACATCAAACAAACTGGGTGAAAACACTGGCTTCACCTCTTACTAGAAATGTGACTCTGGATGATGGCCCTTATCTCAATCAGAAAGGGTAGAAGCCTAAAAACTACATTTTCCATACTTCCTTGCCAGCTAGCTTCTGGTTATGTTCTCCACAGGAGGTTCAGAATGGGAAACTGGACTTTGAGAAGGAAAAAGAACCTTTTTCTCCAATATCTGGAGGTGCCATTGGCAGTGAGAGCAGCAGCAAATGATGATTCCTTAAGCAACAGATGTGATGGGAGCAGGGCTTGCAGCAGATCCGTGAAGCTTCATGACCCCTGGTTAAAATCCCCTTCTTCTTGCCCTTCCAGGGAGCTTTGTGACCAATGCCCTGCATTAAACCTCCTTTTCTTGAAATTTATTAAACAGCCTCTATTTTCCCAACTGGACACTGATAAATATAGAAGCAGAAAGAAACAAGTCAGAGGCGTTTTTCTCTAAACAAAGATCTTCAATCTAGGGATGCATTGCATATAATGGAGAGCTGTCTTTATTGAACAGAACACAAGACTAAGAGTCAAAGAGACACAGGATTGAACCCTAGATCCTCCAGTTCCCAAAAAGGAATGGATCCACATTCATGGAAGCTGCAGAGTAAAGAGAAAACAGTGCCGAATAGGGCAGAGAAGAGCCGCGGTCTCATCCCAATTATGCCCCTTGTTTCTATCACCTCTGGGAGCCTCAGTTTCCTCAACAGAGAATGGGCACAATCCGGGACAAATAGTCAAAAAAAGTTAACAACTGATGAATAAGGTCAGCCAATTAAATGGACACCAAATTTAAGCAATCAAGAAACTTACAGAGTAGTTAATTATCAGTCCTAGGGGTAATAAAGCCAATATCTCATGGTTGCTGTGAGCACTAAAGACAACACTTACCATTTGTTCGATCCATGTATGTGTGAGATACTATGCTAAGAGTATTACCTACATTATAATCCTTACAAAAAAACATTTTCAGATGCCAAAACTAAAGGCTCTGAAAATGAAATAATTAGTTCAAGGTCATATAGCTAGTGAATGAGAAAGCCAAGACTTGAACCCACATCATTTTGTTTCCCAAAATCCCACTCTTCCAGCTTCCTGTGATGCTGCCAGTTGAAATCACTGTGATATATGTAATTCAGAAGCTGCGTAGTGTGACATCATGTAGAGCAGTGGTTCCCAACCTTTTTGGCAACAGGGACCAGTTTCACGGAAGACAATTTTTCCACGGAGGCGGGGGGGGGGGGGGGTGGGGGGGGTGGGAGGTGGGGGGGGATGCTTCAGGTGGTAATGTGAGTGATGGGGAGTGGCAGATGAAGCTTCGCTTGCTTGCCCTGGGCCGCCCAGTTCCTAACAGGCCGTGGACCGCTACCAGTCCAAGGCCCGGGGGTTGGGGACCCCCTGATGTAGAGGACTGCTAGCTTTGTGCCACAACCAGCGAATTTCACCCATTGCAAGAGACCGTTGTTTTAGGAACATAAATGTCACCCTCCCCCTTAAGGTCCCCTGTGACCCCATGAGGAACAGGGGTTTCCACTACAGGGTAAGTTCCAGTTCATAGTCACTATGCTCATGATCTAATTAGGAGACTAACTGAATAATCACCATTGTATCAGTCAAGCAATAAAGTTGAGTATGATTCTCATTTACATTTCTAAAGCAACATAAAAATAACCCCTTTTAAATGGTACCCACTCACTTTCTCCTTATATGCTAATACATGTCACAATTTCAAAGCCTGAAGAGAGATTTCCTGCAAAACGTTTCACTGACTTAAAGTTGCACATGTTCACAGTTGCAACTGCCAGGTTACGAACATGAATTAACTCTGCTTCCAAATCAATTACATATTGATAAGTCTTTAGGGCTGACAACTTGCACACATTGATTTTAAACTCTAGGAGTTATTTCAAGACTTTAGAATATTTAGCATTAAAAATTCCAACTTCATCCTGAGACTTTAGTGGAATATAAGTATTGTCACCAGTACTAATAATCAAACCAGAAAGCAACTCCCTTATTTTAAAAATTGTTTTTCTCTTTGCTAAAATTGGATCATTTCAATTAATTCTCGTAGTCACATTGATTTACAATTAATTTTATTTCTTGATTTGAAGTAATGAATTGCAAATTAGTGCCATGACAGAATTAAAGCAACTGGGTAATTACAGTTGACCTTTGAACAACTCGGGGGTTAAGGGCACAAACCCTCTGAGCAGTTGAAAAATCTGTGTATAACTTATACTTGGCCCTCAGTACCCATAGTTCCACATCCATGGATTCAACCAATCTCGGACCATGCAGTACTGTAGCATTTACTTTTGAAAAAAGTCTGCATGTAAGTGGACCCAAGCAGTTCAAACTGTAACTGTAACTCGAAGCCAGATACTCTTCTTTGTCACGGCTTTTAATTAATGTTGTGATGTGTGTACAGTAGGTGGCTGTACTTACATCGTGTATGTATTTTAGATTTTAGAGTATTCAGCTTTTGGCATTTATTCAGATTTTTTGTGCTTTATACAAAAGCTTGCCATCTTGATCTTCTGTTCAATGATTAGTGGCTCCCCAGCACATGGTGGCATCAAGCCCTACCAAAGAAGGAAGAAAGATTCTCCCTTGGAAAAAAGGTTTTTTCTTGGATTCCTTTCTCCCTATCTTTCTTCCTTCTTTCCTTCATTCCTTAAAGTGGCTTACAAAAATAAACAATATAAGATGTAGTTAAGAAAGCAAACAAAGTAAGATGAAGTGACAAAAAGGGCTGGAAAAATAAAATAAGGGCATCTTAGAGCCATAACCATAATAAGTGCCTGGAGATCTTCTATAGTTGCCAGTGGTAGTTATAAATTTGGTTCTGACTTTGCTAGAAACCGTAGCAAAAGGAGGGAAATGCTACCATTTATATGATTAATCATTCCTATATGATGCTTTTTTGGTTGCTAATAAGAAACATTAATGAGAAAGCACAACAGTTTTTCTGTAGAGGAGAAACAGTATTAAACCAAGGTATTCTTACTAAAGAGAGGCAGTGCAGCAGGAAAGTGTACTGGGGCAGGGCGATGAGTCAAGGCTAGGAAGAAGCCACAGCTAAAAAGAATCAAGATTAAAAAATAAACTTTCTCTCCACTCAAAGTCTGAGGTCTTTATCTTGAGAAATCTTCTAAGAGCAACTGTGTGTATATTTGGACTTTTCCTCCCCTTACGTCTTCTGCCTGAACCCTGTACTTTCTGGAACTTAGAAATTGATAGAAAAAAAAATTCTTAGAAAGCAGAAACTGTATAAGTGTAATAAACAGCAGGAGGAAAAGAACGGAGACCTAGGTGGCCTTTAGGGATCACACTTGAGCTGAGGAAAACCACATGTCAGTGGGAAGAATCTGGTAGTTAAAACAAAACAGAAGGCATGGGTTACCTCTGAAGTCAGGCAGTGTTTCAGGGCTGCATTAAGCAGCCTCAGGGGCTTAGGGATAGCACTGGGGTAAGGCACCACCAGGCTCACTGCCCAAACACAGGCCAATGATATCCTCAAAGAGTATCTGCTACAAAATCACTGAAGCCACTGTTTCCATTTTCCTTTCTTCAACCCTTCAAAAAGAATGCAGCTGTCTCCTCTAGAGCCCCAACAAGAAGCAAGCAGACCAAAAACTGACATCAGGTGGGTGTCAGACTGCCTGGAAAGGGGTGACTACTAAGTTTGTGAGGCACTACAGTATTTACCAAGGGACAGGACTCATCGGGAACTTGCCGCTCCAACCAGGGCCTGATTCACTGCTAGCTTTTCATCCTGAGTCAATCCATCCTATGTCGACTGTCCTCTGCAGTGAAAGCTCTTAAGAGAAAAAAATGCTTGTAATGCTTCTCCTATTTCTAAAATCCAAACCTAGCATTTCTTTTTTTTTAGTCCTCCCTTATAGTTAGTTCACAGAGAATACAGCTCATTGTATAGCCCACTATTTGGGTTCTTTTGTCATTGTATTGAATGCTATTTGTGCAACTGTCTTCTAGCCTGAGATCCTTAAGAACAGGCACTTACGTTAACTCTTCCTCGCACATCGTTTAGGTGCTTAACTAATTATACCAAACTAATGAAGGAACCCTCACATATTTTTATTTACCAATGGAGCAGCATTATTGAAATACCATAAATAAATCCAACCGCTACAAAACGAATGGAGCTGGACATTAACATATTTTGGCTACGAAGCCTCAATTCCCCCTTCCTAAAAAGCACCAATTACTTTGGAGGATTTAACTTTCCTCCACCGCATGTCATCTTGAGTGATACCTGCCTCCCATTATGAAATGGACAACAAGTGGTCACATGACTTAGCTTGGTCAATCAGATGTCTGACTCTGACTCTTGAGTAGCATATAGAAAGAGGAAATGGTTGGACATTATCCATGATGCAGAAATGTACTGACCACTTCTTCCCATGGTTGGCCACTGTTCCACTTCCTAGCTCTACTAGAATTCTCAAAGTTCTCGTTTATTTACAAACCTGGTCCCCCAGAATTTTCACCTTAATTCTTTGAACATATACATTGTAGCGTCCCAAAAATTACCTTTGAATATGTTAGCAAGTTAGTTTCTTTCTTCCTTTCTTTTTTATAAATTTATTTATTTATTTATGGCTGGGTTGGGTCTTCATTGCCATGTCCGGGCTTTCTCTAAGTGCGGCGAGCAGGCGCTACTCTTCACTGTGGTGCGCGGGCTTCTCACTGCGGTGGCTTCTCTTGTGGCGGGGCATGGGCTCTAGGTGCACAGGCTTCAGTAGTTGTGGCTCGCAGGCTCTAGAGTGCAGGCTCAGTAGTTGTGGGTGCACAGGCTTAGCTGCTCTGCGGCATGTGGGATCTTCCCGGACCAGGGCTGGAACCATGTCCCCTGCATTGGCAGGCGGATTCTTAACCACTGTGCCACCAGGGAAGCCCAGCAAGTTAGTTTCTGATGTTTATAGTCAATAACACTGGTACATACACAATAGCAAGGATCATGGTGAAATAGCAAACTCAATGAAATGAAACCAAACAAACCAAAAATTAAGTAAACAGTATGACCTGACAAAATACTTAAATGCTAGACATTTTATTTGGCCCTAAGTGTCAACTAGGACTTCTCTGTTCCTGATATCTGGGGAAAATTGGCTGGAGACTCTCAATTCTATAGCCCGTAGAAATCTTTCTCTCAGATTTCTGATGCACACTCATCCTGTGCCTTTGGGTTGTTCATTCTCACACATGCACTCTCTCTTCCAAACTACGTTTACCCAGACAGGGACGTCAGGCATCTCACCAATTTACACACGCGTGCACATGCGCGCGCGCGCGCACACACACACACACACACACACACTCATATAAAATATCTGTAGTATAGTAGGAGGCAGTGTGGTTTTATGGCCTTGAGCAGTTTACTTAACCTCTTTGTACCTTAGTTATCACACATTGTAAAATGGGGATAATAATGATGTGCCTCAGAGGATCGTTTTAAAAATTAGAAGGATAATACACATTAAGTTTATAGCTCACGATGACCTCACACATTCCACACTCTTTTCCTAGCCAATGTAGAAAATTTTGCTGAAGAACTCAGTGCTGGGAGAGGTCAGCACACATCATGCATTTTTAAACAAACAAACAAAAAGATGCAACCTAACTCCTCTCAATGTCTTACAGCCACCACACAGCTAGATATCCCACCTTCTGCTAAGCAGGATCCAGACTCTCCTTCTTCTCTGAATCTTCTCTTTTCCTACCTTCTCCCTCCTCTGGTCACTCATTTTCCTGTCTTCAGAGCAAGTTAAAAAATTCCTCTCCTGTGCCAGGGACCCAGACCCTTTGGGCTTTCACTCTATACAGGCACTTTACCAAGTGAAGACATTTCCTTACCAAAAAAAAAATTTCTGGTTCCTATTCTTCAAATGATAAAATTTACTCTATCTAGTTACACCTAGAACATGGGTTTCTGGACCCTAGTCATCTGCATAGTACCCTTGTGATTTTTTTCACATTCATTTATTAATGAATATTTTAAAAGTACATATTATTTTTCTTTTTTTCCAGCATTATGGAGATATAATTGACTTACAGCACTGTATAAGTTTAAGGTGTACAGCATAATGAGCTGACTTACATATATCATGAAATGAGTACCACAGTAAGTTTAGTGAACATCCATGATCTCATACAGATACATAATTAAAGAAATAGAAAAAAAATACCTTTTCTTGCGATGAGAGCTCTTAGGATTTACTCTCTTAACAAGGATGAAGGCAGGTAAAAGATGCAAACGCCTAAGTACAACGTGATAAATATAATTAACACTGCTGTATAGGGACTTCCCTGGTGGCACAGTGGTTAAGAATCCGCCTGCCAATGCAGGGGACATGGGTTCGAGCCCTGGTCTGGGAAGATCCCACATGCCACAGAGCGACTAAGCCTGTGCACCACAACTGCTGAGCCTGCGCTCTAGGACCCACGTGCTGCCACTACTGAGCCTACGTGCTGCAACTACTGAAGCCCGCTGTACCTAGAGCCCGTGCTCCGCAACAAGAGAAGCCAACGCAATGAGAAGCCCACGCACTGCAACAAAGAGTAGCCCCTGGGCTTTCCTGGTGGCACAGTGGTTGAGAGTCCGCCTGCCGATGCAGGGGACACAGGTTCATGCCCCGGTCCGGGAAGATCCCACATGCCGTGGAGCGGCTGGGCCCGTGAGCCATGGCCGCTGAGTCTGCGTGTCCGGAGTCTGTGCTCCGCAACGGGAGAGGCCGCAACAGTGAGAGGCCCGCGTACCGCAAAAAAAAAAAAAAAAAAAAAAAAAGAGTAGCCCCCGCTCGTCACAACTAGAGAAAGCCCGCGTGCAGCAACAAAAACCCAAAATGGCCAATAATAATAATGAAAAAACACTGCTAATAATTTTTTTCTTTAAGTAAAACTTACTTTCAAATTTTAAGTAAATGTATTTTAAAAGAAAACTCTATTTCACTACTATCAGTGGCAAAATAGTATTACCACCATAAGGTTACCTTAAAATAAGTATTTTTTAAAAAATAAAACAGATATTCATGTACCACCTAAAATCATCATGCATTACTATTGATCCATGCATCACAGTTTGGTAAATAAAGGTCCTTTACTATGGACAGAGGGTGGGCTGAGAGGGAAATGGCTGGAAAGTCTGTGGCACTTGCATGTTACTAATATTGTGGGTAGAGATGGGGAGTAGGTGAGGATGAGCATATGTTGATGGGATCAGGCTAGAAATCAAACAGAGAGGATAGTCCAGAGACAAGATTCGGAGGGGTGATATCATCTTGTATCCTGCATTGCAGATCTACAGCACCCAGGAGAATGGCTAATGTTCATTTAATTGAATTGTATTCTGCTATTAGAATCCAATGCTGCTATAAATAAATGTTGAAAAGCTGGAAATGTTAGGGATCATACTATCTGAATCATCCAAAAAGAAGTACTGATTTTAACCAACTGATCCAGTTTAATACAATGTCTGAAACTTAAAATAATTCGACAAACATCACCATTGACACTGCTCACTTTGGCCTTTTAATTAATAAAAATAAAATGGAGACTCTCTAGATTCCACTATGCTTTCTCTGTGCAAATAATGCCACAAATTTTCAGAGGAAAATTAAGTATGTGGTACTAGCCTAAAAATCTCTGTTAAAGTCCTAAGACTGCACCAAGTCAGTGTGTTTGGTAAATATCAAAGTCCACGATGCTCCCATTGGGAGTGTAAAATGTTTTACTGCTGAATATAGAGTCTCTGTGCATACCTAAGTGTACTAGAACATCACCCTATTTGAAATATATGTAGCACAATTACTGGCTGATCAATAACTCTTTATTAAATACCCACCATGTGCCAGGGATTATTCATGAGACATATTCTATCGTTAAGGAACCCCTGCATTGGGGTGATAGTACATCTTTGCAGCTCCAGTCACATTACACTAGAGTTTCTGTGTGAGTTTCTGTCAAGATATTTGACAGCTCCATTTTGTCACAGCGTTCTCCTACATCAAACACAGAGGCATAGTGCCCCTGACCTATACCTGAAATGTGCTTTCCTACAGATCTCAAATGAAAGAAAAACTGCTCCTGTGATTGCACCAAGAATGTATTTTTTGAGCATGTCTTCCAGCTATTGATATCGATGATATCTTCAGCCTCAAATGCCAATTCATAACATTTAAGCCTTATTGAATACAATTTTCTCCACAATATTTGGTTGTACCGAATAAAATGCAGCAAGCCTTTAAAGAAAAAAAAAAAATCCCTAGAAGCCATCCTATTATTTGATCTCCAAGGGTTGCAGGAAATTACAGAAAAACAAAACAAAAATCATTTAGCTTTATGTAACTATACCATGCAACCATCATGTCACATAATCTAATGACCTGGTTGATAAAAGAACTGGCAAACTAGCACTTGTCACAAAAAGCTATTTAAATGTATATCTAAAGTTTAGATGTACAGAAAAATATTCTTAAGCTATTTTTACCCCCATTTAAATACATCTTCTTTCTTCCTATTACAGAGATGAATATCTATTTTCATGGAGGAGCATCTCCCATAATGCAGACTTTTAGTATAGGCATCTGGAATCATTTATAGCCATATTATATTTATCATTTAAGCAGAAATGAAAAAACATTAATAATCAAACAGTACCACACTCACGATTATATATGAAATATTGAAGAAAATCCACATCTATTAGCTTTGTAGCTCTATGACAACAGACTTTTCAGAGACCTTAGGGTTCAAATGACCGCAATTTACAGCACAATATATACAGAAATGTAACATACCTCACATTAGCATCAAGTTCGTCCATTACAGGAAACAGGCATGGGTGAGTTGGATTTCAGTGTGCACAGGGTACTATAATGGGGAAATAAAAAAGAGATTAGACAAGAAAGCTATGTAGGAAAATAAAAGTCATGAAGGGAAAAAATGCCAAATAATCATTGCTTCCTAATTATTAGGACTTTTGTAGTGTGTCAGAAAAGTATTTAATAAACAACACTACAGCAAAAAGCTATTGGCATACTGAAGTATGGCACAGCTGAGTACCGCAAAAAGTTTCTTTACATTTGACTAATCTCTTAGAGATTAAAACGTAGAAGTATTTCTTTTTACTCCATGTTTAATCTGTTGTTTTTTGCTCTTCCCAGATACATAGCTTGTTTATATGATCTGCATTAGGACACTAGTTGGTGAAAACAGGTAACTGCATTGTTATGATTAAAATAGTACACTGCCTAAAATGGTCAGCCATCTTGTTTCCTATGAGGATTTTTCAGATTGTTTTTTTAAAAAACCCTTTTTGAGGATGGATAAATCTCTTTGAGAATCTAGTAAACTCCTGAGAACCCTCTTCCTAGAAAAAAAAAAATAGATGTGCATGTACATACATACACACTTTCTGGGGAGCCCGTAATTCCTTGAGGCCCCTCCATGAACCCCAGGCTAAGAACTCACAATTGAAGAGGAGTCAACTTTCAAACTACTGTAAGTTCCTCTAGCATAGACCCTCAGAAGACCTTACACTCTTTAATGGATGGACACTCACTGATCTCCACCAAGTCAGCTCTCTGAACTGGCTGTGTAGTTTCAGTTTTCAGAAGAATTCCTATATTTTTCACCACATTTGTTCTAAAACATGGTGAATCAGAGAATGTAGGGGTGGATCTCAGTCTGTTTCTTTTGGGGTCACCCTAAGCAAAACGCTTTCTCCTTCTAACTTCATCCTCTACTTCTCAATAAACCGAAGGGATTGGAAGAGATGATCTCTGGGTTTACTTCTAGCTCTGACATTCTATAATTCCATCTGCTGGTTTTCCAATACAATTTTACAGGGAAGAAACTGTAAATCTGTTTATCTACATAACAAAACCATGAAACTCTGCCTGGGCCCTTGGATTCCTTGGTCGGGGTGAACCAAACATATATGCCTGGCAGCCAGGAAAAGAATGGCAGGCCACCAGAGCTGGAAAGGACATGGATTTCTCTGTGTTTTTCAAAGTTTATTCTTTAAAGCCTCTAAGATTAACAAGGGCTCCCAAGGGCATTTCTGGGTTTGTGACAGGCATGAGGAAGGCTCAGCCTACAGGACTCAATCCCCTACTCTGACCTCAAGCAAAGCACTTCTGTCTACTTCTACCTCTTTTACATTTTGAATCTGGAATAATCTTTTATTTGAAGTACCTAAGCACAAAGCCCTAACTACTGAAGCGGCCGGGCTCCATCCTTTGTACTCCTCTATCTAAAATCATTCCTGAAGCGAGATGATGTGTGTGCACATCGATTTGTTTTCTAGGCAGGTGATGGTCAAGAGTTTACTAGATTCTCAAAGGGATACGATTACCCACCCTCAAAAACGGTTAAAAAGAACTGAAGATACTCATACTATTTCAATCATAACAATACAGTTACCTATTTTCACTAGCTAGTGTCCTAATGCAGATCGTATAAATAACCTATGTTTCTGGAAAGAGCAAAAAATAACAGATTAACGTCCATTCCCATGGCTTAAAAGACAGTCTGTTCACTAGAGATTTCCAAAGTTGTAAAGTCTAGGCCTCTCCCACACTCATATCACCTACCTGACATCTCAACTTGTATGATTAAAAAGCAGTTCAAACTAAACCCTTCATTTCCCACTCCAGCACAAAAACCTACTCCTCCCCTAGTATTCTCCATCTCAGTAAATGGCTCCACTATTTATCCAGTCGCACAGGTAAAACACATTTTTTCACACCCTACGATCAAACTAACAGCAAACTCACTCCCTCTGCTTTGAAAATGACTCCTCAGTCTGACTTCTTTTCATTACCTCCGAAGCCAGCACTGGTCCAAGCCACCATCTCCTCTCCCAACTGGTGCCCTAACCACTCTCCTAACTGGTCTCCTGCTAGCTCCACTATCACCTCTTCTCCCCATGGTAGCCAGAACATTTTTTAAATGGAAGTCAGATCATTTCTTGCCTATATAAAATTCTAGTGGCTTCCTGTCATGCTTAAAATAAAATCCAAACTCCTTATCATGATCTGGTCCCAGCTCCTCTCCAACTCAACGTTAGCCATGCCCCTCACCACCTCTGAACTCTTTGGTTTTGTGTCTTTCCTTGACCATCACAGTAGGCTCTCACCTCAGAGCCTTTTCACTTGTTTCCTCTCCCTGGAATGCTACCATGTAGATCACTCCCTTACTTCCTTAGGGACACAGGAAATAAGGCTGTCACTTCCCTGACCCTCTAAATAAAATTTCAGACCTCATTTTCTGAAAGTTTCCGTCCTCTGTATCCACTCTATTTTTTTCTTCTTAGTACACACCTTATATATACGCCATTGCTTCTTTAGTAGTGATCTATCTCCCTTACTAAAATATAAGTTTCAAGAGGGCATAGTTATATCTTGATCACTATTATAACCTCAGTGCCTAGAAAAATGCCTAAAGTATTCTCTTCATAGATATTTCTTGAGTCAACTAAGTAGTTAATTCGTTTTGCAAATGAGGAAACTGAGGTTTGAGAGCTTGTGACTTTCCCTCTGGGAGGTAGTATATGAACCACTCCAGAATAAATATTGTAATTTTTAAAAGTATCAAAAACCAGTTCATCTTATTTATTTACTCTTTACTAAGTATTAACAAGTGCCAAATACTGTCCTTTTCGTTCTCCTCCAACCTCTGAGACTTTATGTCTATTGTTAGATGAAGAGACTAAGGGTCAAAGAGGTTAACTGACTTGCCAAAGTCACACAGCTAGCACTTAACCAAACTGAGAATTCAATCCAGGGTTGTGAATTCTGAAACTCAAGCTTTATCTTGCATAGCTTTTGTCATCCTATCACACTTCCTCCCACTGTTAACAAGGGAAACTCCTCATGAAAGTGAATATTTGCTTTAATTTTCTGCTGACCATTTATTTCCTCTTTCTCTGAGAACAGTGCCTTGATTTTCCTCTGTGGATTGCCTCCCCTGCCTCAATCCCACTGATGAGCACATGACCAGGACTGGCCAATCAGAATAGTCCATTCTCTAGCCACAAGGATTCATTAACTCACCAGCTAGACTGTAAAGCTAGACTGTAAAGCCAGCCCTGGGATTTTTGCTAGAAAGAGCCTGTCTTTCCCCTGCTGTAGCTAAACTGACAGACTTTCAATTTAAAGCTGCTGGTGGCCATCAGTGCCACTTTGTGGGGAGAGCTTTTCTGAGAACGAAGCTAACATCCAAAGGAAAACAGAGTTGCAACACTGAGAATGCCGAGTCTTGATGAGATAATTTGAGGCTTAAGGTCTAGCACTGTCTTAAGACAGTTTTATACTTAAACTTCCCAATTACACTGAGCCAAAAAAATCTCTTTTTTCCTCTGTAAGCCAATCTGAGTTGGGTTCCAACCATTATTTGAAACAAACAAAAAAATCCTTAGTTATATACAAGAAAATCCACATTGTATTTGTATACAGATGAGAAGGAAGAAAAGCTGGAAGTAAGGAAAACAGTTAAAAGCTAGCTAAAGTTCATTCATTGAAACTGCATTTGAAAATGTTACAACATGGGGAAATCATATATTCATAGCAATGTACATTGTTATATTTTGATCATGGAAACTCAATGAGCAAATTTAAAATGACTGCCATTTAACAAGCCAGTGAGAATACGCATTTTGTTAGAGATAAAGGAACAGTAACAAAAGAGAAGCTGGTGATTAGTACTTATCCTGAATTGATTCATCGATTATAGTCCACTATTTTCTGCCGTGCTCACCAGGGATATCTAATCTGAGCTGTGATTATAGGGACACCACTTACTGGGAAGACTGCTCAGAGTGACAGGTGTGTGCAAGGAACCATGCTTTTATGTTGCATACTTATATTTCTGACTCCTTAACAAAATACTACCCAGTTAATTAAAAGTACAATCAACTGAGAGCATCTCCCATGCTCAGATATAAGCTATATAATATCCCTTCTAAAAGTTTTAATTTGAAATTCAATTAGACCTCGTGTGCATATGGTACACGTGCATGTGTGTGTATGTGTGTGTTTTAATGATAGTCATGCTGCATCCTTATCTCCTTCAGAGAAACACTCCTAGATCATCATAATCAGAAAAAAAGCACAGCAAGTCCTGGGAAAGGGGTGGAAGAGGGAGCCAAATAAACCCTTCTACCATGTGAGGTACAAATGAAGGTCTCAGTATTATCTCAGCAATAGGACATCACGTCACTAATTACTCAAAACACTTTATCTGTCACAAAAGTAAAGCTACAGCAACATACAACTCCATCAGATTCCTTGGAGCTTCTTTTCCTTGTTGGATACATTGAGACTGATCTTTCCTCAAAACGGGAGGAGAAGGAGGAGGAAGAGGTGAAATTCCTTATGCCACCAAATGCTGATTCCAACCCTTAGTTTTCTGGCTTACAAATTTTAAAAAACTAAAGGGCAAACCCCAAAGGTAAGCACACCCCATCTTTACCCTTGTTCTTTTACTCAGAATACTCTGAAAAATTGCTGTGGAACAGCTGTTAATGGTTAACAGAAGGTGTGTAGTTGCATCTCTATTATGAGAAGTGTGAGCACAGGGCTCACCTGTAAATAGTCCCCACCTATTGGAGTGAAATATTGATGTAGTTTGGTATAGTGCCAACACCTGCCAACTTGGAGCTATGTCATAACCTCAGTTTGCTTTGCTGCACTTTGGTTTTTTTCCTTTGGTTTTGGCCACATGGGCGGATATTCATGCATAACTGTGCATGGATTGACCACGTTTCTTTATAGAGTATGCCTACATGGGTTAAATTTCTACATCAAAGGGCATATTCCAATACCTTTGTTTTGGACAAGTGTCAGGAATAAGTAAAACATTATTTATCTTAATTGCCAAATTGAGGGTGGGAGCTTGGCACAATGGAAGGAACACTGGACCAGGAGTCACTCAGCTTGACCTGCTACTAACTAACTCACTGTTCCCATTCTTAAGCAAGTCTGTTCATCAGTCTAGGTCTCAACTGTCCCAACTGTAGAATCAACTAGGCCAGAGAGTACTGGACAGGGTGAACAAAGGGAGAAATTTCAAGGAATCAGAACTTCTCGGAAGTTAAAGGAAATTTTGAAAAGGTGAGTTGCTTGTCATTAGAGGCATTTAGGCAGCTTGTGGGTCATTATTTAAGGATGTCGAAACAAGAAATGTGATTCTGGTGACTGATAAGGTTTCTTCCAATGCTAAAACTGTAGGACCGTGATAGCCTGTGTTAGTTCTGCTCAAAACCCCAGCAAAAGACCAAGTGTTTTGAATGATTTTCCAAATTAAAAAAATGTATGATCAATTCACATATACTGTCCCAAACAGGCTCCATCTCCTGAGCATGATCACAGACATTTCGGAACAGGTGGGACTAAAAGAAGAGCAATGTAATGTGCAATTAACTAAAGCCAGATATTCGCTAAGAGTTAGCTGTCAAATGCTTGTTGTTGGCCTCATCACCTCATTACCCTAACTCACTACCAGCCATATGTACCAAAACAGCCAGTCTCACCAGGATCAAACACACAAGCATTCCCCCAAATAGTCTTCTGCATCCCATGGTGATCATGATTTCCTAGTAACCTTCACTGTGATAAAAACTCTTGGATCATCTGAAAAATTGCAACTGTGCAAATTCTCACTAAATGGAAGAAAAAGAGCCCTCTTCTTAGCTATTTACTATGACTTTGTTTTCTGGAAAATATTTGGAATTTATAGGATGTTATTTCACCATTTTTTTTTTTACTTCAATCAGCTGATCATACCCTCTAAAAGAATTTCTCTCTGTAAATTAGTCCTGAAAAAATTTACATTATTTGTTTATCTAGACATGCAAGTGATGGTAGTTCACGAGTGCAAATGCATATAAACCATGAAAAAAAAAGAGTCTGTATTCCAGGAGCTGGATCTTTATTGCAAGTGTCTCTTTCTAGGGCTGGTAGTCAAAATGCCATTTGTGCTAAGTCATCTAGAAAGATTTAGTCTAAATAAAAACCTTCTAGCTGTTTTATTTCCATAACTGAAAATCCAAACAGATGCCAACTCAGTTACACTTAAGGGACCACCATGCTAATATATACAATGAGCATGCAAAATGGCTTTTAATTTTTTTCAAAATAATTAAGAATATTCTTTCTAGGTAAGAAAACATCTCTCAGCTATAGTCCCTTTATTAAAAAACTGATATTGAAAACAGCCCTTAACCAATGAAAGAATATTTAAGAGGCATACCCATTCTACCTCTGGGGAAAAAATGGATTACAGGAAATGTAAAGGAGGAATATGAACTTCCATTTCATGTAGAACTGAATGGAGTATATCTAGAGCATTTCTAGAAATCATATTTTTTTGAGGCATAGATCCCCCACCACCCCCAAATAACGTGATGAGGACTGTGAGGTTACAAGAAATCAGGTCCAATTAAATGTGGATCTGGATATTTCCTGAAGAAAAAAAGAAGATTCAAGTCATTTATTTATATATTTACTTTTCTGATCACTTGATTAATGTCCCACTCCCAATATGGCCACAGGTTCTACATGGAAAGAGACACAGTACGCGATCAGTATTTTTGAACGAATGGCATGACATGATATGAAAGTTCAACTTGATAGTTAGAGAAGCAATTAGCCTTGTCTTTGTGTTGCCAAAGGGGAGATGGTGGGAGTCTCAAGAGAAGTTTGAACCGCATTATGAGGTAAATCATCTGACATCAGAGCCGTCCAATTGTTGACCTGTGTGCCTTGGCAAGTAACAAGGTCCACCTCAGTGGGAGGCTCAAACAGAAGCCAGAAAACCATCCGTCAGTCACGTTTGAGGGGACGAAGCAAGTCTTGGATGATTCTGAATTCTGATGAAATCCAGGAATGCAGCAAGAGCAGAACTAAATAAGAGACTGTTTACTGTAGAGCAGTGGTTCTCAAGTTTAAGCATGCATGAGAATCACCTGGAGGCTTGTTAAAACACAATGGCTGAGTCCTACCCCCAAGTTTCTGATTCAGTAAGTTTAGAATGAAAAATTTGCATTTCTAACAAATGCCCAGGTATTGCTGATGCTGCTGTTCTTGGGATGACTCCTTAAGGTAAAACATAGATCTCCCCATGTTTTCTCATGTCTCCTGGAGAAAGCACACGATATTAGGCAATAGGTGGATAGAAGTACCATTGGATCGTATGGTAAAAAAATGTGTTTATTCATTTTCTTTTTTAATCACTGTTGTTTACACTGAAGAAAAGGATTCATATACGTGTTAGCTTATCTTCGAGTCCTTCCTGATATTTGGTAATCTCTCTTTTATAATAAAAAACAGGTCGAAGGTTCACAGTCTTTTGTTAGAAACACTACTGTCTTACTGGGGTCCCCCTAAGAAGCAGATCTTGAGGTGAGGATTAAATAGATGCACATAGTTGATTTGGCAGGTGCAGGTACACTGGCAGGGAAGTAATGATACAGGAAAGAGGATGAAAGGCAGCTTATAAGACACTGAAGCTTAATCCCACAGGGAACTTCTGGGAAACAGTGTAAAACGTATGCCTCAGAATTATCCTGGACAAATGGGGAGGGAACTGGGGTACTGATACTCCCACAGCCATTATGTATTGCTTAAGAGCTGTCCACAGGGGGACATGGATTCCCAGGCATCTCCAGTTCATTCTGCTTGTGAGAAAGGTTGATTTCAGCAGACTGAGGGCAGCCCTCCAAAAATTATGTTGGTTCATCATTGGAAGTCAGGATGGTATACACAGAAATGGTAAGGGGATCTGTGGGGAAAATGGGAGGAACAGTTGATAGTATCTGCTCCAACTATTTAGCTGAAATCTGATACATTGTGGTTTCTGCATTTGTTTTTTACAGTTACCTTCCATTTCTTGCAATTGGTACTGGTTTCCACTTATAATTTTCTTTCTCTGTAAAATAAATTTATTTAAGGAAAACTAATTGATCTAAAGAAAAGTGCTATGTAGATAATGCTCCAGATACTTGCATGAGAAGGTGGCAAGAATCACAAGGGTAATACTCAAATGACTGAAGTTTGGGAAATGCTAGCATAGTGGTTTAAAGCAGAGATTGGCAGTTGTTTTTTTGTTTTTTGTTTTCTGTAAAGGGCCATTTAGCAAATGTTTTAGGCTTTTTCAAGCATCAGATCATTATCACAGCTACTCAACTCTGGTGTTATAGTATGAAAACAGCCATAGACAATACATAAATGAATGAGCATGACTGTTTTCCAATAAAATTTATTTGTGGACACTGAATTTGAATCTCATATAATTTTCACTTGTCACAAAATAGTATACTTCTTTAGATTTTTTTCAACAATTACAAAACGTAAAAACCATTCTGAGCTCGCAGCCCAAAAACAGGCAGCCAATCAGATAGTTTGCCAGCCCCTGATTCAAGGCATCAATTACCAGTATGCCCTTGGACAAATTACTTACTTTTCTTAGCCTCAGTGGCCTCATCTGTATAACAGGGGTAAGCATAATACCAATATTACAAGGTTACTGCAAAAAATAAATGAAAATGAATACTTACAAAGCAGGTGCCCAGAAAGTTCACAATATAATGTTAGCCAGCTATTGTATCAAGGTGGTCTCCAGTTTGGCAGTGCCTCAGTCATTGGAGTCTATATGTTTCATACTCTACTTCTCCACAAAGGCAGCTAGGCACCTGGGGGCTGATCTCCCCCACTTTGGGATGTGGTTACAGAAATTCTTCTGCTTCTCTACAGAATAGGTCCCTGAAAGCTGAACCTGAAAATACCCAAAGGGTTTTGTCACCACCGATTTCAGAGGCCTGGAACTGGGAGCAGGTCAAGCCAAAATCTGCATTCCATCTAAATTAAGCTTCCAAATTAGTGTTTTGTATCTCGCAGAATTATGCTGCTGACAGTAGTGGTTCTCAAACATTCGCATACCTAAAAATCACTTGCAAAACTGCAGATTCAGGTGCCTCACTCAAAGAATATCTGAATCACCAGGTCCAGGAATCTGCATTTTAACAAATGTCTCAGTGCCTCTGGTGCAGATGATTCATGGACAGCAGTTTGGAAAACACATCAAGGTTGGACTGCAATCCACCAGGTGAGCACGCCCTTCTGAAATCCTCTTTAATTGTTTTCCTGTATCTGTTTAAATGCCTCATCAGCTGAGAGACCAGGATTACAGTATTTGCTATGCATGCCAAAAGAAAAGTCTCCGCCAGCATATATACCTCTTCTGTCCTCACTCTTCTCTATTTCTCCTGAACCTCCTGGAGTAGAAAACAGTGTATACAGAACTCTCTACTTCAGATATCATGTGCTGATTATCATATACAATTAAGGACGCCAGTGCAACCTCAAAGGACGTGTGCTATTTAGAGCTTAGATGTAAATTCTTGGGCAGAAGCTGCATCTTTACTGGACTAATAAGATGTTACCTCCCAAAAGGCTGCTGCCCACAGTTTCCTACCAATAGTTCCCCAAAAACCCTCTTGGAAAATATAAAACCAAACCATAGATTTTAAAGGGGCCCACTTAACACAGAAGAGAAGACTCCTGGGGAAGAAGGAGGAGAGGAGTAATGACATGTTTCTATAACTGATATTTGTTTAACACATACTAAGTATCAAACTCTTCACATGCATTGCCTCATTTCATCTTCACATCATGCTACAAAGGAGTACTACAATTATACCATTTCACAGACAAGGAAACTGAGGCATAGAAAGAAGATGTTATCCAAGGCCACACCAGAGCCCAGACCTTTAAGTTATACCATAAAGGATCCAGATCAACTTTTCCAGTTCAGTTTTATTAATTAGATATTTATGTAGCTCATCAAAACTTACAGAATGTCTACTACCACCTGAAAGAGAATAATTTTTTTTTACGAAAGCCCAACTTTGTTCATAGCAGTATGTGACACTGAGTTCCTCATTTTGCTTCCATAAGCGCAAGGTCTCCAGCTGTTCAACATGTTTAAGATATCCAGGCCACCTGTCTTGCATATCTGCGATAACTCATGAAGTTCAAATAAGATAACACATGTGAAAGTTCTCTGAACACTGTAAAAAGTTATCTAGAATGATAATTTCCCAGCCTATCATTTCCGCAAATTATTTTAAAATGTTGAGAAGGAAGAGTGTTTTGCAAAATCATCTGTGTCAAAACTCAGGTTTTCCAGAGATTTGGTAGGTTGTAAAGTACCTATATTTGTGAAGCAGAAGAAACACTGCTTCTACGTGGAAAGTAGACTATCATGGCTCAATGCAATGGAAATTTCAGGAGCTTGAGAATCAGATGACCTGGGTGCTGGTCATTGCCCTGCCACTAAGTGACCCTGAGTGAGTCTTTCTTTCTCCCCTTCCAGGAGACACAATGCTGCTTGGTGGTTAAGAAAATGGTTTGGGGGAGTCAGAGCAACAGCATTAAATCCACTACCTCCTCAGGAATGACATTAGGCAAGTCATGTCACCTGTCTTGGTCTCAGTTTCCCAGTGATAAAAACGAGAATTAGAAACAACAGCTTAAGAGAGACCTTCAAGATGGCAGAGGAGTAAGACATGGAGATCACCTTCCTCCCCACAAATACATCAAAAATGAGGAAGAGCTCCTACAGAACACCTACTGAACGCTGGCAGAAGACCTCAGACTTCCCAAAAGGCAAGAAACTCCCCACATACCTGGGTAGGGCAAAACAAAAAAGAATAAACAGAGACAAAAGAATACGGATGGGACCTGAACCTCAGAGAAGGAGCTGTAAAGGAGGAGAAGTTTCCACACACTAGGAAGCCCCTTCACTGGTGGAGACAGGGGTGGGAGAGGGAGGAGGAGGAAGCTTTAGAGCCATAGAGGACAGTGCAGCAACAGGGGTGCAGAGCGCAAAGCGGAGAGAGTCCCACACAGAGGATCGGTGCCGACCAGCCCTCACCAGCCTGAGAGGCTTGTCTGCTCACCTGCCGGGGCGGGCGGGGGCTGGGAGCTGAGGCTCAGGCTTCGGAGGTCAGATCCCAGGGAGAGGACTGGGGTTGGCTGCGTGAACACAGCCTGAAGGGGGCTAGTGAGCCACAGCTAGCCGGGAGGTAGTCCGGGAAAAAGTCTGGACCTGCCTAACAGGCAAGAGACCATTGTTTTGGGGTGCACGAGGAGAGGGGATTCAGAGCACCACCTAAATGAGCTCCAGAGATGGGCGCGAGCCACGTCTATCAGCGCAGACACCAGAGACAGGCATGGGACGCTAAGGCTGCTGCTGCAGCCACCAAGAACCCTGTGTGCGAGCACAGGTCACTATCCACACCTTCCCTCCCGGGAGCCTGTGCTGCTCACCACTGCCAGGGTCCCGTGATCCAGGGACAACTTCCCCGGGAGAACACAAGGCACGCCTCAGGCTGATGCAATGTCATGCCAGCCTCTACAGCTGGAGGCTCACCCAGCATCCGTACCCCTCCCTCCCCCTGGCCTGAGTGAACCAGAGCCCCCTGATCAGCGGCTCCTTTAACCCCGTCCTGTCTGGGCGGGGAACAGACGCCCTCAGGCGACCTACACGCAAAGGCAGGGGCAAATCCAAAGGTGAAACCCAGGAGCTGTGCGAACAAAGAAGAGAAAGGGAAATTTCCCCCAGCAGCCTCAGGTGCAGAGGATTAAATCTCCACAATCAACTTGATGTACCCTGCATCTGTGGAATACCTGAATAGATAAGGAAACATCCCAAAATTGAGGTGGTGGATTTTGGGAGCAACTGCAGACTTGGGGTTTGCTGTATGCGCCTGACTGGTTTCTGGTTTTATGTTTCTTAGTTTAGTATTTAGAGCTTATTATCATTGGTATATTTCTTTATTGATTTGGTTGCTCTCTTCCTTTTTTTTCATATATAGACATATATTTTTTTTTTCTTTTTCTCTTTTTGTGAGTGTGCGTGTGTATGCTTCTTTGTGTGATTTTCTCTATATAGCTTTGCTTTTACCATTTGCCCTAGGGTTCTGTCTATCCATTTTTTTGTTTTTTGCTTTTTGTTTTTTTAGTATAGTTTTTAGCACTTGTTATCACTGGTGGATTTGTTTTTTGGTTTGGTTGCTCTCTTTTTTCTTTCTTTTTTTTATTACTTTTTAATTTTTTTATTTCTAATAATTTATTTAAATTTTCTATTTTAATTATTTTATTTTATTTATTTGCATTATTTCTTTCTTTTATTCTCCTTTTCTTCTGAGCCGTGTAGCTGACAGCGTCTTGGTGCTCTGGCCGGGTGTCAGGCCTGTGTCTCTGAGGTGGGAGAGCTGAGTTCAAGACATTGGTCCACCAGAGACCTCCTGGCCCCACATAATATCAAACAGCGAAAGCTCCCCCAGAGATCTCCATCTCAAAGCCAAGACCAAGCTCCACTCAACAACCAGTAAACTACAGTGCTGGACACCCTATGCCAAACAACTAGCAAGACAGGTACACAACCCCACCCATTAGTAGAGAGGCTGCCTAAAATCATAATAAGGTCACAGACACCCCAAAACACACCACCGGACATGGTCCTGCCCACCAGAAAGACAAGATCCAGCCTCATCCACCAGAACACAGGCACCAGTCCCCTACAGCAGGAAGCCTACACAACCCACGGAACCAACCTTAGCCACTGGAGGCAGACACCAAAAAAAACGGGAACTACGAACCTGCAGCCTTTGAAAAGGAGACCCCAAACACAATAAATTAAGCAAAATTAAAAGAGAAACACACATCAGACGAAGGAGCAATGTAAAAACCCACCGAACCAAACAAATGAAGAGGAAATAGGCAGTCCACCTGAAACAGAATTCAGAGTAATGATAGTAAAAATGATCCAAAATCTCAGAAATAGAATGGAGAAAATACAAGAAACATTTAACAAGGACCTAGAAGAACTAAAGAGCAAACAATGATGAACAACACAATAAATGAAATTAAAAATTCTCTAGATGGAATCAAGAGTGGAATAACTGAGGCAGAAGAACGGATAAGTGACCTGGAAGATAAAATAGTGGAAAAAACTACCGCAGAGCAGAATAAAGTAAAAGAATGAAAAGAATTGAGGACAGACTCAGAGACCTCTGGGACAACATTGAAAACACCAACATTCAAATTATAGGCGTCCCAGAAGAAGAGAAAAAGAAAGGGACTGAGAAATTATTTGAAGAGATTATAGTTGAACACTTCCCTAATATGGGAAAGGAAATAGTCAACCAAGTCCAGGAAGCGCAGAGAGTCCCATACAGGATAAATCCAAGGAAAAACATGCCAAGACACATATTAATCAAACTATCAAAAATTAAAAACAAAGAAAAAATATTAAAAGCAGCAAGGGAAAAGCAACAAATACCATACAAGCGAATCCCCATAAGGTTAACAAATGATCTTTCAGCAGAAACTCTGCAAGCCAGAAGGGAGTGGCAGGACATATTTAAAGTGATGAAAGGAAAAAATCTACAATCAAGTTTACTCTACCCAGCAAGGGTCTCCTTCAGATTCGATGGAGAAATTAAAACCTTTACAGACAAGCAAAAGCTAAGAGAATTCAGCACCACCAAACGAGCTTTACAACAAATGCTAAAGGAACTTCTCTAGGCAGGAAACACAGGAGAAGAAAAAGACCTACAATAACAAACCCAAAACAATTAAGAAAATGGTAATAGGAACATACATATTGATAATTACCTTAAATGTAAATGGATTAAATGCTCCAACCAAATGATATATACTGGCTGAATGGATACAAAAACAAGACCCATATATATGCTGTCTACAAGAGACCCACTTCAGACCTAAGGACACATACAGACTGAAAGTGAGGGGATGGAAAAATATATTCCATGCAAATGGAAATCAAAAGAAAGCTGCAGTAGCAATTCTCATATCACACAAAATACACTTTAAAATAAAGACTATTACAGGGCTTCTCTGGTGGCACAGTGGTTGAGAGTCCGCCTGCCGATGCAGGGGACACGGGTTCGTGCCCCAGTCCAGGAAGATCCCACATGCCACGGAGTGGCTGGGCCCATGAGCCACGGCCGCTGAGCCTGCACGCCCAGAGCCTGTGCTCTGCAACGGGAGAGGCCACAACAGTGAGAGGCCCGCATACCGCAAAAAAAATAAATAAATAAAAAATAAAATAAAGACTATTACAAGAGACAAAGAAGGACACTACATAGTGATCAAGGGATCGATCCAAGAAGAAGATATAACAACTGTAAACATTTATTCAGCCAACATAGGAGCACCTCAATTCATAAGGCAAATGCTAACAGCTATAAAAGGGGAAATCGACAGTAACACAATCGTAGGGGACTTTTAACACCCCACTTTCACCAATGAATAGATGATCCAAAATAAAAATAAATAAGGAAACACAAGCTTTAAATGATACATAAAACAAGATGAATTTAATTGATATTTATAGGATATTCAATCCAAAAACAACAGAATACACTTTTTTTTTTTTGCGGTAC
This sequence comes from Delphinapterus leucas, assembly GCF_059928025.1. Lineage (NCBI taxonomy): Eukaryota > Metazoa > Chordata > Mammalia > Artiodactyla > Monodontidae > Delphinapterus > Delphinapterus leucas. Next base: position 126,182,087 of record NC_143131.1, read on the forward strand.
ACGGGCCTCTCACTGTTGTGTCCTCTCCCGTTGTGAAGCACAGGCTCCGGACGCGCAGGCTCAGTGGCCATCGCTCACGGGAGTAGCCGCTCCGCGGCATGTGGGATCTTCCCAGACCAGAGCACGAACCCGTGTCCCCTGCATTGGCAGGCGGACTATCAACCACTGCCCCACCAGGGAAGCCCTAGAATACACTTTCTTCTCAAGTGCTCATGGAACATTCTCCAGGATAGATCATACCTTGGGTCACAAATCAAGCCACGGTAAATTTTCTTAAATTGAAATCATATCAAGTTTTTTTTTCTGACCACAACGCTATGAGACTAGATATCAATTACAGAAAATAATCTGTAAAAAATACAAACACATGGAGGCTAAACAGTACACTACTAAATAACGAAGAGATCACTGAAGAAATCAAAGAGGAAATCAGAAAGTACCTAGAAACAAATCACAATGAAAACACAATGACCCAAAACCTATGGATGCAGCAAAAGCAGTTGTAAGAGGGAAGTTTATAGCAATAAAATCTTACCTCAAGAAGCAAGAAAAATCTCAAATAAACAACCTAACCTTACACCTAAAGCAATCAGAGAAAGAAGAAAAAAAAAACCCCAAAGTTAGCAGAAGGAAAGAAATCATAAAGATCAGATCAGAAATAAATGAAAAAGAAATGAAGGAAACAATAGCAGAGATCAATAAAACTAAAAGCTGGTTCTTTGAGAAGATAAACAAAATTATTAAACCATTAGCCAGACTCATCAAGAAAAAAAGGAAGACTCAAATCAATAAAATTAGTAATGAAAAAGGGGAAGTAACAACTGACCCTGCAGAAATACAAAGGATCATGAGAGATTACTACAAGCAACCATATGCCATTAAAATGAACAAACCTGGAAAAAATGGACAAATTCTTAGAAAAGCACAACCTTCTGAGACTGAACCAGGAAGAAATAGGAAATAAAATAGACCAATCACAAGCACTGAAATTGAAACTGTGATTAAACATATTCCAACAAACAACAGCCCAGGACTGGATGGCTTCACAGGTGAAATCTATCAACATTTAGAGAAGAACTGATACATACCCTTCTCAAACTCGTCCAAAATATAGCAGAGGGAGGAACACTCCAAAACTCATTCTACAAGGCCACCATCACCCTGATACCAAAACCAGACAAAGATCTCACAAAGAAAGAAAACTACAGGCCAATATCACTGATAAACACAGATGCAAAAATCCTCAACAAAATATTAGCAGAATACTAGCAAAATACAAACAGAATCCAACAGCACACTAAAAAGATCATACACCATGCTCAAGTGGGATTTATCCCAGGAATGCAAGGTTTCTTCAATATATGCAAATCAATCAATGTGATAAAACATATTAACAAATTGAAGGAGAAAAACCATATGATCATATCAATAGATGCAGAAAAAGCTTTCGACAAAATTCAACCCCATTTATGATAAAAACCCTCCAGAAAGTAGGCACAGAGGGAACTTACCTCAACATAATAAAGGCCATATATAACAAACCCACAGCCAACATCGTTCTCAATATTGAAAAACTGAAACCTTTTCCTCTAAGATCAGGAACAAGACAAGGTTGCCCACTATCACCACTATTATTCAACATAGTTTTGGAAGTTTTAACCACAGCAATCAGAGAAGAAAAGGAAATAAAAGGAATCCAAATTGGAAAAGAAGAAGTAAAGCTGTCACTGTTTGCAGATAACAAGATAGTATACACAGAGAACCCTAAAAATGCTACCAGAAAACTACTAGAGCTAATCAATGAATCTGGTAAAGTAGCAGGACACAAAATTAATGCACAGACATCTCTTGCATTCCTATACACTAATGATGAAAAATCTGAAAGAGAAATTATGGAAACACTCCCATTTACCACTGCAACAAGAAGAATAAAATACCTAGGAATAAACCTACCTGAGAGAAAAGACCTGTATGCAGAAAACTATAAGACACTGATGAAAGAAATTAAAGATGATACAAACAGATGGAGAGATATATCATATTCTTGGATTGGAAGAATCAACACTATGAAAAGGACTATACTACCCAAAGCAATCTACAGATTCAATGCATTCCCCATCAAACTACCAATGGCATTTTTCACAGAACTAGAACAAAAAATTTCACAGTTTGTATAGAAACACAAAAGACCCTGAATAGCCAAAGCAATCCTGAGAAAGAAAAACAGAGCTGGAGGAATCAGGCTCCCTGACTTCAGTCTATATTACAAAGCTACAGTAATCAAGACAGTATGGTACTGGCACAAAAAGAGAAATATAGATCAATGGAACAGAACAGAAAGCCCAGAATAGAAAGCCCAGAGATAAACCCATGCACCTATGGTCATCTTATTTTTGATAAAGGAGGCAAGAATATACAATGGAGTATATGGTGCTCCACTGTAAGCCTCTTCAGTAAGTGGTGCTGGGAAAACTGGACAGCTACATGTAAAAAGAATGAAATTAGAACACTCCCTAACACCATACACAAAAGTAAACTCAAAATGGAATAAAGACCTAAACGTAAGGCCAGACACTGTAAAACTCTTAGAGGAAAACACAGGCAGAATACTCTATGACATAAATCACAGCAAGAGCTTTTCTGACCCACCTCCTGAAGAAATGGAAATAAAAACAAAAATAAACAAATGGGACTTAATGAAACTTCAAAGCTTTTGCACAGCAAAGGAAACCATAAACAAGTTGAAAAGACAACCATCAGAATGGGAGAAAGTATTTGCAAATGAAGTAACTGACAAAGGATTAATCTCTAAAATTTACAAGCAGCTCATGCAGCTCAATATCAAAAAAACAAACAACCCAATCCAAAAATGGGCAGAAGACCAAAGAAGACATACACATTACCAACAAATACATGAAAAGATGCTCAACATCACTAATCATTAGAGAAATGCAAATCAAAACTACTATGAGGTACCACCTCACACCGGTCAGAATAGCCATCATCAAAAATCTACAAACAATAAATGCTGGAGACGATTTGGAGAAAAGGGAACCCTCTTGCACTTTTGGTGGGTATGTAAACTGATGGAGAACAGTATGGAGCTTCCTTAAAAAACTAAAAATAGAACTACCACACGACCCAGCATTCCTACTACTGGGCATATACCCTGAGAAAACCATAATTCAAAGAGTCATGGGGCTTCCCTGGGGGCGCAGTGGTTGAGAATATGCCTGCCAATGCAGGGGACACGGGTTTGAGCTCTGGTCTGGGAAGATCCCACATGCCGCGGAGCAGCTAGGCCCGTGAGCCACAACTACTGAGCCTGCGCATCTGGAGCCTGTGCTCTGCAACAAGAGAGGCCGCGACAGCGAGAGGCCCGCGCACCGCAATGAAGAGTGGCCCCCACTTGCCACAACTAGAGAAAGCCCTCGCACAGAAACGAAGACCCAACACAGCCAAAAATAAATTAATTAATTAATTAATTAAAAAAAAAAAAGAGTCATGTACCGCAATGTTCATTGCAGCTCTATTTACAATAGCCAGGACATGGAAGCAACCTAAGTGTCCGTCGACAGATGAATGGATAAAGAAGATGTGGCACATATATACATTGGAATATTACTCAGCCATAAAAAGAAATGAAATTGAGTTATTTGTAGTGAGGTGGATGGACCTAGAGTCTGTCATACAGAGTGAAGTAAGTCAGAAAGGGAAAAGCAAATACTGTATGCTAACACATATACACATATATATGGAATGTAAAAAAAAGGTTCTGTAGAACCTAGGGGAGGGACAGGAATAAAGACACAGACATAGAGAATGGACTTGAGAACACGGGGAGGGGGAAGGGTAAGCTGGGACGAAGTGAGAGAGTGGCATGGACATATATACACTACCAAATGTAAAATACAGAGCTGGTGGAAAGCAGCCACATAGCACAGGGAGATCAGCTCGGTGCTTTGTGACCCCCTAGAGGGGTGGGATAGGGAGGGTGGGAGGGAGACGCAAGAGGGAGGAGATACGGGGATATATGTATATGTATAACTGATTCACTTTGTTATAAAGCAGAAACTAACACACCGTTGTAAAGCAATTATACTCCAATAAAGATGTTTAAAAAAATAAAAATAAAAAATTTAAAAATTTTTTAAAAAAAGGAACAACAGCTTACTTTGAAATCATCCAAAAAATGAATTGCTGAATGGATAGAGGAGTGAATAGATAGTAATATGATAGAGCAAGTTAGTATAATGTTAATTGTAGAACCTATGTGGTAAGTATATGGGTATTCACTATACAAGTCTTTCAACTTTTAAGTAGTTTTTTTACAATAAAATATTGGGAAATAAACCCCCAAAAAGGCAACAACAGGTTTGTTAGAAGAGTTGGATCAGATATAGAGCTCTCAGCAATGCTCATGGTAAGTGCTTGTCATATTTTAGAAATGATTATTTACTATAGAGGTAGAAGATGGGACAAGATGATAGATCCCTTCAGCTCGTACAATCTGTGAGTCAGAGCTGTGCTAGGTGAGCCAGAGGCATGACATGCATAAGCAGAGTGAGAAGCCAGGCCACGTGGCATAGAGACCAGATTGACAGGGAGGAGCCAGGATGCAGTCACAGAAGTATGAGAAACCAAGAGGTATGCACAAACGAAAGGTGCAGGACCCTACACAGGGAATGGTTAACATGGGGAGGACCTTGAAAACAAAGGCAAATGGCCATTATTACATGCCAAATTAATGTGTTTCTCTCTCAACTATCCCTTTGGTAGGAGACATGCATCAGATTTAGAGTCAAACCTGAGTTCAAATTCTGTCTCTGCCAACTAGGTATGTGACAACAGGAGATATTCATTCAAGCGTCTTCTAGACCACTTTTACTAGGAATACCTACCACAATACAAGCGTGAGCCCATGGCAACTACTCTTCTGCTATGACCTTGGGCCATCAGATCCTTTCTCTTGAGAGTTTGAACCAAGAGACACACTTGTGGGAATATGTCATATTAACTGAAGAGCAATGGGGAGAAGACTGTGAATGCCTGCAACTGAGTTCTCCAGAGATGACCTGATTTCTGTCCCTCCTGGGGCCTAGTTCCTTGATCTATGAGAAGCTCCATTATCCTTCCAATAAATTTCACTTTCTGTTTAAGCAAGCTAAAGTTGGCTTTTATTATGTATGAGGAAAAATATATATTTACTAATACAATTAGCTTTCTAATAATATAAGAGTTTATTTAAATTTCCAGGCCTTGGTTTCCTCATCTCTAAACAACAACAACAAAAACCCCTCATCTCTCAGTGACTGATTGAAAAATTTAAAAAGACTAGGTGTAACAACTCCACAGTACAGAGTAAATATCCAATAAACATTATTTTAATTGCATCTGAGTTTCACAATAACTAAATCTTTCTGAGTAAGTACTCGGAGACACCTTGTTTAGGTGGAGGATGTGTGGTCATGCAAAAACAGACTGATGCTGGCAGTCAAGAAGAAGGAAGGAGTTGACTGAGTTTGAAATTTGTTTTAAAAGAAACTTTCCTGATTGAAATTTTAAAAAAATTAATCAGTTACATATTCATGTTTTGACTGGAGTTTCTGTTGGGTTTCTTTGTGCTGCTGATGATACGAAAGGGAAAAATGTACAAAGCAACAGGAAACAAAAGCTGGATGCACACATAACATATATTTCTTAATCTCAGAAGGACTGGTCAGAATTTATCTGACAGTAGACAAGATATTAATGTACTTTTTATTGGGATTATTCTGTGACTAATGAGGACTTTTATCACCCAAATTGAGTGGTAGGTGGAAGGAGGGAACAAGAAAAGATCTAAGATCATAACTATTAACTCAGAAGTATCACAGCTGAGAAAAAGAATACATTTTTCTGAAATTCAAAACGAGAGGCAAAGCTTAGACGCTTCGTGAGAGATGTCAATTAGCCCCTAGCAGTTACTGTCTTTCAATCTTGCTTTATTTATTGATTCTCCTAAATCCAAATATTTAGTTATCTTAAAAATAAGGTATCTTTTTATTTAAAAAATTTCAAGTGGGTGAGTTGTGAGCTTTATTTGGTTATTAGGTCTCAACCATGTGGTTTTCAAATTGTGGTCCCTGGACCAGCAGCATCAGCATCATCTGAGAATCAGTTAGAAATGCAAATCCTCAGACCCCAGCCCAGAAGCGCGGAATCAGAAACTCTAGGAGTGGGGATCAGCAATCTGTGTGTTGATATAGGGTCTTAAAGTCAACCTTCTTAGGGCTTGCCTTGGATCTTCAATATTAATGGTAATTGGTAAAGTAGTCATTCTTACTCTGACTATACTTAAGGTTAGCCCCATCGATAAGCCTGTTTGGTGGCTATTTATATCACACTTATATTTCCCTCTGTCCAAATGTGTACTACTTTCTACTGCGCCAAAGTATAAAAACAGCAAGCAGAATGGAAGAATGAAAGGGCAGGCCAAGAAGAATACAGGAGGAGGGAATTGATAAAAATATGGCAACTTTAGTTTGGGTGATAAAAGAGATATCAAAAGTTTAGATAATAGTGAGGATTTAATGGAAAAAGAAATGTCTCATCCATTGTTTGCTTCTTTCTGCCATTCTTCCTTTCCCTTGAGCCCTTCTCCCCCAATTTAACCAACCCTGCCACCACCTCTCTCACTCTGCATATGCCTTAGAGCTATTTCCGAATAACCTGAATTACAAAGAGAGAGAAGACAAAAAAGGTAAGAAGTCACAATATGTCAACTGAACACAACTATCAACCTCACAGTCTCTAATCTTCCTAGAAGCAGACTTGATTCTACAACTGAAACAGACAATGTTTAAGATCATTTCTACCCTGTAACGTCAAGATCCCATTCTCAGAGGCAGTTTAATGTGGGGAACAAAGTTTCAGAACAAAGACTCTGGAGCACACAACCCAACCCCAGCTCCACCACTTCACAGCTAAATGAACTTGGACATGTTATTCCACCTCTCTTACGTATGAGTTACCCCATCTCTAAGACAGAGAGAATAAAGTATCTCTCTTATAGGATCCTTAATGCAGATTAAATGAGATTATCCATGTAAAGCATTTAGAACTGTGTCTAGCACATAAGGGCTGGATTAATGTAAGCTATTAGGATCATTACTATGTTGTCTCTCAAACACTCCTCAGCCTTCAGCAGCATCTTGAGCATTTCCAGACATAGCAACAAGGCAGTGAGAAACCAGGAGGGATGAAGGTAAACGTGTGAGGGTGGCTAATTTGGAAGGGGGTGGAAAAGCAGCAAGCAACACAGCAGTTCATCTATCTACTAAAATACTTTGTTGTAAGGTCTGTTCAAGACCCCAAGACTCGTGTTTGAATTACAACAGTCGTTCTCAACAGGTGTTTGGGGGGGTACTTTGTCCCCCAAGGAGATACTGGTAATATCTCGAGATATTTTTGGTTATCACAACAGAGAGTTGCTACTGGCATCTAATGGGTGCCAGAGATGCTGCTAAACATACTACTATGGACAAGCTAGGCCCTCACAACAAAAAATTATCTAGCCCAAAACATTAATGGTACAAGAGGTCTGAGAAACCCTGAATTACAATGTTGTTTGAAGTTATCTTAAGAAGGCTTGACAGATTTTTTTTTTTTAATTTTCAAAAAGGCAATAGTATGGAAGATTTTGGCACTTGATGGAGGTGAGAATGGGTGACCTATAAGACCTTTTCAACTCTAAGGCTTGATGTGTGCAGTTAATGCTCAACCACAAAACTAAGTCAATAGTGCATTTTCACCCTTTTCCCTTTGCCTAATTCCTTTCCCTGAAGACAAACTGAATTTCTTTTTTAAAAAAGACGGTTAGATATTGGAAGGTAATCATAAGACATTAGGATAAAATTTTCTCACTAAAACAAAGAACATCAATGATAATCAGATAACTTTAGAGCTGGAAAAAACCTTGGATATGATTTAGCAAATAGATTCTAGTTGAAGTCTTCCATTTCATTTCACAGATGAAGAAACTGAGATTTAGAAAGGCCAAGAGACTTGATCTAGGTCACATAATACTACAACCATCAGAAGGTCCAGATTCTTCCAAAGAACTTATTTATTACTCACTGATAATATCAAGGGACTTCTCTATGTGCCTTTATTTTGCATTTTTCAATGATCACAGTCTACATCTGCTCCTATCTCTGGAAATCCCTGAATATGGGTCTCACCTGATTAGGTGCTGGAAGTGGGAATAAAAAACAAACAAACAAAAAATTTAGGTTCAAGAGATATTGAGCAAAAATGGATAAGACCCGCCTATTGATTAAGCTGTGGTCGCTACTGATAAAGAAAGAGGAGAAATAAAGAGGTGACTTCAGTTCCCAGCCAGGGTGACTTGGAGGATGGTGGTGGTTCAGTGATAGATGGGATAGTCAGGAGGTGATCTGGGTAGCAGGTACTTATGCTGGGTTTCAGGTGCTGTTCTTCAGTCTGTGAAGTTAAGGAAAGAGATGAGGGGATGAACAGTGTCGGGGAGGTCCGGGAGAAGTCGAATGGAAGAAAACACATTCAGTTTGGAGGTTACAAGGCCACTGTGGCCCCTAGAAGGAGCAGCTTCAGGAGTGAAATCCAGATAACTCAGAGGAACCAAGAGCATCACTGTCCTCTGAGCCCTAGGACCTCTGTCTGCTCAACATGTGCCGAACTGAACACTCCCTGAAGCTCCTGCTAGCCTGATGTGCTACAGTTCTCCTGGAGTTTAAATGATGACCCACTGAACTGCACAATAATAATTATAACAAAGACATTTCCCAAAACACAGGAGTGAGTGTAGGCTAAGTAAGGGTGGCGTGGAAAAAATAAACGTAAGACAGAAAAATGACTTGAGGATGATGCAAATCCTCTTTACTTTATACTAATTTTTTCCGCACTCATCGCTTCTTGAGAGCTGCTCCTCAGAGCTCCACGAGTCTCATCCCATGTCCTGACTTCTTCCTTGTTTCTAGGGAACTGCATCCATCACCAGTGTCCTTTCCCTTCATCATCTGGGCTCACCAGCAGCACGCAGCAACTTCTCCTCCCTCATCACCGATGCTGAAGTTTCACACAGGGGACTAGGCAAACACCACCCACCACCGCCAGGGTCACCCACAGCTATTGACCTGGGGACTCCGTCCCAGCAATATTAAGACAGGAGAGCAAACTAGCCTCAGGGTCCTTCCATCAAAAGCCACCGTTTGGTTCATGCCAAACCTGTACCCTAAGAAACATTTTTTGTGTATTTTAATGAACCAATGGGAAATCAAGCCAATGTCTTCTAGGAAGACAAGCTCATGCCATGACTTCTCCACCTCTGCCAGCCATCACTTCCCTGTATCAACAGCCACTTCTTCCAAAGGCAACTAACAGCACAGTGCCACACACTGGGTAGCAAGCTGAGAAGAAATGCATCTTAACTTGGGATTGGGATTCTGTGAAAGACAAACGCAGGAAGCTAGCCCTGGCAGCCACAGCGAACGTTTCATGCAGCACAGCATGGCCACACACTCACGGTCACTTACACACACAGCCAGGTATACACTCCGGGTATGCATATCTTGTCTCACTCACACACACACACACACTCACACACACACACAGAGTTAGACAGAGTAGTACACTCCGTTACACATCCAGGATCATCCATACTGTCCACACATGTACCCTGTCTCTCTCTCTCTCTCTCTCTCTCTCACACACACACACACACACACACACACACACACACGGTTATATACGCACAGCCTATGTTATGTCTCTCTCTCACACACACCCTTTACACACACTACCTCACAGAGCCAGCGAACACACAGTTTCACAAGTACTTACGTACACAAGCGTAGGGCACTAGCCCCAACCCTAGTGGTCCCACGCTGGAGGCATGTCCTACACGACCAGCCAGCCCACCTACAGCCTGAGCCGCCATGCAGCCCATCCCTGAGGTAAACCCGGGTCCCATAAGTCCAGAGCCCCCAGCGCGTCGCCGTCGCGCCGCCCCGCCCCCGCCGCGTCCCCGCAAACACGAGGACTCGCAGGGTCGTGACCCCTGCGCCCTCGCCGCACCTTACCCTCCGCCTGAGGCGAGGGAGCGAGGCGCCCTGGCGGACCGGACCCGCCACCTCTCGCCGCGGAGCCGAGCTTCTGTCGCCGCGCTCCCAGCCGCTGCCTGCGCCCTCCCCGCCGCCCCCTCGGGTGCGGGCTTCATCCCCCGCACTGGGAGGCTGGCGAGCGCGAGGCGCGGGCCCGCCCGGGTCTGCGGGCGGAGGGACCCCAGCGCAGGCTCACCGCGGCTGGCCGAGCATCGTTCTCCTCCCGGCCGGCCGAGACTGGCTCCTCAGGCTCAGCAGCCCCCAGCCCGCGTGGTCCTCGCGGCCGCCCCCTGCGGACGCCGAGGGTGGCTGTGGCGCGTCCGGGCGCGCAAGGCAGTGGGCGCAGGGGTGACGGAGGGACCTCACCCCTCGGGGCGGGCCAGCAGGGCGCCTTCCCCGGGGAGCGCTGCCCAACAGAGGAAGCTAGCCCTGGGCTCACTGCTGGCTCCTGGGTAACCCTGGGCAACTTGGTTAACCTCTCTGAGTACTCATTCCTCTACTGAAAGATAATAAACGTGAACACGGAAAGTGCCTGTGGTGTCCGTGCTAAGGGAAATCTACAGCCTACTTCCTTCTCATGCCTCTGACTCTGCCTGGGCACAGTTAGTTTGGGAGCAGGGTTCAGAGTGAGATCCGTAGTCCCTTAGATACAAGGCTTCCAGGTTTTCCAGGGTCAGTGTTTCAATCGACTGGTCTTCCTAAGTGATCCTGCCAATACTTGTTTTGCTTCCCCCATCTGCAGGAAGCCTATTCTCCCAGCTTTTTCCACTTGTGACCTTGAGCATGTGGTTAGACGAAAGCCCAGACCCACTGCTCCCATCTGTAAAACGGGGACCATAAACTCCCAGTTGTGTTGAGACTTACCAAAGCTCCTGCCTGTGTGTCACTAGTGCGTTGTAATATCTGTGAAGAACTGTGAAAGAATGAAAAACATTTTTCCTCAACACATCTTTCCAAGGCCTCAGATTCCAGGGACAAAACAATTCAAGAGTTAGGCCATTTGGGGAAGGGAAGAGGAAAGAAGTCTTCCTTTGATGAGACAGGTGAGGGGCCAAAGGTCCTATAGGTAGGATAATTCACCCCCTCCAGGACCACAGAGTCTGCGTGGAAGCCTGACAAACAGAGGAGCTGTGACAGTAATTAACCTGCAAAAGTAAATAAATCTTTCCAGACAATCTTGAAAATGATTAACTTACAATTGTGAGCACAACCCAAGTGGACTGGAAATTTAAATTGACCAATGTATTCATGCCAGAAACCTCTGAGCTGGTCCCTTTCTGAGATTCTCTCTGTTGATACTCCTGCCTTCCTCTTCCTCCTTCTTTTGCCAGCCTCGTGGTCTGTGTTTCTTCCCCATCTCACTTGTACACTTTTTCCCTCTTCTCTCTCTCTCTTCCCATCTCAGTCTCTCCCCACCCCAGGTACCTCTTCTTTACTTCCTTCGTGCCCTGTCTCTGTCTCAACACTCCGCACTCTCAGCCGTTCCCACCCATTATCTCTCTCCCTGGCTTGTGGATGTCTTGAATCTTTATTGATCTTATATCCCCATTCAGAATTCGAAAGTGGAAAAGTCAGTTATTTCTCTAAGGATCCAAACTTAAATTTACCACTATGCCAGTTCCCTAAACCAAATATTCCTGATGGATGACACCATTATCCTCACCCTCCTGGGAGTGCAAAGCCTGAATCATCTCTGACAACTCTACCTCTCTTCCCCTTCTCCCCAGTCTCCACTCAACCTCTTCCCATTTCCTAGGGAGTCTCTCCCCACTCTTCCACAGGCAGCTGTTCTCTCCTCCCTATTCCCATTGGACTGAATCAGATGTGATTAAGTTAAGGATCTTGAGATAAGAGATTATCCTGGTTGCACAGGTGGGCCTTTAGAAGGGTCCTTGAAAGTAGAAGTGATGGGCATGAGAGGAGGTCAAGAGTGATGCAGTGTGAGAAGGACTTGAACAGCTGTTGCTGGCCTTCAAGGAAGAAGAAAGGTCCCAAGCCAAGGAATACAGAAGCTGAGGTGGGGGCAAGGAAACAGATTCTCCTCTAGAGTCTCCAGAAAGGAAGGCAGCCTTGAACACACCTTGATTTTAGTGCCGTAAGGCTCACGTCAGACCTCTGCTCTAGACAGCTGTACAATAATGAATTTGGGTTGTTTTAAGCCACTAAGTAATTTGTTGCACCACGAATAGGTAACTAATACAATGCCTCTCTTTTACTTATGGAGGTACACATGAATGCCTTGTCTTATTATTAATAGCAATCCAAGGCAGCCCCTCTTTTCAGCCTTCTTGGTATACCCAACCCTTGTGTTTCAAGCAATCTGTCCCCTGAACACTTGCTTTTCTTTTGTCTGTACCAGTGCTCACAATGTCCTCTCCAGAGTGCCCTCCTCCAGATGCTGCCTGTCCTACCTCTCTTCAACGCTCATGGACTCCATGGAGCTGTCCGTGATCTCTCCCTTCCTTGATTTCTCAAATACAAAGAACTTTGTATTTTTCAAGGTATATTCCATTTCAATTGGTGCTTTCTAATGGGAGAGAAGGGAACGAGAGAGAAGAATGGACTTTACATGCACAGTTTGAAACTGCTCCAGGTTCTCTGTTCCCACAATGCTGTTTTCCTCTCTCTACTGCAGCAGTTACCACCACACTGTGTGACTGTGAGTTATTTAAAGGTCTGCTTGGACACCGGGTAGTGAGTGCCTCCAAGGTGGACAACAGGTCTTACCTCCCTTTCTACATCCCAGCCCCTACATCCATGCCAGGTACACAGTAGGGATTCTATAACCATTTCTTGAATGAATGGATGAAGAGAGCAAGTGCAATGTCTGGTTGTGTTGAACAGACAGGGCTATTGTACCGTCTGGCTCTATTTAATTGGGCTGGTCAATTGAAGCACCTCAGTTAATGCAATGAGGTTTTAAATGGGACTGCTTTGATTCATAGCTTAAATCATAGACTTTTCTTTCCTTTTCTTTGTTTTATGTTTGTTTTTGTTTTGCTTTTGCTGAAGAAGACTCCCACAATAAAAGTTCCTTTTTATCCACTTCATTTAAAAGGGGCTACTATTATAAGTAAAATGATTATAATCATGCAAACTCTTTGGCCCAACAATTCTACTACTTAAAATGTATCATAAGGATAATAAGCCTATGTTTACAGAGGTTTATCTAAGAGCATGTTCAATGCAGGATCTTTTATAAGAGTGAATCATTGGAAATAGCCCAAATGTAATGGGGGGTTCTCTAAATATATTATCTCTACCATGAGATACCATTCAGTTATCAAACATTGTTTTGTCAACTGACATTTATTATACAGAAAGATGTTCATGAATTTTTTATATTCTTTTTTATGTTTATCTTTATTTCCTAACTACCCTATAATAAGCCTATATTTAAAACTTAGGTTTAATTGTTTTTTTAAAATAGCTTTGCCTCCAAAAGGAAAATTGTATAAAACTTTGATATTTTTCCAAATTCCAAGAAAATTCATCTACAGATGAGACTTAATTCTCTGACTATGACAAAAGAAGGGGAAAATCACAAAAGGCTTGAAATATAGTTCATTCCATTAATTCATTCAGTCTGGGAACATTTATTGTACCATCTCAATTAAGGCCTTCAACAGCAAGCAACAGAAAAGAACTCTAGATAACCTAAGCAAAAGGGAAATTATTGGAATGTTATTTGGGGACATACAGAATTGCTGAGCTACTGGAAGCCAAGCTTGGAGAATCAGGTACCAGGAAGAGTTCCAGAGAACCAAGAAGCAGAAAGTGAAGCACCTGGTTCACAAAGGAACTCCATCAGGACCGTGTGCCATCCCTCCTGATATGGCGAATGGCCTCTGCCAGTTCTCCATCCTTGGGTCACTCAACCAAGTCCAAAGTCACTGGAGAACACGCCAGACAGGCTGAAGTTAACTTTGTATCTCCTCCTTCCCCTGTTCTGAATCAGCGAGTGAGGAAGGAAAGATCTAGTCCTTTCACCAAGACTACACACAGTAGGGGAGATTTTACTTCCCCAGTAAATTTGGGGTGCTGTTAGGAAGGCAAAATGGAAGCTGACAGCCTGAAAATAATAAATGGCCACTACGAGCCCCTGGGATGTGCCAGGCATCAGGCTGTTCTGCCTTCCAGGCCAAGTTTCCCTGCCAGGAAGCCTCTGGTACAAACAGCTCAGTGGAGCTACCAGGCCAGAAACACCATTCAGAGGAGATTAAGAAAGCTTTGATTCTATTATTTCATTTATAAACTTGAAAATGTTAAGGTTTTCTATTGTTAATTTCTTCTAGTCTACAGAAAAAAAATACTATTTTTTCTCTTCTGGTTGTCCACACTTTGCTCAACTGGTACAAATGTCCTGTTACGTATTTACTGCATAGCAGCCTGCCACGGACTGAAGCACCTTATCAGCAACACACCATGGGGGTTATCTTAAAAGTTTCAAAGCTTGTTTTAAGTTTATTTGACTCTGGGTGCCTTAGCTGCAAGACAGAGTGTGTATGAGAGAGAGAGAAAGAGAGGGAGAGGGAGAGAAAGAAAGTAGGCAGAGACAAAGAGGAAGGAACAAAGAAGATGGAAATCAAATCCAAACTGCTGAAATAAATCAAAACTTCTCTTGAACTCACAAACCTGAAGTCTGCATACCTTCCATCCACTAAGAGCTGCTAAAAATTTAAACAGCTGGACAAAGAGTTTTAATGCAGCTGCAAAATAACGGAAACCAAACTGTGAATACCCTTCCTATAATGAAGCCAGAGTGGCTGGCTTCATTTTAATAGACACCACAGAATAAATAAGACCCTAGAACAAGACACTGTGGCATCCCTGGGCACATGTCATTCACATGATTCATTCACTGGAGTCCTCAGTTTACCTTGTAGAGCAGCGGTCCCCAACCTTTTTGGCACCAGGGACCGGTTTCGTGGAAGACAATTCTTCCATGGTCGGGATGGCCGAGGGGAATGGTTCAGGCGGTAATGCGAGCGATGGGGAGCAGCAGGTGAAGCTTCGCTCCCTCGCCGCTCACCTCCTGCTGTGTGGCCCGGTTCCTAACAGGCCGCAGACCGGTACCAGTCTGCGGCCTGGGGGTTGGGGAACCCTGTTGTAGACAATCATTCTGTGTCAGGAAACAACTTCTAACAAAGCCTCCTCTAAAGTTGAAAATGGAGAAACATTTGCAATTTGTTGTTTGTGAGAATCAAATTTCCCACAGAGGGTCGTGTTTATTCTTACATTGCTACACATCCTGGAGTGTATGATTATCTCCCACTCCCCCAAACCCAAATCAGACCTGATGAGCGAGGCTTGTTGCTCAGACTCCTCAATTCAGCCTCCAGGGAGCTTTTGTCCTGAACTCTGCTACCTCTTCTACCCCAGCTCACACACTCTGCTCTCCCACTGAGTTCTAGCCATCCTGGTCTATAGGTTTTTAGTCACGCACGGCTCTCTGGCCTCAGGACCTTTGCGTTTACTGTTTCATAAACCTGAAATGCTTCTCCTCTGGTTGGGCCTAAGTATCTCTTGTACAGAGAGGATTCCCCTTGACCAGCTATCCCTCATCCCATTATTTTTTGTTCTGGCACTCCGTTTATGTCACCTACAGTCCTCATCTCACTCTGTAACTAATTCATTGATGTATTTTTTTTACTTGCTTACTCTCTGCCTCTCCAGTAAAACATAAGCTACTAGAGGTAAGAGACTCTGAACTTCAGGAAGAGCCTGGCTTAGAGTGGATACTCCTTGGTAAGAGTTGAATGGATAGAAATACGAACGGACAGTTGGATTTGCATTTGTGCTTTCCAGTGGGTCAGAGTTGCCCAAGAACCAAGGGCCCTTGGAGGCCAAAGGAACCCACAACCCTGTGAATGAAAGGATGATCATGCACTTCTGTGAGAGGATGTGGCTTTGGGAGATATAGACTAGTGTGCAGGAGGGGCTGTGAAATGGAACAGGTGGTTCAGATGCTGTGACATTATGTCTGCAAATGAAAAGTGGATGAGGATCCAGAGAAGGAGGAGAGAAGCTTCAGGTTGCCTCTGGCCAGAAGAGAGCTGTCCAGAAGTCAGTCTATTCCAAAAGGGATTAACAGTATTAAGCAAGAGAGTATGAGACCACAAGAATTCAAAGATAGGCTCTTTTTAGTAACTTGCTATGTGGCAAAGTCTGTATGAACCTGCTTTGAACACTGAAGAGCCGGATGCCTGAATTAGCAGAGAATAGAGGCAAATAAAGGGCAGCCAAGCAGAGTTATCACTGTCCAGATAAGAGGCTCCTGGCCCTTTTTTGTGCTTGTTGTTCTTTGTCCTCTAGTCATCCTGATATTGTTGGGTTTAATCTATTTATGTTTGAAAGGCCGTTAACTAATCCATGTTTTATTATCAATAAAAATCAAATCTTCCAAGAACAGCCAAGTCATAAGAAAAACATCATGAGTGTGATCTGCCAGGTAAAACTCTGGCACAACTGAAACTGTACAACTTATTTTAAAATTTGTACATAGTAAAAATTAACTGTATTTTTTGGTGTGCAGTTCCGTGAGTTTTAACAGATGTATAGCATTATGTAACCACCACCACATTCAGGATATGGCAAAACTAATTTTAACACGGACCAGGGTATTTGGGGATATTCTATTTAGTGGGATACTTTTGACTAGCTTTGCCTAATATGAACAAGTCTCTTCTCCCTCCACACTGCCCATCCTCCCCTGCCTTATATCAGTTTGTCCCATTCATAAATTTGGAAGCTTTTTCCCTGGAACTAGAAGATGGGGCTCTAATGAGGGCAGAAGCTACAGTGGGAAGAAGAGAAAAGTTGGGGATATGGAGTGGCCTCTCACCCCACCAGATTCTTTGGACTGGTTTAAGTTGTAGCAAGAAGGGATTAGAAGCAAAAACCAATAGGACCCTTCAGGAAGGATTTGTGAGAGGCTGGGCACAAGTCAATACTCTGTGTTCAGGGCCCAACTAATGAAGCAGAGCTCAGACCCAGGGAGGAAGCCCGTCCTTGCACCTGGAGAAGCAGGTCATTCAGAGCCAGACTCCTTGGCACAGACACCAACAGTCCCATGAAGCGCAGAGGGAGCAGTGACCTGTCACCAAGAAGCACTGAAGGCAACAGAGGTGGTCAGAGCAAAGAGGGACAAGGTGAGTATGGCTGACATCTCTGGATTCCAGGTACATGTGTAGAATCCCTTTGGGGTCTCCCACAGATAATAAGGGGGCACTTACAATAGGATGGTTAGTGGATGATTTGAGCTATCATTTTATGTTTAAAGAAGGGCAACCTGGGTAGCTAGGGGGTTGGCAAATATCTGTCCCACAAAAGTTTTACTAGTTTCCTCTGTGGCAGACCCTGTGCTCAACCATGGGGATATGATGAATAAGATAAGAAGATGGATCCCTCTTTTCAAAGCACCCAGAGCCAATTACAGGAGATAGGGCTGGACACAGATCATTTCAACACATTGTAAAAGTTAATAAGGTAGCACAAGTGGTAAATGGAGCTCATGGTATGTATTATTGTTATTATTACATAACAAACATTTATTGAGTGCATATGATTTGCTAATCACATCGCTAAAAAAGGTTAAGGAACTTGGTATTGAGATGATATGACATGGCTAGAAAGGGTCAGAGTCAAGGTTAGAATTCAGGCTGTCTGACTTTAAAGACTTTGCTGAGAGCAACCATGAAATAAAAATCATAATAATAACAATATATAAGCAACATTAATGGTTGATGATATTATATGTATTGGGCGCTTAACTATCTCATACTATTTCAAGAGCTATTATGCAGAGAGACACAATAAAATCGGGCTGGATTTTTCATGCATGAGAAAGCGAAACAGGGGCCAGGATATTATGGAGAAACAATTCAGCTTGGTGTAAGACTGTCTCAACATTTGGAGCCGTCTAGCACTGTAGGTATCAAAGCACAGGCTGGGTGCCATCTGCCAGGAATGCTGAAGCAAGAACCCCTGTTCCAGGTGCGAGGTTCAACATCACCTCTGCTACTCCCCCAGCTCACTGATTCTCTCACGCTGAAATTTGAAAAGCTCAGTCTCTTTTGCCAGCTCCTTCTCTGGCTAACACTTAAATGTCAAAGCCCTTCCTCTTCTTTTACTCTCTATAGGCCCCTATACTATTTCATCCACTGTGCTTGCTTTATCATTTGTATGCTAACAGGTCCCAAATTTTACATTCTAGCCCAGAATTCTTTTCAGAGCTCCAGACCTACATCTTGGATATAAGATATCCAAGCTGCTGGTCTTGGGAGCACTTGGTCTAATTTGGCCTAGATGACCATGGAAAAGACCTCTCTATGGAAAAACACAAAAAGGTGAATCAGTTTAAACAGGATCTTAGAAAACTTATAGAAATGGTAAAGGTGTTTGGTGGTGTTTAAAAACAGAAGGATTGGGGGACTTCCCTGGCAGTCCAGTGGTTAAGACTCCACGCTTCCACTGCAGGGGGCACGGGTTTGATCCCGGGTCGGGGAACTGAGATCCCGTGTGCCGTGCGGCGTGACCAAACAACAACAGCAGCAGCAACAACAAAACTAGAAGGATTTTAACTAGAGTGGCACAGACTTGCTTCTTTGACCACCTAGCATACCATTTGGATGCTCAAGGACAATATTTATAATATCATAATGATTTAAATGTTATTTTCTGTTTTAAGCTTCTAGAATCAGCCTAGGGACATTTAAGAAGACTTAACTAGGATGCTCAAAACATATATTTCTCAATCTCCACATTATATAAATAAAGGTAAAACTGGCAAAGTTTGACAGGTAAAAGTGAGAAGGTGTGGTAAATGGTTAAACGTGTGGTAAATGTCCTTATCATACAACGTGGGAGTCAAGAGATGTCCATCCCTGTGATTAATGGAATAAGAAATGAAGGTTTAATTGTGCTATTTAAAGTTGTAGAGGTGACCAGAGAAGGAACTGAGAATATGATATTGGGAGGTCAATGAACAACCACAAATGAAGAAAGAAAAGATGTCCTTCTCTGGGCAGTGAGGTGTAGGATACAATATCATGAAATACTCCAGTCAACTCTGTCATTCTAGGCAGAGCCCATCTGTGGGTAAAAACAATGCATGAGGAGGATGAGCCAGAGGATCTCTGAGAAATGGAACGAAAGTCCGATGATGTTATCATCAGCTGGATCAAACTGTACCTGAAGCCATAGATAAACCTTGAATTATTTAGTTATGTAAAGCAATATATTTCCTGACTGCCTACACAGTATCCTTCATCTACTTCTATGGGTAATAAAACCCCAATTTTATTCAGTGCTGCACTGATCCCAAATAAATGACTACATTCTCAAACTCCCAGAACCTGGCTGAGCTCTGGCCAATGAAATTTAAATAGATGTTCTGTATGGAACTTCCAGGAAGACTCCTTCAAGTTTCTTAATATGGCTAGAGCATGCCATCTTTCTTTTGCTCCTTACTCCTTCCTGTTGTGTGGACGGAGGAGCTCCAGAAGCAAGCATTTTGAAACCTTGAAAATGGAAGCCATGAGGAAGTGGGGAAATTAGAGCCCAGGTCCCTGATCAATGTGGAGCTTACATAGCAAAGACTGACTGCATATCTTCAGGCATCTTTTTACCCAAGAAAATAAATGATAAAGTGTTTAACCTACTATTAATTTGTATTTTCTATTATATTCAGTAAACCTATTCCTAACCAATACAGCTGATGTTTCTGTAATTTGCAAAACTGAACAGTCCTGATAGATGAACTCAAATGAAAAATTCTCTTCTCTGGAGACAAATGATTCTTGGATAGTTGAAAAAATAGACAGATGACTATCTCTTTCCTATAAGCACTGCATTATTTGATTTTTTAAAACTTTGATGTAAAAAATAAAATATGAAGACAATATAATAAGTCATGGAGAGGCCACAGAGTAAGAAGTAAAACACCAAAATACATGATTTAGGGGAGCTCTAGGGCTACCACACATGAAGATTAATGTTATACAGAATGCAGGATAATTCTCCATCTAAGAGAAATTTTAAATTATGGAAGAAATCACTAGAAAGCACTGTGTACATGTATATACACACATACAAACATATTCAAACAGGTCTCATAGACTACTAAATGATATGTAAAAATATTCACAAAATAATATGAAGAGAAAAAAGTGGATGCCTAACAGCACATTTAATAGCATCCTACTTGTAGAAATGCCTGTGGTACAGGACTAAAAATCTATGAGAAATTTCCTGAGGAATTTCCCCAAATATTAGCAGTGGATGTCTCTGGGTGGCAGAATCATAGTTCATGCTTGCTTTTTTTCCTTATACTTTTCAGCATTTGTCAAATTTTCTACATATCTTACTTGATGATCAGAAAAAGGCAATATACTTTTTTCCAAATGCGTTTAAAATATTTTTTAATTGAAAAGAGTCCTGAGCATTTATAACACAGCTATTTTGGAACACCAGCTGGCATCAGCTGTGTTGAGGGAAACTAGAGCAGGGGATATGACTACCCCTGGGTTGAGAGTGATGAGAAATGAAGCAGCCTGGCCCCAAAGGCTAACTGGGCTGTCCTCACATTCGTGCTGAGGGCCCCACTCTCAGGGCTAAGAGCAGCAGGTGTAGCCTGAAAGTGCATTCCACATACTCTAAACAGACATGAACATAGGAACACAGCAACTCACCTCCATGAATGGGCAGCTAGCCCCAGGCAGCCAGGTTTTACTGTGGCTTCTTTCATCCTCTATCCAGGGATGGACCCGGAAAAGTGGAGTCAGGTAAACAGAGGATCACGTGACAGGGGCATGAAGTGGCACGCACTCAGGGCTGGTGTCCTTCTGCACACATAGGTGATAAAACCTGGCTTTGTGTGTTTTACAGCTTCCAGTATCTTTCTGATCCAGAAGGCAGCCTGGGTCATAAAGTACCTTGAGGAAAGAAAAGGAAAGAAGGTACAAAGTTGAAATAGATATCTCTTGTTGGCATCAGTAATTACAACAAACTCCAGATTAAGAACACAAAGTCAAAGAGGCACCTTTTTTTTCTTTTTAAAAAATTTTTATTTTATATTGGATTATAGTTGATTTACAATGTTGTGTTGTTTGTGTTGTATTAATGTTTGCTGTACAATGTTCAGGTGTACAGCAAAGTGATTCAGTTAAACATATACATATATCCACTCTTTTTCAAATTCTTTTTCCATTTAGATTATTACAGAATATTGAGTAGAGCTCCCTGTGCTATACAGTAGGTCCTTGTTGGTTATCTATTTTATATATAATAAAATGTATATGAAGAGTCACCTTTGAAATGAATTAGCCAATTGACTTTTAAACACAAAGCAAAATCATCATGATTTTAGGGAGAAAATGAAACACTGTAAATGTCTACTAAGTCTGGGAAGAGTGATTTGCGATGTGTGTGAACACATGTATGAGTGTGCGTGTGTGTGCACGGGCACATGGGCATGCATTGCTGTGACAGGCAAGATGCTTTAGGAAGAATGGAAACTCACCTTCCATCACAGAGCTTAACATTTTGTCATTTTCCTTTGCCTTTGGTAGTTAATAAAATCAATTTTGCAGTAATCGTAGAGGTCCCTGCTCCAAGGGAATGACTTTTTCCTTTAAACTGGGTATATGTTCTTTTCAAAGAGAAATGAGATCAGAATTGGAGGCAAAGATAGTTGAGGAGTTAGTCCATAGTACTGTGGCTACCACAGAAAGGTGGATTCAGCGAGAGAGAACCACAGAAGCATACCCATGGTATCTACGTCTTGAAAAGTACTTGTGTATTTCATCATTCATAGGAATTTGAAGCTACACAGAGAGCATCCAAGTTACAAGCTTTACAACACTGGACAAGCTACTTCCCCCCCATAGACTTCATTTCTAAAATGAGCATAACCATGGTACCTACCATAGGATTGCAGTAAAGATTAATTAGATAATACATGTAAGTGCTAAGGTACATTATCAGGCATGTGAAATTTACTCAATAATGAGTTATTATTATTATTATCCCTCTTCAATCATAAAATGAGGGATGAGATTAGACAATCCCTCCCAGCTTTGATATTTTAGCATATCACTGTCCAACAGAAATATACATAAGCTACATAATTTTAAATGTTCTAATAGCCACATTTTACAAAGTAAAAAGAAACAGCTGAAATGCATTTTAATAATATGCTTTATTTAATTGTATACATACGAAAGATATTATGCATTCTTTTTCTTGTACTCAGTCTTTGAAGTTGAGTGTGGGTGACACTTAGAGCACAGCTCAACTCAGACTAGTTCCATTTCATGTGCCCAATAGCCACACATGGCATATTGAAGAGTACAGTTCTAGAATAACAATGAGTCCAGTTTTAAACTTATTCAATTTGTTTTGGCTGAAGGACATGTAGAAAGCAATGCCTCCAAGTTATCTGAGGTTAAGCATTGGTACCTTGGATGAGAGATTAGGCTAGAAACGGAAATGAAGCACCTATTCACATTGTTAATGCCACAAGCATGGATGACCACTACCAAGCCTAAAATCCTTCCTAGGGGGTCATCTGTTAGGTTAAGGCATTCTTAGGTCCACAAAAAGTTACAGGAAAATATGTTAACCTTGAAGAACAGTTGCTACCACTATTTGGATTTCTCCATGGGCTGATGAGAGAGGAAGAGAAATTACATTATGCTTTCATTCCTGATTAAAGCCCAGTTACTTAACAGTGACTGTATCCTATTTACTTATTTATTTTTTTAAGTTTTTTTCTTTAAAAATTACTTAGCTACAGATAACTTGTCTAATTTTTTTTAGTAAATTTATTTTATTTATTTATTTTTGGCTGTGTTGGGTCTTTGTTGCTGCGCACAGTCTTTCTCTAGTTGCGGTGAGCAGGGGCTACTCTTCATTATGGTGCACGGGCTTCTCATTGAGGTAGCTTCTCTTGTTGCGGAGTACTGGCTCTAGGCATGCAGGATCAGTAGTTGTGCCTTGCGGGCTCTAGAGCACAGGCTCAGTAGTTGTGGCACACGGGCTTAGTTGCTCCGCAGCATGCAGGATCTTCCCGGACCAGGTATCAAACTCGTGTCCCCTGCACTGGCAGGCAGATTCTTAACCACTGTGCCACCAGGGAAGTCCCCCTATTTATTTTTAATAATAATTAAAAGTTAATAGACAGGGCTTCCCTGGTGGCGCAGTGGTTGAGGGTCTGCCTGCCAAGCAGGAGACACGGGTTCGTGCCCTGGTCCAGGAAGATCCCATTTGCCACGGAATGGCTGGGCCCGTGAGCCATGGCCGCTGAGCCTGCACGTCCGGAGCCTGTGCTCTGCAACGGGAGAGGCCACAACAGTGAGAGGCCCCCCCCCAAAAAAAAAAAAAAAAAGTTAATAGACAAGCAGAGTTGTAATAATCATCAAAGGAATGTAAAGATAGTTTTATGTTGGTACTTGAACCAGAAAAACACTGACAGTGAATTGTGAAGCAAAAGAGACAATCATGATGTGTGTGTGTGTGTGTGTGTGTGTGTGTGTGTGTGTGTGTGTGTGTGTATGACCAGTGAGGCCACATGACCTGCTCAGGAAGGACTGACTTTGCTGTTGACTCAGAAATCCAAAAAGATTTCCAGAAGACACACACTGGAGAACAGGGAGGAACAAGGAGATAGAATTGCAGGGCAGGAATTGATAAGATATTGAAACTGTCACCAGATACTTTGGTTGATCTACCCCAAAGGGGCTATCTAATGAGCCTTCTCACAGCCCATAGGAAAAAGTCCCCCCAAATTAAATCATTTTCAGGGCTCTACACACAGTGGAAGCTGCTTACTCTCATGGCATCCATCTATGACAACTAGACTGTGAAATGTAAAGTTATTACACCTTTGAATCGATTTATTTTGTCTTTTGATGAGTAAAATGGACGGATTAAGCACCCAGACATTGATTCTACCATACGTAGGCTTGGAGTCTGGCTCTACCATCTGACCTGGAGCCTAATCTCTCTAAACCTTGACTTACTGAAATGGAAACATGACGGCCCATCATTCACAGGAGTGTTGTAAGGCTTGAGCGAGGCATGCAAGCCTCTAGGCTCAGTGCCAGGCACCTCGTTGTTATTGTCATTTGTTCTAAACTCTCTCCCTACAAGGTTTTAACTTGGCAGATCATAACCAAGAATAAGCATTTGGATGATTCTATACATTTTGCTCCATATTATGCATTTAATTACGTTGGGTAGTTGCCGGGAAAGAATCAATAAAAATGCCAACAAGGAAGGCAATTTTTAAAAACATTATTACCATGTTCAAACATAGAAGTGGAAGGGGAAAATGTATTCTGGCTTCATGAGAAGAATCTTTAAGGTAGCATTGTGATTCCCACTGTGACACAATAGAATCTTCTGGGGATGGGAATTCAATATAAGGAAATTAAGTTCTGAGCCTCATTCAAGGGAGTTTAGCTATTAAAATATGAACATATGGCCTCACTTATCAGATAGTTCCCGGTCCTGAGAAACTACTCTGGCTTCCCCTCTATGTACCTCAGATTTCTCATCTGTAAAGCAAGAGCACTGTACTAAGATCCCGCATTTCCTTCTGCTTCTCACATCTTAGGATTCTATGTCTGTAGCAGAATTGAGTTCTGCAGATTCAATTAATGAGCATTTGACAGAATGAAAATTATTAGCTTTTGAAGGTCCTTCCTTGCCTGGGAAGGGAGATCCTCCCTATCATTCTTGGGATTATAGGATGCAGGATCAAAAGGAAATGATCTGTGTGAGGGTAACAGAAGGAACATGAGGATATGGGGAGAGAGAGGGCAGAGAAGCTGGAAGGGAGAATCTGCAGATTGAGAAGTAGCTAGGAGAAAGCAGGAAAAGAGAGAACTTGAAAGTCCTTAGGGATTATGTTTCCACTTCAGTTGTTGAGACATATTTACAAAGGATTTGGTTTATTTTTAAATGACTGTACATAGCTGGATGTGTTTTGATAAAACACTAGTCCTAGACCAACCAGGGCACCCCCCCTCTATCACCCCCTCACCTGTGGCATTATCAGCCTTCCTACTGGCTGCAGAGAGTCCAACAGTCACCTGGTCAGGTTTACCCCCTTTCAGATTGATACACCCCTCCCCACCCCACATGTACTCTAAGGCGGCAGTCCCCAACCTTTTTGGCACCAGGGACTGGTTTCGTGGAAGACAATTTTTCCACAGACCTCGGGGGCGGGGGTGTGGCGACGGTTCAGGCTATGCGAACGATGGGGACCGATGCGGGGCGGCAGATGAAGCTTTGCTCGCTTGCCCGCTGCTCACCTCCTGCTGTGCAGCCCAGTTCCTAAGAAGCCAAGGTCCGGGGGTTGGGGACCCCTGCTCCAAGGTACTCTCTTACATAATATTATTGAATACATCCCAAAGGTAGCTATTCGACCTTTTTGATCTGGGAAAACCTAAGATGACAAAAGTCTAGTTATTTCCTTTTCTTACACAGTTCATAATTTTCTTTACCTAGACTCATGTCAATCGTTTGCACAGGACATAAGCAATGGGCAGGATGTATTTTTTTCTTTTCGGAGGTTTAATTCCTCTCTTTTTTTTCCTTGTGTGCTTCAACTCTTCTTAATGATTTTAAATTGAAATTGGAAAATAATTAACAATTGATGAGAGAGTTCCTCCCACTCTCTCTCCCTTCCGTTTTTTGGGTAGCTACAGGACAATATTCAAACACAGTTTAGGCACTGTCTCTCCAGAAGCTCTTTTGACTTCTCTCTTTGCACTTGACACCTTGTGCAAAGCCCATCACATCACTTACTACACTGTTTTGAAATGACTCAGGTAGTGGCCACCAACCTCCCTGGTAATCACTATCTCATTCACCTCCTTTTCCACAATGCCAGGCACCGTATCTGGCACTGAGCAAGTCCCAGCAAGTACTTGTTATCGTCAACCACCTGATGAACAGTGAATTTTGAAGCAGTTCCTAAAGAATCCCTTATGTCCATTTTCCTTTACTGAAGCCCAAAGGGGTGGGGAAAATAGGGAAAGTCCCTCTCTAGGTTCGCATGGGAACCAAAATAAATGCAGTAACAATTAGAAGAGAAATGAACATACTAAAAATATCATTTTACAAAGTAAAAAGAATGTCACTTCTTTAAATATTCACATTATATTTGCTGCCCTTTCTTTTAGGAAAACGTTTAAGACAGCTTATAAAATGATAGCTTTTTATTACTTACAAAGCTTACCTCCTTTATCCTAATAATACAATTTATTTGTATAGTGTTATGGACCAAGTGTTTATGTCCCCCCAAAATTCATTTGTTGAAATCCTAACTCCCAATATGATGGTGGAGCCTTTGGGATGTAATTAGGTCACAAGGATGGAGCCATCATGAAAGAGACTTGTGCCCTTGTAAGAACAGACAGGAGAGAAATGATCTTTCTCTCAGCCATATGAGGATGAATGAGAAGCTGGCAGTCTGAAAACTAGGAAGAGGACTCTCATCAGACACCAGAACTGCAGGCACCTTGATCTTGGACTCCCCAGCCTCCAAGAACCGTAAGAAATAAATGTCTGTTGTTTAAGTCCCCCAGTCTACGATATTCTGTTATAGCAGCCCAAACTGACTGTGGCAGAACAAAAAATATATAGGTCCTTGCAGGGTCTGTATCTATGACCCTCTCTCTCTTCTTTTAATTTATTCATTTTTTTTTTTTTTTTTTTTACAAGCACAAACAACAACCTGCCAGACACCATGGCCAGCTCTGGGGACACAACCATGAGTAAGAGGAATTCTTCCCTCACAGAGTTCACAGTCTAACAGGAGAAATAGACAACTTAAAAAGCAAGCAAACAAATAAACACATCCTTACCAACTGCACAGGGGAGGTGCAGGAACTAGAAAGGAGCTCTGATGGAGACTAACAGAGGAAGAGTGGGGATGGGCATCTCTTAGGATGAGGCATTTAAGATGAGAAGGGTCTGGTCTATGAAGAGCTGGGCGAGGACTGTTCCAGGCAGGTACAAAGAGCTGCAGGCAGAGAGAGTCAGGGGGCTGAGGAATGGAAAGAAGGTTCATGTGGCCCTTAGCAGAGTACAAAAGAAAGAAACTGACTATGTGTGGTGGAGAGGATTTCAGTCACTGAAGCACTATTAGCCAGGAGTGTTATAATCCAATATACATTTCAAAGATCATGTGGTTGCTGCACAGACAACAGTTTTGACAGGGTGAGTAACAAAATGTAAAAGCCAGGAATGAGATTTTCAAGAATTTCAACGAGAGCTAGTGGTGGTTTAGACAATGATAGTGGCAGTAGAGACAGAGAGATGTAAAAGCGCTTGAGGAATATTTTGAAAGGACTTCTTGTGTCATTTCTCTGTTCAAAACCCATTGATGGCTCTTCTTATGACTCAGTGTAAGGTAAGGATTCTGCAGGATCTGCCCCTCCCCTCACCACTCTGCTCTCATCTCCCTCTCATTCCAACCACACTCACCTCCTTGCTGTTTCTTGAACATTAAAGCCATGCTGTCAGCTATTCTCTTCCCTCTGCCTGAAATAATTTTCCCCAGGATGTTTTACCAGCTTCCTCTCATGGTTCACCCCTTCAACTCTTCTCCCCTTTGCGCAAATGAATCTCATTAAAGCTCTCCATGACCAAGTTCTTTAAGACTGCATGCCCCCACGCTGGCAATCCTTATAACCCTTCCTGCCTTAATGTTCTTCTTGGCACTTTCCACCTTCTAACATGTTGTGTTATTTCGTTTTTTTTTTTTTTCACTGTCCGGCTCTTTGCACTGGAATGGGAGAAGCTTCCATGAGATACCCAGAATGTGGAACAGAGTGTGCTACATGATAGGGACTCAACAAATTTTGTTTTCTAAATGTAGGGGGTCAGGGAAGGAATCAAGAATGACTCCCAGGTTTCAGGTATAAACAATTGGGTTATGCTTTTTAATGAGATGGGTAAAACTAGGGAGGGGATTGTTTTGTTTTGTTTTGTTTTGCTGTACACGGGCCTCTCACTGCTGCGGCCTCTCCTGCTGCGGAGCACAGGCTCCGGACGCGCAGGCTCAGGGGGCATGGCTCACGGGCCCAGCCGCTCCATGGCATGTGGGATCTTCCTGGACCGGGGCACGAACCCACGTCCCCTGCATCGGCAGGCAGACTCTCAACCACTGCACCACCAGGGAAGCCCGGAAAGGGGTTGTTTTTATCCTATGATAGAATGAAAACAAGTTCAGCACCATTTTATTCTATGATAAAGTTAGTGTTTAGAATAAAATGGGTTTGAACTTGTTTTCTTCCGCAAAGTGGGAAATACTGATTTTGTAAAAACCTTGAGAGATCCAAGTAGAACAGCTAAAGGGAGAGTTTGATTCTCCCTTTCTCTAGCTCTCTCCCTTCTCCCTCCTTCCCTCCACTACTTGCTCCCTTCCTACACACATTCTTGGGCCTTCCTCATCCTGAAGTAGCCTCCACCTTTTTCCAGAATGAGCCCTACATCTTAACTCTTCCCCTTGTTGCCTACTAGCACTTCCTACAATTGCTTATATCTGTCACTTCCAAGCATTCATAATCTGGCTTCTGAGTCCCCTGCAAACAAACACAGTAACTTTATCATAGAATAAATCCTTCTAGTAATTTTCCTCAATTTACCCTTCCAAACTACTCTCTCACTTAAAACTACATGAACTATCCTCTGGGCTAATAAATCTAGAGCAAACACATACTCCCCTTCACCTACTTGTTCAGGTCTTTTTCTCTTTAGTAGGCTCACCTCATTCCTCTCCATTATCCTTTTCAATTAAGCATGGGATTTAAGCTGCAGTGACATGAGATAACTAGTGGCTTTGGACCAAAAAGACTGCTAGAAAGCCTTTGGTGAATAAAATAAACACTGGTATTTCATTGCAGAGCCATGAACTCATTAAAATGCATTTTTAATTGCTCCCTTAACACTTTCATCTTGATGTTAGGCATCCTGCTCCTTGCTGGCCTGTTAGAAGAGAACTCTTTCAATTTTCTGTTTGAATGATACACTGTTGTGGAGAGGATTAAATGGGGGTAATACATACAAAGCAATTAGGTCTGTGCCTGGTGTCTAACAGATGCTCAATAGATGTTAACTGTTCTGAATTATAAAAGCCTTCTCCCTCTGCCTGTTATCAGATTGGGGCTCATCCAAAGAGAAGTCCCCCAAAAGGGTCTTCAAGATCAAGGTGAAGCCTTCCCCTTCCTTAAAAAATTTCAATTGCCACTTCATACCATAAAGCCTGTTAATCTTCATCTGTTTTCAGCCAGAGACCTAATAAAGGGGTTGAACTTGTTTTCTTAGAGACACTGAAAAATTAATTTTAACAAAACAGGATGGTTAGTAAACTAAGAACAATGTATCTTATAATTGTGCTTTCTCAACTACAGGAGTACAGTGATAAGTAGAAAGTGAGAACGTGAGCCCTGAATAACATCTTAGGAGTCATTTGTCTAATTTTTCATTTTCTTGTTCTTATAGGAAATTAAAGTCCTATAGGAGAAAAGTTATTTGCCTAAGGTTATGTAGTGAGTTTGAGGAGGAGCCAGGATGAAACCAAGGTTTCCAAATTGCCATCCAGTGCCCTTCAGACTTCTTTCCTTCACTGGCAGGAGATTCCTCACACAGAGTTGCGGCCAAATCTTATTGTTGGGGTCTCACTCCACACAGGGACAGAGAAAGGGGATCCTCAGTCTGTGGAGGATCCAAGACACGACAGTCCCCCCTCACTTATGCTAACATCTCAGGAAAAGAGAGAGGGCCAGAAACCAGTGCAAACTTTCTTGTTGGTCATGGGCTCCTTAGATTAATTCAGATTTGATCTAAACCAAATGCCAATTTACAGAATCAAGAGCAAGCCAAGGATGGGATAGCGGTGGGGAAGGGAAGTGGTATGCATATTCCACACTGTGCTTCTTTAAGGCAAGGACCATATTTTTGTAATCTTGCATTTCTCAATATTCATTGAATGAATGAATAAATTCTCAGCCTTTCTCCGGCATTATCTTAAAACAATATGTTAAACATATTCTAAACCTGTCAGAGCATCAGTCAGAGTTATATTAACCTGACAATGTAAGAACTAGACAAAATTAAGAGCTGAAAAATAAAGTTGACCAAAAACTGTGTTCCAAATAAAGGTGCCTAATGGACTCATTTTCCAGCTCATTTATCTGATCTAATGCAATTTCCCAGTTCTGTGTTTGTCTTAAAAGTCTTCCTATTTTGACAATTTTTAGACAAAATGTACATAGTCCCTCCATTCATGGAGGGAAGACAAAAATAAAATGATCACAAAAATAAATGTGTAATTACAACTGCAGTAAGTAGTATGAAACAGGGGGAGCTAGGAGCAACAATGACCTAATTAACAGAGGTCAAGCTTTCAGAATGTGGGAAGTGATTCTCTGTTGCAACTCAAACTCTTCTCCATGTTTGAGTTCTGAGTTTAGTTCTAACTGCCCTCATTTTAAGACCTGAGCAAGAAATTCTCCTATTGCCTCCACAGTTAGTCTGACTTTTCAAGTGCCATTTTTTTAGGGGCCCTGCTTCGCTTCAAAGCAGGAGGAGGAACAGATAAAAGGAAACTATATTTCATTCATTCATCAAACATCTATGGAGTCCCCGCTATGTGTCGAGCACTTTGCTAGAGCTTAGGATACAACAGGTGGTGAAAAGGACGACCATGGTTTCTCTTCTCCTGATGCTTGCAGTTTTGTAGGAGATCAGGTGTAATTACCTGATCTCACAAATAAAGACATAATACAAATTATAAGTGCCCAAAAGTACAAGAACCTATGAGAAAACATACTTTAATTCCAATTATGGTTCTTGAAAGGCTTTTCTAAGAACTGAAGTTCACATTGAGATTTTCAACCACTTTATTAAGGTATGATTGGCATGCTAAAAAGCTGTACCTATTTAATCTGTACAACTCACTGAGTTTATAAAACTGACTTGAAACCATCACCACCACCATAACCGTAGACATATCAATCATCTCTTAAAGTTTCCTCCTGTTCTCTGTATTATTTTGTGTGTGTGTGGTAAGAACATTTAACATAAATATCTACCCTCTTAGCAAATTTAAAGTGTACAATACAGTAATGTTAGCTATAAGCACCATACTGTATAGTGGATCTCCAGAACTTACTTATCTTGCATAACTGAAACTGTATCCTTTGACCATCTCCTCCCCATTTCTCGCTTCCTAGAACCCCTGACAATAACCATTCTACTCTCTGCTTCTTTGAGTTTGATTATTTTAGATTCTGCATGTACGAGAGATTATAAAGTATTTGTCCTTCTGTGTTCGGCTTATTTCAGTTAGCATAATATCCTCCAGGTCCATCCAGCTTGTTGCAAATAGCAGGGTTTCCTTCTTTTTTAAGGCTAAAAAATAGCCACATGCTAAAGAATGAAACTGGACCACTATCTCACACCATACACAAAATCAACCAAAACATAAGACCTGCAACCATAAAACTCCTAGAAGAAAACACAGGTAGTAAGCAACTTGACATAAATCTTGGCAGTAACTTTTGGATTCAACACCAAAAGCACAGACAACAAAAGCAAAAATATACAAGTGGGGCTACATCAAACTAAAAAGTGTCTGCACAGCAAAGGAAACCATCAACAAAATAAAAAGGCAACCTACGGAAGAGGAGAAAATATTTGCCATATAACATATAGGCTGTATATCTAATAGGAGGTTAATAACCAAAATATATAAAGAACTCAAGCAATTCAACAGCAAGTTAAAAAATAGCATGACTTAAAAATGGACAAAGGACTTGAATAGGCATTTCTCCAAAGAAGACATACAGATGGCCAACAGGTATACAAAAAGGTGCCAACATCACTAATCACCAGGGAAATGCAAATCAAAACTTGATGACGTATCACCTCACACCTGCCAGAATGGCTATTACCAAGAAGATGAGAGGTAACAAGTGCTGGCAAGGATGTAGAGAAAAGGGAACCCTTCTGCACTGTTGGTGGGAATGTAAATTGGTACAGACATCATGGAAAGCAGTATGGAGGTTCCTTAAAAAATTAAAAATAGAATTACAAATTTGAGATTCAAAGAATATGTAATAGTTAACAAAGCAGAGAGGAGTGATGCCATGTTATAAATACTGAAAAGACAGTATCATCAAGCCAGGTTGTTCCTGGCAAATCATTTGACATAATGATTTAAACTGTAAATTGGAGAGAACTGAGTATTCCAAAGTAATGAGTTAAATTGCTAGGGCCAGTGAGCCAAATCTGGCCCCACTGCCTATTTTTGTACAGCTCATGAGATAAGATTGATTTTTACTTTTTAAATGGTTGGAAAAAAATCCAAAGAAGAAGAATAGTTCATGACATATGAAAATGATATGAAATGTAAATTTCAGTTCCATAAATAAAGTTTCATTGCAACATGGCCACACCCCTTCTTTTACATGTTGTCTATGGCTCTTTTCATGCTACAGCAGCAGAACTGAGTAGTTGTGACAGAGAATACATGGCCTGCAAAGCCTAAAGTATTTGCTATCTGGCCCTTTACAGAAAAAGTTTGCCATAAATTTTTTTCTGGATTATAAGAAAGTGTTTCTTTTGAGAAGATTAAATTGTCAGTGTTGAAGTTGCTGCTTGAGGGAAGCATTTAAATGTTTAAACTAGAGGAACTATATTGGTTCCAGGAAAAGTGCCTTCAACATGTGTAAAGGTGACTGGCCTGTTCTCTGGCCCCAGGTGTCCCTAAGAGATAACTGAGGCCTCAGTTGAAGCCTTCACTCCCATATCATAAGCCACTTTGCCCCTGCTAGGATGCGGCAGTTACTTGCAGGGGTAGGAACATGTGAGTTCCACTTGCAGTGCCCCATCTGGGAAAAAACAAAAACAAAAACAATGTGGGACATGTCATCTCCCATGTCAGAAGCAGACAGCCAGCATCTGGTGACATCAAGGCTGCCAGGGCCTGGGATCCTCACTTCCTTCATCCTGCTGCTCAGACACGGGAAGGGTAAAAAGGAGGTTGCAGTTTCTGCAGTGCTAACATTCTCTACACCCCTCTGTCAGGGTCAGTGGCTCTGAGGTAAAGGGTGTGAGCAAAGAAAGGCATACATGTGTGAATCTGAGAATTTGCAGAAACAGGGCTAAGAAGTTCAAAACAGAAAATAATCCTGCTTTAGTCCCCCCCTTGGGAAGGAACATTATAAAGAGGGGAAGAGTATACCAGGCAGAGGGAACAGCATGCTTGTTGTTTCCCAAGTGAGAAGGAGCTTGATGTGGTGAAGAACAGCAAAGAGGCTGGTGTGGCAGGAGCTCAAAGAGCAAGGTAGAGAGTACAGGAGATGAGGTCAAAGAGAGGCTGGAGTCAGATTATATGAGGCCGTCTTAGGATACTGAACTTCATCATAAGTGTCATCAGAAATCGTGGAAGGGTTTTAAGCTCTGGAAATTGATTGAAGATATTGAAATGTATGCCTTATTATATTTTCCAAAAATGGCCACAGCAAATATCCCATCCCACATGCTCGTCTTTCAATATGAAGTAGATACTCCTCCAGAGAGTGATGAGGTCTATCTTTCCTCCCCTTGAATCTGGGTGAGACTGTGACTAGAAGTGACCTCACATGACTTCCTAGGCTAGGTCATAAAAAGGGTTGCAGCTTCCACCTGGTCCTCTTAGAACCCAGCTGTCATGCTATGAGGAAGCAGGGAGACTGCATGGAAAGACCACGTGTGATGTTCCTGCCAACAGCCCCACGGAGGCCCCAGTAGACAGCTAGCATTAACCTCTAGACATATAAGTGAGTAAGCCTTGAGATGATTCCAGCCCCCAGCTATTGAGTCACTTCAGGCCTTCTGGTGTTTCCAACTCAAGTCCTAGACATTGTGAAGCAGAGGCAAACTTCCCTTGACTTCCTGACTTCCAGAATCTGAAGCATAATAAAAGGGTGGTGTTTTGTGCCACTAGCATGCAAGGGGGCAGGAACTAGGTTACACATCAACAGATAACCAAAACAAGAGACTAAAAATCTTAAAGTCTAGGTTTCTGAAAAACCTCTCTTGTAAATTCCCTTGCTTTTTTAGTTTGTAGAATATCTATTGGTAATAATTCCCCTTTGGTGTTTAACCTAACTGCATAGGACTACATAGAACTTTCTCCAGGCCTTAACTAAGGCTGCCACTATTAATTTTGTTCCAAGGGCTTCAGCTCACAAGTTCACTTCTTTTTCAGAACCTAAAAACTCATAGTATAACCTGAGAGAGCATTTGAAAAAGACATCTTAACAGAATTTGCAATTTTATCTTTCTTCCCTTCAGAGGTATGGGTGCTTGAAGGGGGGAAGAAACCTGGTAAGCCAAAATCACTGTTAGTAGCTACCGAAGATTAGAAAAGGCATGAATATTATATGCAAATCTAGTTTTACCTAGCTGCAAAAAAACTTGGGTGAAATGAACACCTGCTCACAAACTGTCGCCTTTCTCACAAAACTTGGCATGATTCACTATTCAATCTGCATGCAGATTTGATCAGAACACTGCTTTCTTACTCATCATAGCCTGTTTTCTTGGAAACAGATCCCTCCTAGGATTGCAGGAAGTTTGACGTCAACTCTCAGGTTTCCCGAAGTGCTGGCAGGGAACTGCTGCTCTGTGGGTATCTTGTGCCAGCCACTTTCTTGCCCACTACCTACCTGCCCATCCTTCTTGCCCTGATACTACAAGGAGGAGGCTTCTAGCTAACAGAAGGGAAGAAGAAGGTAATTAACCATCTGTCTGCTCTGGTTCCTGGCCCCTGGCTTAGCAGCCTCTTCATTCACAAAGAGGAGCAAGTAGATAGTAGGTCCCCCAGTGACTGCTGTTTTTCCACCAGAAAGGAGTCATCACCTTCAAAGGGAAGAGAAACTTACTCTGCTTTTGATAGGATTTTCTGCTGCTTTTTTCAAGCACTGTTTGACTTAAATATAATAGTGAACCTTCTGGATTGAATACTTTTCATTTCTAAGAGCACATCAATTCCAATTTACTTCTGAAATTCTACTTTCATGAAATAACCTGTTTTGTGGTCATACGTGATTCTGGCTTTTATAAGAGAACTTATTGAGCTGCTGAAGACTGATGAGGTGTGTGTGTGTGAAAGGGTTTTGCAAAGCCTAAAAAGCCATGGTAAAGGAAGAAGAATCCAGTGGACTGTACTACTAACGTTTCTGAGCATGTATTAGGTGCCAGGCCACAATGATAAATATAATCCACAAAGGATTTTGCTTAATTCTCCCAACAACCTTATGATTTGAAAGTAAAATTGTCAGCATTTTAAGTTGAGGAAACTGAGGCTTGGAGAGCTTAAGCAACCTTCATGTGATCACACAGCTGGATAGAGACAAAGCTGGGATCCAACCCAGGTCAAACAGCTCCAAAGCCAGCACTTATTGGAAATCCACAGTGGATTCTGACACAAAGCCAGGTTTGAGAACCAACAAATAAGGGTTTCCAGATTTCATTCAGTTCTAATCAGGCAGCAGATCAACCACGCAAAACAGTCTTGCAGGATGTCTGATCTCAGTTGATGAATGATAATCACTTCCCACCATGTTTGCAATTTTTCTTCTTGACTGTTTGGATATGGTTTTTTTAAAAAATCCTTGAAAAGGTGCTTAGCACCTAAAACTACCCCCAGTAGACTATGTAATGTAGCTTCTAATTTGAACTTACTTAGAATGGAATGCACAATAATCATAATATCAAAAGTAGGGGCCGCCCAGGATTCGAGTTGGAAAGTCTAGGTTGTGGTTTCTGTTCTGTCCAGATTTGGGTAACTTGGGGCAAAGTCAACTACCCCCACCCCTACTTTGCATGGTCTCATGGGGTGTCAGTCAAGGGCCCCTAACCTCTCTGGACTTAGGGGTGGTTCCATGGCCCCTATCAGGGTGATCAGATTCTCTGAGAATGTAAGTTTAAAACATGGAATTCTAGGAAAGAACAAAATTGGAACATATTAATTCCCAGGAAAAGACTGAAAAGACGGCTTCAGAGTTTTGCTCCTCGGAGGCCCAGACCTGCTCTTTCTAAGGTCTGGTATGTCGACTTTCCTTGGAATCTGTGACTTATCCCAGATCCTCTCCATAAATTCCTCATTGGCATACATTAGGCAGAGTGGGTTTCTGTTGTTTAAAACCGAATAACCTAGCAGCACAGTGTTTCTTAGAAGAAAAAAGTCAAAACCACAGCCTAGATGGTCCCTAAAGTCTCCTCCAGTCCTAGCACCTCATGGTTTTTATCTTACTGTCTTCCTAGGACTTAAAGTTGTTTCTCTACCAGAGCATCCACCCTTCAGAAGAAGTCTGAAAAGGAAGAAAAAAATCAAGCAGTTTGGCATTTTCCCTACAAGTTTTCAAATAGCTAAAAAGCTGAAAATCTGGTTAAGTCTGCCTGAAATTTCCAGTCTTTGTATTTACTGTAAAATGTGATTATGGTTAAGTCTGAGGAAATTAGAATGAGCTTTGGGGCTAGAGAGATCAGGATTTAAAATTATCACTCCCACTTATTAGTGCTTAATCTTGTATGAGTTGCTTCATCTCTCTGAACCTCAGTTTCCTTATCTGTAAAATGAGTGTGGCAAAATGATGTATTAAGATAGTAAATTGTGTTTTATTCTCACTCCATTTTTACCAAGCCCCCATGCACATATGCATGCGCATTAAGACAAATGTATGTGCACAAATCCTCACACACAAGTACACACATGTGAATTCCAAGAATTCCAGGCCTTTTGTGTCTCTTTGACTCAGAGCCCAAAAAAGATGACTGCAAAAAAAAAAACCTGCTTCCGGACCTTGAACTTGTGGAGTGATTTGTGCTAAGAGAGAATGTACTAGAGATAGACAATCCTCAAGACGGAGAAGAGGACATAGATTTTGCATTCCAAAAGCAATACGAACCTGGGCTTCAATTCCCAGGGCCACCCTCAAGGAGAATTCAGGACCTCAGAGGGATCTCCCAGAGGGAAAGTCTAGTCTCAGCAAAGATTTTCCACCAAGCTTAGCATGTAAAACAACTTATTGCCCATGCAAATGTGGACAAAATAGGTATTGGTGGCCACCATAAGAAAGTGGGACCAGATAATTAATTCTTTTTTTTTTTTAACACCTTTATTGGAGTATAATTGCTTTACAATGGTGTGTTAGTTTCTGCTTTATAACAAAAGTGAATCAGTTATACAGATACATATGTTCCCATATCTCTTCCCTCTTGCGTCTCCCTCCCTCCCACCCCCCCATCCCACCCCTCCAGGCGATCACAAGGCACCAACCTGATCTCCCTGTGCTATGCGGCTGCTTCCCACTAGCTATCTACCTTACATTTGGTAGTGTATATATGTCCATGCCTCTCTCTCGCTTTGTCACAGCTTACCCTTCCCCCTCCCCACATCCTCAAGTCCATTCTCTAGTAGGTCTGTGTCTTTATTCCTGTCTTACCCCTAGGTTCTTCATGACATTTTTCTTTTCTTAAATTCCATATATATGTGTCAGCATACGGTATTTGTCTTTCTCTTTCTGACTTCACTCTGTATGACAGACTCTAGGTCTACCCACCTCATTACAAATAGCTCAATTTCGTTTCTTTTTATGGCTGAGTAATATTCCATTGTATATATGTGCCACATTTTCTTTATCCATTCATCCGATGATGGACACTTAGGTTGTTTCTATCTCCGGGCTATTGTAAATAGAGCTGCAATGAATGTTTTGGTACATGACTCTTTTTGAATTATGGTTTTCTCAGGGTATATGCCCAGTAGTGGGATTGCTGGATCATATGGTAGTTCTATTTGCAGGTTTTTAAGGAACCTCCATACTGTTCTCCATAGTGGCTGTACCAATTCACATTCCCACCAGCGGTGCAAGAGTGTTCCCTTTTCTCCAAACCCTCTCCAGCATTTATTGTTTCTAGATTTTTTGATGATGGCCATCCTGACTGGTGTGAGATGGTATCTCATAGTAGTTTTGATTTGCATTTCTCTAATGATTAATGATGTTGAGCATTCTTTCATGTGTTTGTTGGCAGTCTGTATATCTTCTTTGGAGAAATGTCTGTTTAGGTCTTCCGCCCATTTTTGGATTGGGTTGTTTGTTTTTTTGATATTGAGCTGCATGAGCTGCTTATAAATTTTGGAGCTTAATCCTTTGTCAGTTGCTTCATTTGCAAATATTTTCTCCCATTCTGAGGGTTGTCTTTTGGTCTTGTTTATGGTTTCCTTTGCTGTGCAAAAGCTTTTAAGTTTCATTAGGTCCCATTTGTTTATTTTTGTTTTTATTTCCATTTCTCTAGGAGGTGGGTCAAAAAGGATCTTGCTGTGATCTATGTCATAGAGTGTTCTGCCTATGTTTTCCTCTAAGAGTTTGATAGTTTCTGGCCTTACGTTTAGGTCTTTAATCCATTTTGAGCTTATTTTTGTGTATGGTGTTAGGGAGTGATCTAATCTCATACTTTTACATGTACCTGTCCAGTTTTCCCAGCACCACTACTGAAGAGGCTGTCCTTTCTCCACTGTATATTCCTGCCTCCTTTATCAAAAATAAGGTGACCATATGTGCATGGGTTTATCTCTGGGCTTTCTATCCTGTTCCATTGATCTATCTTTCTGTTTTTGTGCCAGCACCATACTGTCTTGATTACTGTAGCTTTGTAGTATAGTCTGAAGTCAGGGAGCCTGATTCCTCCAGCTCCATTTTTCGTTCTCAAGATTGCTTTGGCTATTCGGGGGACCAGATAATTTGTATGTGACTCTAAGAAGGGAGAGAAACTCCCCCAAAATCATGAGGATTGAATTTCTTGTCCTCCTGTCAAAATGGGGACTCAAGAGTCAGATTTCATTTGATTCAAAGAAAATAATTTGACATTTCTCATCAAATATATATATATATATATACACACACACACACACACATACAGTTATATAAATATTTGCTTACAGGAAAAAATATATATTTGTTAATTAGAATGGAATTACGCAATATACATTTACCACTTACTTTTTTCAATTTACAATATATTTTGTATCCTTTCCATAGCAATACATATAAATATGTGTAATTATTTTTTAGTAGAAGTACTACATGTTCATGGTTAAGCAAATTCCTTATGTAGAAGGCATAAAATACAAAGTAAAAATCTCCCACCCAGTTGCAGAAGTAACCACTGCTCATCATTCCATGTGTAATCCATTTGAATATTTTAAGCATATGTGAGTATATCTTATGTTTGCTTTTAATTAGTCTTAACCAAGATCAGTTATTATGGTCCCAATTTCTTCTCTCCATGTGTCTATCTGAACTGTCTGTCACCCAGAAGATCCTATGGTCTAATTTTTAAGTCAGTCCCTAAATGGAAGAATGATTAGAAAAAGGGACCTCAGCAAAAAATTTCTATTTCTAAACATATGGACACCAAGGGAGGAAAGCAGCTGCAGGGGTGGTGGTTGTGTGATGAATTGGGAGATTGGGATTGACATGTATACACTAATATGCATAAAATGGATAACTAATAAGAACCTGCTGTATAAAAGAATAAATAAAATTAAATTAAAAAATTAAAAAATAAATTTCTATTTCTAATAGGACTAGATATTATGTTTTCTAAATCTTTTTTAAACCATATATCATAGACAGTGATTAAAACAAGAATATACAGGCAACTAAAAAATATACATAATTTTGAGTGTGATCTAGCGTTAAAAACAAGCCATAAATGGCTTTCTTCAACAAGCCCCACATACTTATTCTCAATAATGATGGTCCCAAGTCCATTTTTCATGCTTACAAACCTGTAATGGAAAAGACTTCCTAGTCTGTTTATTTAACACATCCCTCATTTATCACAGCTCTGCTAGTCCTAGTTATCCAGGCCAAAAGTAATTCAGGGACCTAAATACTGCTCATGACCAATGGAATTTTCAGAAAAAACAATTTTAAAAACAATTTTGACTATGTATCCAGTCTTCTCTGTATTCACTACAATGATTTGTCTGTAGAGGAATCTTGACCATGCCAAGAACTTAGCTCAAGACCACACTGCATTAAGCCCCACTTGACACTACCGTTATTTGTTTGGTCATACAATTCCCAGGATTGTCCCTAAAAGGAACTCAAATGCCATAGAAAACAGTGTGCACTTCTGTAGGTAACAGGAAGTCAGCGAAAGCTTTCAAGTAAGTGAAAGGCACACACTGGTCTGCCTTTTGAAAAGGTGGATTTAGCTGCTTCAGGAAGAGGTATTAAAGTGACTGAAAGCTAGAGGTGAGGCCCAAATCCATGGTCCAGGCAGGATATGGTGAAGGCCCAAATCTGGAAAGTCCCAGTGGACTAGGCAGATCCAGGAAGATAAATTCAGTAGGATTTTTTGATATTATACTAGGTAAGACAATAAAAAGGGTCAAAATAACCTCAAGGTTCGTAACTTAAGTGGTCCAATAGTGGCTAGAATTCTAATGCTGGGGGAGAAGCACTCTTAAGGGTGAGAATGGGCAATAAGGAGTTCCATTAAGGAAAGCTGAATTTAGAACGCTTATTAGGTATCCTCCATTTCAGGTATAAAGTGAGCAAGGAAAATAACCCATCATGGAAATCACGACAATGGTAGGAGAAGCATTCATGGCAAGGAAGGGGATCATACGAAAGATGTTGCAGAGATTCAAAGGGACACATTGAGAACTTTCCACAATTTCATTCCCAGGGTCACAAGATTCATTTTTATCTGAACTTGTTATACTCAACAAAGAAGCTGACAGTGGAACCCATCAGCTGAGCCCAGGGACTCCCAGGGCTTATGCTACTAAACTTCATCTACTTACAAATATCAAAATGATGCCGGGGGGGCTTCCCTGGTGGCGCAGTGGTTGGGAGTCCGCCTGCCGATGCGGGGGACGTGGGTTCGTGCCCCGGTCCGGGGGGATCCCGCATGCCACGGAGCGGCTGGGCGCATGAGCCATGGCTGCTGGGCCTGCGCGTCCGGAGCCTGTGCTCCGCGGCGGGAGGGGCCACAGCAGTGAGAGGCCCGCGTGCCGCAAAAAAAAAAAAAAAAAAAAAAAAATGATGCCAGGGACAAAGGCTTCCCCTTCTGAAAGGAAACCTAAGAGCCAGCTTTCTCCCTCTGCCTTCCAGATGGCATTATACATGTCGATTAGAAATATTCAGGAAGTGTTTTCCTCTTCGTAACCAAGAGAAATATTTTCCTTCTTTGGAGCCTGCTCCCACTTTCTCTCCCTTCCCAAATTATCCATGACCGGTCCCTTGCACTGTTTGTGCTCTTGGTAGATACTCTGCAGTGGACAGATAAGGATGGGGCTCAGTGACGTACATTTCTCTGCTGGTTTCCTTAGAAATGCCCCAGCAGGCTTCCAGCTCCCCTACAAACCTGCTTCTGAGTCAGCTTGCTTTCGGCTACAGTCCAGGCTCTGCCAGAACATCACTTTTAAAATAATAATTACTCTTTTTCCTTCATGGCACTTTATAGTTTATAAAGATCTTTCATAGTCTTTACTTCATTTTGCCTCCACAGTAAAATCTTACGGAGAAAATATTAATATAACCATTTTACGGGTAAAGAAATCGAGGATCACAAAAATTTAGTGACTTGCCTAGATTGCATAGCAATAAGTCAACAGAAGGGTATGAGGCTTGGAAAGAGGGGCGCATGGAGTTTGTTCACCTTGGGCAACAGTGGTCACTGAGTCACAGTCAGATTTCCCCATGCAGTCCGAAGACTTCAGATAGGGGTTATTCCAGCCCACGATAAAATAAGGGGCAGATCTTTTCTCTGAATTAAGATATGTTCCAGATTTACTGACAATGTCTAGTTCATGGACAGTAATGATAAAAGGCTTCTTAATTCAGCCACCAGCTTGTGTCCCAGGCAGCATTAGTGGTCAAAATACAACAGTTTCTTTAGTGCTCATCACATAGTAAGAACTGTACTATGGTCTCATCACAGGTGTGCTCCTACAGTTACTCAATGTGTAAACTTAATTTTGCTTTAACTGTTGATTCACACTGTTACAGCAGTTTGTCAGGTGTAACGCTGAATTGAATGGTTTACTGAAATAACGTAAAGTTGGTAGAACATGCTTCGAATAATTGGTACAGCTCAGTACCCAGCTGGCATCTAAGAAAGGATGCATGTTTGCTGGCATATGGCTGCATGAGTATAGGAGGAGCAGGAGAGAGCACTAACAGGCTCTCCCCTAGGAGCTCCCCAATGCAGATGGGTGATGAATTTACACAGTACAAACTATGGATGCTTCTACAGACTATCTGAGGCACCGGTACCTGGGATTAGTGTTTACACTGCAGTTATTGCTGACTTGTTTAGAGCTCTTTGAATCTCTTGATCCCTTGAGGGAAGCTCTAAACTTTTAGTGTTTGAATGTAAGCCACATACACAAAAACCTGACCACTGCTGTTCTAACGTCTATTTCTGGAAAAAATCAAAATTAATATTTAAGATATTCGATTGTAAAACGTCCTTAAAATGTCATCAGAAAAAATTAAATGGCCATTGAGTTAAATTACACATCCAAATTTAGACTCTATCTGCAAAAAGATATACCATTTACCCCACCTGACTCACTGGCAGGAGTATCACCACCTCACAAGACAGTCTGATTTTTCTACCACATACTATACCCTATTTCTTACAATTATTCTAGAGTATTTTTCAGGGTCAGTATCACTGTGGCCTGCAGGTCACAGATTTCCTCTTATTTTTGTGGACAGAGGATCACAAGCCTCTGCTTGGATCCTTCCAGAAATGAAAATGTCCACCACCTCCTGAAGTAGAACATTCTTAATATTTTCCTTTGTGTTGATTAATAGTCTGCCTTCTTATAGCTTCCAGGAGAGGCAATTAAGCAAAAAAGATAAAGTTTCCGGTTTTGAAGTCAGATAACCTAAATTTAATTGCCAGCTGTGCCACTTCCTGGTTCTGCAACTTGGGATGAACTGCTCAATACTTTGGAGTGGCAATATCCCAATCTATATATAAGGAAGAATAAAAAAAGTAATACCCACCTCTTGTGACTGTGATAAGGATTAACTGAAATAATGCATGTAATATTCTTATGGCACAATGCTTGGCCAATCGTAGTTATTTAATTAACTGTAGCTACTATTAGTGTTTTACACCTTGTTCTTACTTAGCTTGGTCTTATGGAGGCTTGTGAAATAGATCAGTAAGCTCTTCCACATGTAAGTTTTCTCCTATCTTTGAAAATTGTTCCCAGTGACACCCTTGTTTTCTCTTAGGGTAACTCATCTTAAGTAACACTGCAAAGTAAACACAAACCATTTCTGTCCCCAAAAAGTTAATTAAAAGATAACAATGCTCACCATTGACAGTCTGGAGAATACAACTTGGCTTAAGAAGAAGCCTATGAGAGATGTATAATGCGGTGACAGGACATAGCAGTGAAGAGAACATCTAATCAGGATTTCTGATGAATGGATTATACTTGCTCTGTACTCTTGGGCAAGTCATTTGACTACTTCAATATCTTCAATTGCAGAAAAGAAGGAATGAGATAAGGGTCACAATACTGATGTGGGAATTAAGGAGATACATATGCAA
This sequence comes from Delphinapterus leucas, assembly GCF_059928025.1. Classification (NCBI taxonomy): domain Eukaryota; kingdom Metazoa; phylum Chordata; class Mammalia; order Artiodactyla; family Monodontidae; genus Delphinapterus; species Delphinapterus leucas. Next base: position 126,225,862 of record NC_143131.1, read on the forward strand.
AATTGCTATCAGGAGAACTGTGTTCAGCACATAATAGGCATTCAGCTGGTATTGGTTGATTTTATTACTAAGCCCCAGATATTCTGGCACCCAACAGTATTCTCAGTCTAGATAGTTGGGTATAGCTTTTCAGCTCACAAGTGTGATAGCTTCTTTAACTAGTCCCTACTTCTAGTCCATCCCTGAAAGTCTGGTTCTAATCATGTGCTCAGAATCCAGCAGCAGAATATAAAGAGAATAATAATTATGAATCAAAAATCTATGGAAAGTGGTTGAAACAATATTTAGAGGAGAGCTCATAACTTTGTCTTCACTCTTTAAAAAATAAAGGAAAATCAACTAAATTATCACCTTATTATATAAGATGAGGAAATGAGTAAAAAAGTGGATAAGAAACTGTGAATGTGATAAAATGAACAACAAATTAGTTTAATAATAAATAAAATATAAAGAAGTGATTGATATAACCAAAGATAACTTGTTGGAAAAGACTAACAAATGGCCAAAAAACAGCAAGTCTAATTTGAAAACTAATATAATTAGAAATGGGCAGGAAATAGAGCATCCAGGATAATAGGAAAAAATTATCAGGAAACACTTTGCACAGTTAAATGCTAATTATTTTAAATTCTATCTGAAATAAATTATTTTCTCAAAAGCAAGGGAATTATCACTTACTGAGTACTGACTTGGTACCCAGTCACAGCACTGAGTGTTTTATGTGCATTCTTTCCTTTTGTTGCTGTGATAACCCCATGAAATAAAGAACTGAAGCTTTGAGAGATGAAGCTGTATACTCAAGGTCACCCAGCTACTAAGAGATGCAGTCGGAATTCAAATTCAGATCTGTAAGGCCTATACTATTTATACTTTTCCACATTTTCATCCTAATAATGTAAAACGTCAAAATAGTCACAGTAAGGAAGAGGAAGCTTGAATATCTAGTAACTAAATATGTTGAAAAATTGTTCACACACTACACACACATAACTGGATATACTTGTTTTGATCAAAACTTCTCCAAACTTTCAAATAGCAAATAGTAACCTAACTACCTATTTCATTCCCCAAAAAAGAAAAAAAGAGCAAACTACCTAAACTACTATAAAAGAAAAAATTGGTTTTATTCCTAATAGTGATTAGGGTATACACATACACACACACCAATGGTGAGCTTTCCCCTTATAGACATAAACTTTTCAATAAAAAAAGCAAATTGAATAAAGTGATAAATTATTACATGCTAGAAGATGTCAGCAGAATACAGGCATGCTAGAAGAATACAACAAAAGGGAAATATATTCTACTTAATATTTTCATTTCAAAAGCTTCATCACACACAAAAAAATCACACTGATAGAAGCAATAAGTCATTTGACAGAACCTAAGACCCATTCCTGATTTTTGGATGGTTTAAAAATAGTAAAGGGCAGCATGGCAACATGACAAGCTCCACAGACTTGCTCTCCAATGAAACTGGTGAAGATTATATAAAAACAAAAAACAAAAAAAACCAACCATTTAAAGTCTCTGGAAATGGTCCCAAGGAAACACAGCAAATGAAATTTACTCAAGAAAATCTATTAAAGTTTGGTAATAATAGCAAGTCTGGTATTTCAACTGAGACATACTCTGTCCTTCTCCCTCTGAAATCAGTGAGATGGAAACTCTGCTCCAGACTGGTGTAGATAGAAAAACGGGTCTCCCTCTCCCTCAGCTCCCAGTCAAAGGGCTATCTTCCCAGGAGGAGCAGAACGTTAGCACTTTTCATCTTGCCCCTAGCTACCTGCTGGTGAGGCTAAGTTCCAGACAAATGCCACTGAGAGGTGGGAGCTCTCTTCCTCCACTCACCCTCCACTTGTGGTGTGAAGGCTCTACCTTGGGTATGCTGTCTCTGAGAATACTGGAGTCCCAACAGCCCTTGCCCTAAGGTGGTGGTGCCATGCAGGACAGGCAAGCTGAGAAGACTGGGGCTACTGCTCCCACCTCCACCAGGAGTTCAGCTCCTAAAGTGGTGGTATCACTTGGAGAGAAATGGTTCATTATCCCCACCCTCAGCTCCAGAACCCTCTCAGATATTTTGCCTGAGGGAAGAAGCAGGCCATAAAGTAGGTAGATCCTAATCTCTTCCCAAAGGAACTGACTTCACTTGGAATAGAATGTAGAGAAGTTCAAGCCTAAGGACACTCTCAATAACAGTGAAAGTTGTGGTCAAAGGCAATTGGGAGGAGATTGGTAGATTCACTGGATTTATAGCCTGAACTGTAAACCAGCTAGTTATCCAAGAGAACCAGGGAAAGGCACAGCTGGGAGGAGACATTTAGGGTCAGAACAAATCACAAACAATGACCTTGGGTACTGTTCCTTCAAAAGAGACTAAATTTTCATCTGTGGAGCAATTTATACTCCAGGGCATTTTTTTTTTTTTTTTTTTTTTTTTTACTGGTACGCGGGCCTCTCACTGTTGTGGCCTCTCCCGTTGCGGAGCACAGGCTCCGGACGCGCAGGCTCAGCGGCCACGGCTCACGGGCCTAGCCGCTCCGCGGCATGTGGGATCTTCCCGAACCGGGGCACGAACCCATGTGCCCTGCATCGGCAGGCGGACTCTCAACCACTGCGCCACCAGGGAAGCCCCCCTTTTTTTTTTTTTTTAATGGAGTAATCAACCTGCAGTTAATGGAGTTTAACAGTTGGTTGTGGACAGGGAAAAAGATGGTCAAAGAGAGCACTACCAAAACCTTTGTCAGCCCCAAATGACAGTAGACATATACAAGGCTGCACCCCCTAAGAAGCAAAATCAGATGCTTAACACTATGCAGGAGGGAAACAGACTTCACTAAAATAATCCATCCAGTCACTAAGCAAACAGCAATGAAAAGCAATAAGGGAGAAGGCAGTACTGAGTTGCTACAATATACTACCTACAATATCCAGTTTCCAACAAAACTGCAAAGACATGCAAAGAAACAGAGAAGTATGAAATATACACTGAGGAAAAAAGCAGATAGAATAAACTGCCTGTGAGACAACCAAGTGTTAGATTTAACAGACAAGGCATTCAAAGTAGCCATCAAAAAAATACGTTCAAAGAGCTAAAGAAAACCATGATTAAAGAAGTAAAATATGATGACAATGTTGCATTGACTAGAGAATATTAGTAAAGAGACATTATTAAAAAAAGAATTAAATGGAAATTCTGGAGTTGAAAGTGTAATAGTGGAAATGAAAAATTCACTAGAGATGTTCAACAGCAGATCTGAATTGACAGAAGAAAGAATTGGCATACATGAAGAGATCTATAGAGATTACACAATCCAAAGAACACAGAGAAAAAAGAATGAAAGAAAAAAAAAGAACAATGTCAATGGTATTTCTGTACATTTGCAATGAACAATCTAAAAATGAAATTAAGAAAACAATTCCACTTACACTAGCATCAAAAGAATAAAATACTTAAAAATAAGTTTAACAAAAGACATGCAAAGTTATACTCTGAAAATTATAAAACAATATTGAAAGAAATGTTAAAGGGTTTAAATAAATGGCAAACATCACATGTTCACTATCAGAAGACTTAATATTTTATTTGTTTGTTTGTTTGTTTTCTTTTTTTGCAGTACGCGGGCCTCTCACTGTTGGGGCCTCTCCCGTCGCAGAGTACAGGCTCCGGACGCGCAGGCTCAGCGGCCATGGCTCACGGGCCCAGCTGCTCCGCGGCATGTGGGATCTCCCCGGACCGGGGCACGAACCCGTGTCCCCTGCATCGGCAGGCAGACTCTCAACCACTGTGCCACCAGGGAAGCCCAGAAGACTTAATATTTTAAGCTGGCGATACTCCCCAAATTTAGCTACAGATGGAACACAACTCCTGTCAGAATACTGCTTGACTTCTTTGTAGAAACTGGCATGCTGATTCTAAAATTCTTATCGAATTGCAATAGACTCAGAATATTCACAGCCATATTAAAAAAGAAGAACAAAGTAGGAGGAATTAAAACTTCACAATTTTAAAACTTACTACAAAACAATGATAATTAAGGCAGAATAGTACTAGCATAAGGATAGACATATAGATCAGTGGAATAAAACTGAAAGCCAAAAATAATTCATGTGTCTGTGGTCAACTGATTTTAGGCAAGGATACCAAGACCATTCAATTCAGGAAAGACTAGTCTTTTTTTTTTAACAAATAGCGCTGGGACACCTGAATAGCACCATGCAGAAGAATGAAGTTGGACCCCTACCTCACATCACATACAAAAATTAACTCAAAATGGATTAAAGGCTTAAATCTAAAAGCTAAATCTACAAAATTCTTAGAAAAAAACATAGGGGTAAATCTTTACAAACTCAGATTTGGAAACGGATTCTTAAATATGACACCAAAATCATGAGCAACAAAAGAAAAAATAGGTAACCTGGAGTTCTGCAAAATTAAAAGCTTTTGTGTTGCAAAAGACACTATCAAGAAAGTGAAAAGACAATCCATAGAATGGGAGAAAGTATTTGCAAATCATATATCTGATTAGGAACTTGTATTTAGAAAATATAAAGAAGTCTTTCAACTTAATAACAATAAGACAAATAACCCAATTTAAAAATGAGCAAAAGACTTGAACAGACATTTCTCCAAGGAAGATATACAAATGGCCAATAACCACATGAAAAGATACTTGACAGAATTAGTCATCAGAGAAATGCAAATCAAAACCACAATGAAATTCCACTTCACCCCTAATAAAACGGCTATAATAAAAAAGCCAGATAATAACAAGTGTTGGTGAGAATATGGTGAAATTGGAACCCTCATATACTGCTGGTGAGAGTGTATAATGGTGCCACTTTGGAAAGCAGTCTGATAGTTCCTCAAACAATTCATCATAGAGTTACCTTATGACCCAGCAATTCTACTCCTAGGTATATACCCGAGAGAGTGAAAACATATGTCCACACAAAAGCTTGTACACAAAAGTTTGTAGCAGGGCTATTCATAATAGCCAAAAGGTGGAAACAACCCAAATATCCATCAACTGGTGAATGGATAAATTAAAATGTATACCCACACAAAGAATAGTGTTAGGCCACACACAAAACAATGAAGTACTTATAGATGTTACAACATGGATGAACCTTAAAAACCTGCTGAGTGAAAGAAGTCAGTCACAAAAGACCACATATTATATGATGTCTTTAATATGAAATTTCTGGAATTGGCAAATCTATGAAGACACAAAATAGTGGTTGCCCACGTCTGGGGTGAACAGAGAGGGTAGAAGGTGCTGGTAGCTAAAGGGTACGGGGATTCTTTATGAGGTGATGAAATAGTTCTAAAATTAACTGTGGTGATGTGTGCACATATTTGTGAATATACTAAAAGAACATCTGTATCAGTCTTCTAGGGCTGCCATAGCAAAATATCACAGAATGAATGAATTAAACAACAGAAATGTATTATCTCACAGTCTAGAGGCTATACGTTCACAAACAAGGTGCTGGCAGGATTGGTCTCCTCCCAGACCTCTCTCTTTGGCTGGCAGATGGCCACCCTCTTGCTGCTCATTTTCCTCATATGGTCATCCTTCTGTGCATCTGCACTTCTGGTGTCTCTTCTTTTTCATAAAGACACCAGCCATATTGAATTAGGATCCTACCCTAATGGCCTCATTTTAAACTATTGTCTCTTTGAAGACCTTATCTCCAAATATGGTTACATTCTGAGGTCTTGCAAGTTGGGACTTCAACATATAAATTTTGAAGGGACATAATTCTTCCACAATATCAAACTGTACACTTTAAAGGAATGATTGTGTGATTTGTGAATTATATCTTTAAAAAGCTGTTTTGGGCTTCCCTGGTGGCACAGTGGTTGAGAGTCCGCCTGCCAATGCAGGGGACACGGGTTCGTGCCCCAGTCTGGGGAGATCCCACATGCCGCGGAGCGGCTGGGCCCGTGAGCCATGGCCACTGAGCCTGCGCGTCCGGAGCCTGTGCTCTGCAACGGGAGAGGCCACAACAGTGAGAGGCCCGCGTACCGCAAAAAAAAAAAAAAAAAAAAAAGCTGTCTTAAAATAGTGTAAGAATGCTCTCTTAACATGATAAAAAAATCTTTTGACAAAGCCAAAATTATACTTATTAGAGAAACATCAGTCATTCTCCTTAAAAGCAAAACCCTGATATTACAGAACATTTGGGATGAAAGTCAGAATGAATGGATAACAGATGGGATAAGAGAAAAAAAGCATAGTTATAAACTCTTGGAGAAAAAGAAAACTGTAAGAAAGGCAATGACCTCCCCACGACACTATACCTGGCCCTACGGTGTGTCACATTTAATCATAATATTGATTCATTCACTTATCCAATTCTTTCAGCAGCTACTATGTGCCAGGCACTCTTCTAGGTATGTGGCATACATTAGTAAACAAAATGAAGATCTCTGTTTTCACAGAGCTTCTAGCAAGGAGCAGGAATACAGACAACAAACTGAGACATAAGTAAATAAATTCAGTAGGTTAGAAGGTTATAACTGCTATTGAAAAAGTAAAAGGCTATTGAAAAATTACAATTAACAGAATGAAGGGACCTAAAAATGATGAGAAGAGGCAGGAGGGGGGCAGGTTGAGAGGAGGGTAAGGGTGTTGACCATAAAAATATTTAGAAGGGTGTTACATTCCAATGCAACAGCCCTAGTGGAGACCCTAAGGTAAGAGTGGGCCTGAGATGCTTGACAAAGAACAAGAAGACCAACACGTCTAGAAAGATGTACACAAAGCAAAGAGCAGCAAGAGACTAGATCAGAAGGTAATGAGAGTCAGATAGTGCAGGGCCTTGAAGGGCATTGTAAGGACTTGAGCTTTTACACCAAGTAAGTTGAGGAAACATTGCAAGGTTGTGAGCAGAGAAAAGACAAGACCTTCCTTGCGTTTTAGAAGGAGCCCTCTGGTTGCTATTAAGACTAGAATGTAAGGAGACAAGAGTAGAAACAAGGGGACTTTGAGGGGCTACTGCATGCAAAAGTAACAATGACTGGATATAGATTTTGTTTTTAAAATAGTAGTGTTTACTGTACATATGGAGAAGGATGAGGGGATAGAGTAGAAGAAGGATGGTATGAGAGTTGAATCACCATCTTCTATAACAAGGAGTCAAGTACATAATATCTAAAATTAATAACTATAGAAAAGCAGTAAAGCATTTAGAAATATTTAGTTAAAATAATAGATAACTAAAAATAGTTTGAAATGATTGCTACTAGAGAGAGAAACTGGGGAGGAGGGATAAGGGACAGCTGTTTCTTATTGTGAGCCTTCTGCTTCATTTTTTTACCCTATGAATGTATTACTTTGATAATTTTTTTAAGAAGGGGCCAGAACAAGGTTGGCATTTAACTTCACAATTAATGTTGGATTGGAGAATTGTGCAACTGTAATGGTTAGAAAGGAAGAAAAGAAATCTAACTGTTGGGAAAGTATATGTAAAATATCATTATTTGCAGATGGCAGAATGCCTAGTTGAAATAAGAGTGAACTAAAATATTTCAGTAATGTGATCAGATAAGGAGGCTTTTTTTTTAAAGGAGGCTTTCTGGCTAGAACGTCTTGTTTAATAACTGTTTCTCTTAAGTGGACTAGAATTGCCTTTACTACTAGTTCAGGCTAAATTCAGCACTCAACTATAGCGACTAAGATCCTAGAGACTGGCTCTTTTTAATTCTTAAAAACTAAATGACCATTCAGCTTTATCTGTGGTTTAATAGTATTTGCTGCTCTGAGTTCCTTTGGGAAGAAAAAGACATCATATTCTTTCCTCCCGGATATTTTTGGTTTAGAAGCAATAGCTGAGCAGACCAGCAAGCAGTTCAAGCACATGCTATGCTCCAGTCAAAAGCCAAGGGTAGCTCACTACCGATGGCTTTTAATATTCACTTCCCCTACTCTGGAAAGGAGAATAGAAAGTGGTTTCACCTGAGTTCTGGTCAACAAGTCATGCATTCACCCACCCATCCATCCACTTATTCATTCATCTACTCATTCAAATCCTTACTGAACACGAGCAAGCTAGGCCTCGAGATTTATGTTACTCCCAGCTGTCAGTAGGCTTGTGTGAACAACACATTTAAAGGACAATTACAGTACATTGCAGAAGGACTAAGAGAGGTTTGCCCAGAGTGCTCAGAGAGGCATGTGTTAGCAGGGGTGGAAAGTGTTGGGAAGAGGGAGTGATAGAGAGGCAGGAAAGGAAGTGAACTGTACTGGTTGAGTTAAAGTGATAGGACAGTTGAGCAATTGTAAAGGAGGGAAAGGGCAAACTATAGTGCTCTGGAGGAGCTAGAGAGAGTGAGAGAGAGAGAGAGAGAGAGAGAGAGAGTGTGTGTGTGTGTGTGTGTGTGTGTGTGATTCAGTGGTCTTAACCCCAAATGGCCATAGGAGCCAGAGGCAATGTGAATGAGTGGAGTCGGTTAGGTCCTGGGAAAGACAAGAGAGAGTAGTGAGACTGTGGCAAACTGCGGAGGGCATGCTGCACTCAAAAAGATCAACCCCCACAGCTCCAGTGACTGATGCTAGGCAGGACCTAGTATTCCTACAAATTTTCATTTTTCAACAGAAATACAAGTCTGTGTTGAGATGCATGTATGAAATTGTTAGTAAATTTGAATGTCTAAAATTGTAATAACAAAACCTACTGTGCCCTCTTCTCTCCCCCCACCCCCAAATCTATGGCTGATTTCAACCTGAGAGCGATTAGTGCACTCCCTCTGGTACACTGGCTGAGTTGTTCTGCTGTATGCCACATTAAACACACCACTGAGGTTGTTCTAAGCCTCAGTTTCCACACCTGTAATAATAACAGTACTTAATCTAATTTATTTAAATCAAAGGTTTTGCAAGAACTAAATGAGGAAACATGTACAGCTAGACCCTACTGAAAATGCTGCTTTGTAATAAAGTTGTCTTTGATGTATTTTTATTAAAATATACTGCATATCCATATAAATCATTACAGTAAGTTACACAGAATGGATCATTATAATGCACTCTATATGCACACATTTGTTCACCACCAATTGAGAGCTCAAGAGCAGGCTGCATGGAAAGTATTGATCAAGATGTATAGTTTGTTAATTTCCTCTGTGCCATTTATTTTGCATTCTGGCAAGCAATGTTGACCCATAACAGCTGACCAAGATTGCGTAGGTAACAAGGCTGAGCACCCCTAAGGGTAACAAAGGACAGGTGTCAATCTACATTCTGAAATGCAAGTGTAACAGCAGCCCCAGGAGGCTTCAAGGAAATGGCTGCAGGAGAGAGAGACCTTCAAGATGGCGGAGGAGTAAGACGTGGAGATCACGTTCCTCCCCACAAACACATCAGAAATACATCTAAATGTGGAACAACTCCTACAGAACACCTACTGAACACTGGCAGAAGACCTCAGACTTCCCAAAAGGCAAGAAAATCCCCACATACCTGGGTAGGGCAAAAGAAAAAAAGAGACAAAGGAATAGGGATGGGTCCTGCACCTCTGGGAAGGAGCTGTGAAGGAGGAAAAGTTTCCACACACTAGGAAGCCCCTTCACTGGCAGAGATGGGGGGTGGGCAGGGGAGAAGCTTTGGAGCCACGGAGGAGAGCACAGCAACAGGGGTGCAGAGGGCAAAGCAGAGAGACCCCCACACAGAGGATCAAAGCCAACCAGCACTCACCAGCCCAAGAGGCTTCTCTGCTCACCTGCTGGGGCGGGTGAGGGCTGGGCGCTGAGGCTCGGACTTCGGAGGTCAGATCCCAGGGAGAGGACTGGGGTTGGCGGCGTGAACACAGCCTGAAGGGGGCTAGTGCGCCACAGCTAGCCGGGAGGGAGTCTGGGAAAATGTCTGGAACTGCCTAAGGGGCAAAAGACCATTGAGGTCTCTCGGGGTGTGTGAGGAGAGGGGCTCCCTGCTCTGTGTGCCCACAGATGGCAGAGCACCGCCTAAGCAAGCTCCAGAGATGGCTGCGAGCCATGACTATCATCTTGGACCTCAGAGACGGGCACAGACCGCTACTGCTGCCGCCGCTGCCAACAAGGATCCTCTGTGCAAATGCAGGTCACAACCCACACCCCCAAGGAGCCTGTGCAGCACACCACTGCCAGGGTCCTGTGATCCAGGGCCAACTTCCCCAGGAGAAAACACAGCACACCTCAAGCTGCTGCAACTACATGGCAGACTCTGCCGCCGCAGGCACTCCCTCCATCCCACTTCTGACTGCTGTACCCCCCTCCCTCTCCTCAGCCTGAGTGAGCCAGAGCCCCCTAATCAGCGGCTCCTTTAACCCCGTCCTGTCTGAGCGAAGAACAGACACCCTCAGGCGACCTACACGCAGAGGCGGGGCCAGAACCAAAGCTGAACCCCGGGAGCTGTGCGAACAAAGAAGAGCAAGGGAAATTTCCCCCAGCAGCCTCAGGAGCAGAGGATTAAATCCCCACAATCAACCTGATGTGCCCTGCATCTGTGGAATACCTGAATAGACAATGAGTGTTCCCAAAACTGAGGCTGTGGACTTTGGGAGCAACTGTAGACTTAGGGTTTGCTTTCTGCATTTGATTTTTTGGTTTTATGTTTATGTTAGTTTAGTTTTTGATGCTTGTTTTCATTTGTGGGTTTGTTTATTGGTTTCACTGTTCTCTTCCTTTTTTTGTTCTTTTTTCCTCTTTTTGTGAGTGTGTGTGTGTATGTTTCTTTGTGTGATATTTGTGTGTTTAGTTGTGCTTTTACCATCTGTCTTGGGGTTCTGTCTGTTCGTTTTGTTTGTTTGTTTGTTTTCTTCCTTTTCTTCCATGCCATGCAGCTGGGAGGGTCTTGGTGCTCCGGCCAGGTTTCGGGCCTGAGCCTCCGAAGTGTGAAAGCCGAGTGCAGGATGTTGGACCACCAGAGACCTCCTGACCCCATGTAACATTAATCGGCGAGAGCTCTCCCAGAGATCTCTCTCTCTCAACACTAAGACTCAGCTCCACCCAACGGCCAGCAAGCTCCTGTGCTGGACTCCCCATGCCAAACAACTAGCAAGACAGGAACACAACCCCACCCATTAGCAGACAGGCTGACTAAAGTGATACTAAGTTCACAGACACCCCAAAACACAACACCAGATGTGGCCCTGCCCACCAGAATGACAAGATGCAGCCTCAACCACCAGAACACAGGCACCAGTTCCCTCCCCCAGGAAGCTTACATAAGCCACTGTACCAGCCTCACCCACTGGGGGAAGACACCAGAAAAAACAGGAACTACAAAGCTGCAGCCTGCACAAAGGAGACCCCAAACACAGTAAGTTCAACAAAATGAGAAGACAGAGAAATATACAGCAGATGAAGGAGCAAGGAAAAAACCCAACAGACCAAACAAATGAAGAGGAAATAGGCAGTCTACCTGAAAAAGAATTCAGAGTAATGATAGTAAAGATGATCCAAAATCTCAGAGATAGAATGGAGAAAGTACAAGAAACGTTTAACAAGGACCTGGAAGAACTAAAGAGCAAACAAACAATAATGAGCAACACAATAAATGAAATTAAAAATACTCTAAAAGGAATCAATAGCAGAATAACTGAGGCAGAAGAACGGAAAAGTGACCTGGAAGATAGAATAGTGGAAATAACTGCCACAGAGCAGAATAAAGAAAAAAGAAGGAAAAGGATTGAGCACAGTCTCAGAGACCTCTGGGACAACATTAAAGGCACCAATATTCAAATTATAGGGGTCCCAGAAGAAGAAGAGAAAAAGAAAGGGTCTGAGAGGAGCTTCCCAGGTGATGCAGTGGTTAAGAATCCACCTGCCAATGCAGGGGACATGGGTTCAAGCCCTGGTCCAGGAAGATCCCACATGCCACAGAGCAACTAAGCCCATCCACCACAGCTACTGAGCCGGTGACCAAGAGTCCACGAACCACAACTACCGAGCCCACGCGCCGCAACTACTGAAGCCCGCGTGCCTACAGCCCATGCTCCGCAACAAGGGAAGCCATTGCAATGAGAAGCCCATGTACCACACGAAGAGTAGCCCCCACTCGCCGCAACTAGAGAAAGCGTGTGCACAGCATCGAAGACCCAACACAGCCAAAAATAAAGTAAAACTGAAAATAAATAAATTTATTTAAAAAAATAGAAAGGGTGTGAGAAAATATTTGAAGAGATTACAGTCGAAAACTCCCCTGACATAGGAAAGAAAATAGTCAATCAAGTCCAGGAAGCACAGAGAGTCCCATACAGGACAAATCCAAGGAGAAACACACCAAGACACATATTAATCAAACTATCAAAAATTAAATACAAAGAAAAAATATTAAAAGCAGCAAGGGAAAAGCAACAAATAACCTACAAGGGAATCTCCATAAGGTTGACAGCTGATCTTTCAGCAGAAACTCTACAAGCCAGAAGGGAGTGGCAGGACACATTTAAACTAATGAAAGAGAAAAACCTACAACCAAGATTACTCTACCCAGCAAGGATCTCACTCAGGTTCAATGGAGAAATTAAAAGCTTTACAGACAAGCAAAAGCTAAGAAAATTCAGCACCACTAAACCAGCTTTACAACAAATGTTAAGGAAACTTCTCTAGGTGGGAAACACAAGAAAAGGAAAAGACCTACAAAAACGCCCTGAAAACAATTAAGAAAATGGTAATAGAACATACTCATCGAGAATTACCTTAAATGTAAATGGATTAAATGCTCCAACCAAAAGACATAGACTGGCTGAATGGATACAAAAACAAGACCAATATATATGCTGTCGACAAGAGACCCACTTCAAACCAAGGACACATACAGACTGAAAGTGAGGGGATGGAAAAAATTTTCCATGGAATGGAAATCGAAAGAAAGCTGGAGTAGCAATACTCATATCAGACAAAATAGACTTTAAAATAAAGACTTACAAGAGACAAAGAAGGACACTACATAATGATAAAGGGATCAATCCAAGAAGAAGATATAACAAGTGTAAATATTTATGCACCCAACATAGGAGCACCTCAATACATAAGGCAAATGCTAACAGCCATAAAAGGGGAAATCGACAGGAACACAATCATAGTAGGGGACTTTAACACCCCACTTTCACCAATGGACAGATCATCCAAAATGAAAATAAATAAGGAAACACAAGCTTTAAATGATACATTAAACAAGATGGACTTAATTGATATTTATAGGACATACCATCCAAAACAACAGAATACACTTTCTTCTCAAGTGCTCATGGAACATTCTCCAGGATAGATCATATCTTGGGTCACAAATCAAGCCTTGGTAAATTTAAGAGAACTGAAATCATATCAAGTATCTTTTCTGACCACAATGCTATGAGACTACATATCAATTATAGGAAAAGAACTGTAAAAAATACAAACACATGGAAGCTAAACAATACACTACTTAATAACCAAGAGATGACTGACGAAATCAAAGAGGAAATCAAAAAATACCTAAAAACAAATGACAATGAAAACATGATGACCCAAAACCTATGGGATGCAGCAAAAGCAGTTCTAAGAGGGAAGTTTATAGCACTACAATCCTACCGCAAGAAACAAGAAACATCTCAAATAAACAACCTAACCTTGCACCTCAAGCAATTAGAGAAAGAAGAACAAAAAACCCCCAAATTTAGCAGAAGGAAAGAAATCATAAAGATCAGATCAGAAATAAATGAAAAAGAAATGAAGGAAACAATAGCAAAGATCAATAAAACTAAAAGTTGGTTCTTTGAGAAGATAAACAAAATTGATAAACCATTAGCCAGACTCACCAAGAAAAGAAGGGAGAAGACTCAAATCAATAGAATTAGAAATGAAAAAGGGGAAGTAACAACTGACACTGCAGAAGTACAAAGGATCATGACAGATTACTACAAGCAACTCTATGCCAATAAAATGGACAACCTGGAAGAAATGGACAAATTCTTAGCAAAGCACAACTTTCTGAGACTGAACCAGGAAGAAATAGAAAATATAAACAGACCAATCACAAGTAATGAAATTGAAACTGCAATTTAAAATCTTCCAACAAACGAAAGCCTAGGACCAGATGGCTTCCCAGGCGAATTCTATCAAACATTTAGAGAAGAGCTAACACCTATCCTTCTCAAACTCTTCCAAAATACAGCAGAGGGTGGAACACTCCCAAACTCATTCTATGAGGCCACCATCACCCTGATACCAAAACCAGACAAAGATGTTACAAACAAAAGAATACTACACGCCAATATCACTGATGAACATAGATGCAAAAATCCTCAACAAAATACTAGCAAACAGAATCCAACAGCACATTAAAAGGATCATACACCATGATCAAGTGGGGTTTATCCCAGGAATGCAAGGATTCTTCAACATACGCAAATCAATCAATGTGATACACCATATTAACAAACTGAAGGATAAAAACTATATGATCACCTCAATAGATGCAGAAAAAGCTTTTGACAAAATTCAACAACAATTTATGATAAAAACTCTCCAGAAAGTAGGCATAGAGGGAACCTACCTCAACATAATAAAAGCCGTATATGACAAACCCACAGCCAACATCATTTTCAATGGTGAAAAACTGAAACCATTTCCTCAAAGATCGAGAACAAGACAAGGATGCCCATTCTCACCACTATTATTCAACATAGTTTTGGAAGTTTTAGCCACAGCAATCAGAGAAGAAAAAGAAATAATAGGAATCCAAATTGGAAAAGAAGAAGTAAAGCTGTCACTGTCTGCAGATGACATGATACTATACATAGAGAATCCTAAAGATGCTACCAGAAAACTACTAGAGCTAGTCAATGAATTTGGTAAAGTAGCAGGATACAAAATTAATGCACAGAAATCTCTTGCATCCTATACACTCACAATTTAAAATCTTAAAGAGAAATTAAGGAAACACTCCCATTTACCACTGCAACAAAAAGAATAAAATACCTAGGAATAAACCTATCTAAGGAGACAAAGGACTTGTATGCAGAAAACTGTAAGACACTGATGAAAGAATTCGAAGACAATACATACAGATGGAGAGATATACCATGTTCTTGGATTGGAAGAATCAACACTGTGAAAATGACTATACTACCCAAAGCAATCTACAGATTCAACGTAATCCCTTATCAAACTACCAATGGCATTTTTCACAGAACTAAAACAAGAAATTTTACCGTTTGTATGGAAACACAAAAGATGCCTAATAGCCAAAGCAATCTTGAGTAAGAAAAACAGAGCTGAAGGAATCAGGCTCCTTGACTTCATACTACAAAGCTACAGTAATCAAGACAGTGTGGTACCAGCACAAAAACAAATCTATAGATCAATGGAACAGGATAGAAAGCCAAGAGATAAATCCACGCACATACGGGAACCTTATCTTTGACAAAGGAGGCAGGAATATACAATGGAGAAGAGACAGCCTCTTCAATAAGTGGTGCTGGGAAAACTGGGAAAACTGGACAACTACATGTAAAAGAATAAAATTAGAACACTTCCTAACACCAAACACAAAAATAAACTCAAAATGGATTAAAGACCTAAACGTAAGGTCACACACTCTAAAACTGTTAGAGGAAAACATAGGCAGAACACTCTATGACACAAATCACAGCAAGATCCTTTTTGACCCACCTCCTAGAGAAATGGAAATAAAAACAAAAATAAACAAATGGGACCTAATGAAACTTCAAAGCTTTTGCACAGCAAAGGAAACCATAAACAAGATGAAAAGACAACCCACAGGATGAAAATATTTGCAAACGAAGCAACTGACAAAGGATTAATCTCTAAAATACACAAGCAGCTCATGCAGCTCAATATCAAAAAAAGAAACAACCCAATCCAAAAATGGGTGGAAGACCTAAGTAGACATTTCTCCAAAGAAGATATACAGGTCACCAACAAACACATGAAAAGATGCTCAACATCACTAATCATTAGAGAACTGTAAATCAAAACTACAATGAGGTACCACCTCACACTGGTCAGAATGGCCATCATCAAAAAATCCACAAACAGTAAATGCTGGGAGGGTGTGGAGAAAAGGGAACCCTCTTGCACTGTTGGTGGGAATGTGAATTGGTACAGCCACTATGGAGAACAGTATGGAGGTTCCTTAAAAAACTAAAAATTGAACTACCATATGACCCAGCAATCCCACTACTGGGCATATACCCTGAGAAAACCATAATTCAAAAAGAGACATGTACCACAATGTTCACTGCAGCTCTATTTACAATAGCCAGGACATGGAAGCAACCTAAGTGCCCATCGACAGATGACTGGATAAGGAAGATGTGGCACATATATACAACGGAAGATTGCTCAGCCATAAAAAGAAACAAAATTGAGTTATTTGTAGTGAGGAGGACGGGCCTAGAGACTGTCATACAGAGTGAAGTAAGTCTGAAAGAGAAAAGCAAGTACCGTATGCTAACACATATATATGGAATCTAAAAAAAAAGAAAAAGTGGTTCTGATGAACCTAGAGTCAGGACAGGAATAAAGACGCAGACGTAGAGAATGGACTTGAGGACATGTGGGGGCGGATGGGAAGCTGGGACGAAGTGAGAGATTAGCATTGACATATATCCACTATCAAATGTAAAATAGATAGCTAGTGGGAAGCAGCTGCATAGCACAGGGACATCAGCTCTGTGCTCTGTGACCACTTAGAGGAGTGGGATAGGGAGGATAGGAGGTTGACACAAGAGGGAGGGGATACGGGCATATATGTATACATATAGCTGGTTCACTTTGTTATACAGCAGAAACTAACACAACATTGTAAAGCAATTATACTCCAATAAAGATGTAAAAAAAAAAAGGAAATGGCTGCAGCTCAGAGGATGCAGATGAGCTAGCAATCGGGTTGACTGCAGGCCTGGCGCAGTATGAAGAATGGCCCTGCAGCCCAGCCGCATCAACTTGGAATCCAACTAAGGGACATTGGTAGAAACTGTGACCAAAGACACATGATGGTTTCAGGGAATGTGAAAAGAACAGAACAGCAATCAGCAATGAACAATGTATACAAGCGCCTATAAGGAGCATACCCCTGAGACCTTAATTTACTCAGCAATCCTATTTCTGGGATTCTTACTTTGAGCTATATGAGGTTTATGTTAAGTGTTCAGCATAGATGCTGGCCCCCAAATGTGGGCTTTTATTATTATTATTTGCTTGATATGGCTAGATAATAAAGTATATATTAGAAGGTGGTAAAACATGAGGCTGAAAAGGTAAATGGCCAGAGATCAGGTCACAAAAGGTCTTACAGACTATATTAGGGAGTTCAGACTTTCTCCAAAGAGTTGGGAATGCACTGAAGGATATTAAGCAGTGTATTAACCACCTCTGTTAAATGTGATATACAACAAATAGCTCACTACTTTCACTCAAATATAAAATGATTGACATGAAGCTGAAATACATTCAGTGGATTTTTCAGTTCTCTCCAGTGTGACAATACATACTCTGACTGCAATCTTTAGAATCTGCCTTTACAGCATATGTCCCAGGGCAGAAATGAAATTCAGGTTCCATATGCTCTTCCCAAACAATGACACTGCTTCTGAACTTTGCATACTGATGGCTGTTCTAAAATAGCATCGGCAGAAGACAAGGACAAAGAGACCTCACAGGAAAAATGACATCTTTCCATACCTGAACTACAACTTCGTTAGTAGACACCAGAAGTGAATCAAAGGGTGTATTAGTTCTGCTTTCTGCTCTCTGAAAACAACAGCTTACAAAGACAGAACAGGGCAAGAAGTGGGTGGTGGGACAGAAGGAAGCTGCATTTTGCTGACAGAAATAGCTTCTGGGTAAGGTCTAACCCACAAATACTACATGATTCCAAGAAGATGGTGGAGGAAATATTTTCTAACCCTTGGTAGGAAAAAGGTCTCAGTACTTTTGCCTCAGTTTCTCTCATTATTTCTAGGTGATAGCACAAAAATAAGTTGAAATGAAATGTCTTTGTGAGATAATCTCCCTCACAGTTCTTAAACTTCCTAGTCCCAGAACCACAAAGGGCACAGGGAACTAACACTGAGTGAGCACCTGCTAACCTGCTATCTGCTGGGTATTTTCCTTACATCAAACTCAGAAGATTGTCCAGTCTTTTTCTATTTGTCTCTTCCCTGCACTGCCCACACCGTTCACCCCACACACAACCATCTGTCATTATCTCCCCAAGGCAGAACAATTTTGAAAATTGTCAATGGCCAGATAGTTGCACAATGAATATCTTTTGTTTTGTTCCTGTTGCCCCAGGTCTAGAATTCTGCAATGACCTCCTGATTCCCCAGTTGGGATGCACTCCAATTGATGACTAAGACATTAAGCAACTCACCTTAAAAAAACCCCACTGCTGAAGATACTGGAAATGACATAAATCCAACCGGAAGAGCAAGAGATGAGACAGGGCCTCTGCAAAGGAAGCACCAGAACCTCATATTCTGTCCCTTTTGCTCCAGAGTAACTGCAGGTGAAACTACTAGGAGGTGTCTAGGGAAGTCAATATAATGTTTGAACTTATTAAAATCTTTGAGAAGGTTTCTCCCTTTGTCTCTCTTTCAGATGGGTCATGGCTGGGTACCCTGTAGCAAATAAAATTTCCTAATGTTCTTCTGGATAAAATGGTCTCTGTGTTCTTCTAAATCACCCAGGACCACAAGAGGCCGTGACCATTGAAGGGTTTGGTTTTGACACCCTAATACACTGTACAAATATTAGTAATTATTATTCAGGTAAGAATTATTATTTAAGACATACTTCAGGAATGTGGTGTGATAGAAGCTGATAATTACCCATCATCACTTCTTCCTTAATAATAGAAACCTGATCTTGTTGGTGGCATCAATGTGCACTGATACAAAACTACTTTATCCAGCATCACATTATGAAAAGGGCAGCCAGGTAAGCAAGTATGGGATAAGGCTTTCAGGAGGGCTGCTAAATTAGGTAGGAGGCTCTTCTGCATTTTTCCCATTCTTCCTTCCTCCTGCCTGGAATATAGACTTGATGTCTGGAGCTGCAGTGGCCATCTTGCACCTTAAAATTGGAAGTCACATGCTAATGATGATAGAACAAAAAGATAGAAGCTTAGGGCACACATTGTGTCATAGAACAACTGTAATAACTATAAAAAGTCAGCCACCAGACTGCCTATATATGAGAGAAAAATAAACCTCCATCTTGTTAAACCATGTTATTTCAGGTTTCTGTTACTAGCCCCCAAATACAGTTCCTAACTGATTCATCTTCTGTATGGTAAAATAAGAAAGGCACAGCAAAAATTATTTAATCAAGATGTTAACAAAAGAGAGCATTTTAAAACTGTCTAGTTTTCAGAGCATGGTGCATTAATGGGGAGGGAATTACTAGATGGAAGCCATGGGATAACTGCGATGTCCAAGCCGGGTAGTGGAGGGGGGTTCTTGTAAGAGAAAGCTGTAAGAATCCAGCAGATTCCACCTGTAGCTTTCAGACACTTTGCCCTTTATGGCGATTGTAAGCCTGGATTATTTATCAACACTGAATTTGCCTCGTCTACAGGAGAAATGACTGATCCTTAGAAAGCGTTTCCCATATGGGACCTGGAGGACTTCTGAATCTATTTAATGAAAAATGAAATGATACAGTATAACAAGTTCAAATTCATTCAAGTCAACATCAATGCCAGTTCCTCAGAAGAGGCAGGAAAAGAGACAGCAGAGAGGAAGGTAATAAAAGCCCTTGGCTCTGCTTTCCTAATTACCCCTAATCCGCTAAAACATCTTACAAATGCTAATTAATTAAGCCCCCTATCCAGGAAGAGGCCACAGTATATGGACTGTGACAAAACAGGGTGGGATGGAAATGGACATCTAGCTAAGCAGGCAGTGTTTGAAGTCCTATAGGTCAACTAAGGCAGAGAGAAGCACTACTAGCATTGTAAGAACAGGAAGGTACAGAGGACTTCTAGAAATCAGCATGTATGAAACCATGGACCATCTCTTCTTCACCCTATCCTCCATCCATCCATTTCACCTTCCACCTCATAGTGGAACAACTGTATTGCACCCTAATCTCAGAATTGCTCATCTTCTGGAAACCTTCTGAGTTTCACCTTTGTCCTCTTTCAACCACCATTAGCACATGCACTTATCAGAAATTATCATCCCATGGTACTGTCCTATTTTCATGCTTCGCAAATTGTGTTCTTCTGAATCATACTGCAAAAGAAATTTGAATCAGCCACAATGCTTTTGGCTGCAAATAAAAGAAAACTCAAACTGTAAAAGAAATTTGTTGTTTCTGGTTCATTTAACTGAGGAGTTCAAAGGTAGGTCAGCTTCAGGTACTGATTTAAGATTGGGGCTCCTGTTCCCTTTCTCTGCAGTTCTCTTGGTGTTATCTGCTCTGTCTGCTCTTTCCTCTGACTGATTTCTAGTATAGTAACAAAATGCTACAGCAGTTCTTAGTGACACCACTATATATTACAGCATCTGAAGAAAGAGAGAGACTCTTCTCCCAGATGTAACACAAATGCCCTGAGCTTCGTCCCTAAAGGACCAAATTAGGTTAGGCACCCACTCTTGAAAAATGTTCATTCTGGCCCAAGAAATGGTATATGAGTCAGCTTAGGCTAAGTTGTGCCGTGGTAACAAATAACCCTAAGACCTCAACGGCTTACAAAGCAATAAAAGGTCTGTTTCTCATTCAGCTTGCATATGGGCAGTTATGGAATAGCTGAGACTTCATCCATGTCCTCTTCATTCTGGGACTAAGACTGAAGGAGCAGCCCATTTCTAGAGCATATTACTCTTGTGGGAGAGGGAAGAGTGACGGCAGAACGACATGCTGCCCCTTAAAACGTCCACTTGGAAGTGGCACAGGAAAGTACCACCCACATTTTATGGGGCAAAGAAAATCATTGCCTAAGTGTGTTGTCAGTGGGATGGGAGTAAGATCTTTTGGTAGGATCATCGGTAGATGGGATGAGCTTGATATACTTTGAACATAGCATAATCTACTGCAAATTCTATATGCTGATTGGGATAAATTGGGTTGTTCATCCCTGAACCTTACCAGGTAAGGGAGAGAGGATTATACTTTTGGGCTTATATCAGTCAAAGCCTACCCTCTAAGTGGGAATGGAATCAATCAATCTAGACCACATGGTCTTCATTTCACTTACCAATAGATAGGGCAGATTGGAGGCTCTTTGTACAGATGAGAAAACTGAAGCTTATAGCAATTTTACTTCTTTAAGAATACATAGCCAGAATTCAAGCCATGTCACCTACGTTGATATTCAGTCCTTTCCATTGTACTAAAGACTTTGAATTTGGTACTACTGTTTCTAAAAACAACTTTCTTACCTAATTTATTCATTTTATTAACAAATGTAACAAACATTGGCAGGAATCATTGGCAGGACTTCACTATTCTTCCCATACAGTCACCATCTATAAAATAATTCATAGGTTCCAAATTGGAAAACCCCATAATTTGGAGACAAAGTCAAAAAGAACACACTTCATCTAGGAAAACAAGCATCCTCCAACAATGCAGTTCAGAATATACATTATACAACCTTCTAAGAGATCAGTTTGACTATATTTAGCAAAAGCCTTGAGATGTGGATGTAGACTGACCAAGCAATTCTACATATAGAAACTTCTCATGAAAATAACCATGACTGAGTGGGAAAGTTAAAGAAAAGTAAAAATAAACTACAAGAATGTTCAATGCAGCAAAACGTTTAACCTAATATATTTAACCTAAATATACAACAACGTGGGATTTGTTAAGTAAACCAGGGAATATGCACTCAATAAAATACTGTGTAGCTATTTTTTAAAAATCTCATAAACAAATGGGATCTAATTAGACTTAAAAGCTTTTTGCACAGCAAAAGAAAGCATAAACAAAACAAAAAGACAACCTACGAACTGGGAGAAAATATTTGCAAACAATGCTACTGAAAAGGGATTAATATCCAAAATATACAAACAAGTCATACAGCTTAATATCAAAAAAACAAACAACCCAATCAAAAAATGGGCAGAAGACCTATACAGACATTTCTCCAAAGAAGACATATAGATGGCCAAAAGGCACATGAAAAGATGCTCAATATCACTAATTCTTAGAGAAATCCAAATCAAAACTAAAATGAGGTATCACCTCACATCAGTCAGAATGGTCATCATTAAGAAGTATACAAATACTAACTGCTGGAGAGGGTGTGGAGAAAAAAATCCTCCTACACTCTTGGTGAGAATGTAAATTGGTACAGCCACTATGGAGAACAGTATGGAGGTTCCTTAAAAAACTAAAAAGAGAGTTACCATCTGATCCACTAATCCCACTCTTGGGCATGTATCTGGAGAAAACTCTAATTCGAAAAGATACATGCACCCCAGTGTTCACTGCAGCACTATTTGCAATCGCCAAGACATGGAAGCAACCTAAATGTCCATCGACAGAGGAATGGATAACGAAGATGTGGCACATATATATATAAAATATATGTGTGTGTGTTGTGTGTGTGTGTGTGTGTGTGTGTGTGTATATATATACATACATATACACAAAATGGAATATTACTCAGCCTTAAAAAAGAATGAAATAATGCCGTTTGCAGCAACAGGGATGGACCTACAGATTATCACATTAAGTGAAGTAAGTCAGACAAAGACAAATATATGATATCACTTATATGTGGAATCTAAAAAAATGATACAAATGAACTTACGTACAAAGCAGAAATAAACCCACAGACATAGAAAACAAACTTACAGTTACCAAAGGGGATAGCGTGGAGGGGGGAGTGTGGTGAGGGAGAAATTAGGAGTCTGGGATTAACATATACACACTATTATATATAAAATAGGTAAACAACAAGGACCTACTGTATAGCACAGGGAACTATACTCAATAACTTGTAATAATATATAATGGAAAAGAATATGTATGTATGTGTATGCCTATAACTGAATCACTTTGTTGTACACTTGAAACTAACACAGCATTGTAAATTAACTATACTTCAATAAAAAGAAAAGAATCTCATACCTGGATATTTAATTACAGAGAAAGATTTTTTTAAATCATTGTAGCAAAAGCAAATTATCAAAAGGTATATACAATATGTTTCCTTTCGTATGTATGGAATTATAGAAGATTTGGTTTTTTTTCCTTTTGTTTATGTTTATATTCAAATTTCCTACATCAAATGTGTATTACTTTTATACTAAGAAAATAAGCAATGAAATTTTTTTTTAATGAGTCACCCTCCAAGAGAAGCCATGTGAAGCAGACGAGATGACCATCTGCAGAAGTAATGAGATCTAAGAACGTGCTGCTGATTAAACTAGGGTGCCTCTCGTATATGATGGAGGAGACTAAAATATGACTCAAGCAATATAATCCCTGACATGTGGTTCTCTCATAGCCCAAGAAAATGGGTCTTTAAAAATGAGAAATTCTGATTAAGAATGGTCAGTGTGACTAATATTCCCCACTGGGAAGGTTTGTAATTCATCAGAAAGTGAGGTAGAGTTTTTCCCAGGGAGAAGATGACAATTTATCAAATGTTCCAGCTTGGTGCTTAAAATTTTCAGCTTCCTTTCATTTTAATTCTATACTGACCTAGCTACATTCTGTCTGAAATTACTCTTTCATCAAGAATCAATGCCCCATGTCAAAGACACATGTTACTTTTCCTGACTGGTGGAACTCCAATTGAACATGGCTAGGTAAAAATTCTCGTTATGCCAGTTTTGAGTAGGAATTTAATCAGTACCATTGTGTTTGCCAAGGTCATTTTAACCCAGGGTGAGTTAACCCCATCAAATGGAAGACCAGCCAATCGGTTACTTTCTTCTTACTAACATTTCCACTTTCTTCTCTACCTGAAAAATTCTCAATGCAATCAGATGTTTTGGCCAATGTTTCCAAATTTTGATCCTTGGGTTCCTTAAAACTTACATGTAGGAGTTGCCTATGCTCAGTGATTTGTTTAAAATATTAGATTTAACATTATAGAAAGGAAAATTAGAAGTGTGTTCCTTCATAATCTGTCCATGCTTCCACTTATTATTGCAGTAAAATTTTTACTATAGCCAAACTTTCTGGGTACATCTTGCATATCTACGCCATTGTGCCTTTGTTAAGACTCCTCCTTAAGTCTTGAACCTTTCCACACCATATGTCAAAATCTTTCTCAACTGGGCTTCCCTGGTGGCGCAGTGGTTGAGAGTCCACCTGCCGATGCAGGCGACACGGGTTCGTGCCCCGGTCCGGGAAGATCCCACATGCCGCAGAGCGGCTGGGTCCGTGAGCCATGGCCGCTGAGCCTGCGCGTCCGGAGCCTGTGCTCCGCAACGGGAGAGGCCACAACAGTGAGAGGCCCGCGTACCGCAAAAAAAAAAAAAAAAAAGTCTTTCTCAACCACCAGTTCGCAGGTGGAAAAAAAAATTCTCTTCCTCTGAAACCTGTAATTCAAAATTCTATTAAGTAAGATCCTATTAAGTAATAATGTAAACTCTGTAAAGGTAGATACTTAATTTTGCTCATTTCTGTATCTTCATTACTTATTGAAAAGTGTCTTGTTTTAGTAGGTAACGCAAATTGCATGAATTAGTATAATTGTCTTATTCCTAGCTTCTCTCCTCACCAAACTGCATGTTCATTGAGAGCAGAGAAGAGCAATATTAATCTGAATCACTCACGGCATTGTGCAATATGCATGTTTAACTTTTTAGGCTAATAATTTTCAAACATATACCTAAATAGAGATAATAGCTCCAACCCAAATAACCCAGTTTTTATTATAGTCAGTTTTTCCATATCTAGCAATGAAAGTCTTGAGCAATTCAAAAATGTATTCATGCACAAACTAAAGATAGAGTGATTTCAGGGTATAAAATCAAATTTGTATTCTAAGTGTTACATTCCTCACTCAGAAGCCAAAACTTTCAGAGGTTTCATGTCCAGATCCTAATTTAATGCCTCAATTCAATGAAACCTTCTAAAATGTCACTTGGAGGATGAAATTAGCAAGCAACATTTCTTGCTGAAACATAATATAGTAGTATCATGAATATAACTTGCACTAGTTTTCAACATTTGTTTAATAAATGCCACGTCCTAAGGCTTTCCATTGATAGTTGAGCTTGCTGCATTTTTTCCCAAGAAAAGTAAAAAAACAAAAAAGAAACAGACAAAAACTGTGACAGAGAGAAGTCCCAAGATTTTGCTAGGTGCCAGCACATACTTACCAAAAATGTTTTTAAAAGAAAAATGGAGTGAACAAAAATGTAAGTCTATTTCTCCAGATACCTCTACATTATTGAGCTTCAAAGGAAATTCTGACCCAAGACATTTCCTGCCGTATCTTTGACATATGCTCCTTTTCTACAACACAGAGACTTATTTTTGAAGTTATAATATGCTTCTCGAGTTCAACAAGGGGTAACAGAACCCCATGATTGAAAGTTTCATGAACATTTTTGAACTGGGACCAGGAAGACAGGAAACATAAGACAAAAAGCTCAAGAGGAGCATCCTAGGCTAAATAAGGAGTTGGTCCCCCAAAGGAGGGCAGCAGGCTTACAGACAGTTCCACCCAGCCTCAGCAGGCTTGGATATCCAAGGCAGCTCATACAGAGAGCTGAGCACTGTAGCAAGTGTCAATGCCCAGAGAATATTCTGCATCATGTGAGTGGTAGTATCACAGTCCCAGGTAGCTTTGAAATAGGACCCGAGTAGGGTTAAACAAGCCAAAGGAAGGAGGAATCAGTTTATTGGACAGATTGGAACTCACTGCCAGGTTCTGGATGTGGCAGAGATACAGTAATAACCTCAGAAAACCAGGCACAAGTACAGTCCTGAGGACTTGAAAATCATAGCCATGATAAACAAGAAATGCCCATTTGCATCACTCCCCTTACCACAGGGCACCAAACTACTCTCAGTCCACACCTGCTCGTAGGGATGGAGTTCCTGTTTCAGAGAAGGGCTAGAGCTGGAGCAGAACATGGGGGCAGACACAGTTGTGAGGAGATCCTGAAGGTAGGAGAAGCCGGAGTAATAACAGATACCACATACGGAAGACTTACTATGTGCCAGGCTTTGCACCCATCTTTACATGCATTACCTTTCACTACTAATATTACCATCACTACTCCATGAAACATTCACTGGACACTTATTTTCTGCCAAGTATTGTTCTCCATGTTTTACATAGATCATTTTATTTGTCCTTACAACAACTGTATGTGCTCAATACATTTTATTCCTGTTTCTTACATAAAGAAACTGGAAAAAATAACTGATTGAATACCTTGTCCCCAGGCCACAAAGATAGCAAGTGGCAGAAGTGGGATTATAACCCTGGCTTTCTGAATCTAGAGTCCCAATCACTGGCTCATGATTTCATTTAACTCCTAGGAGTAGCTCTTGCTAAGACAAATTTACAGTAAATGAAATAGACTCATTTGAGGTTCCATGATTGGCCAAGGATATGCAGGGCCTTCTGGTGTCCTCATTTTACAGGTTCAGAAAGAACTTGGATCACCCATTAAACAAATGGCAACAGCACAGTGAAGATGTGTATCCCCATCTTGAATGCTGAGGCTGGGCTACTCACACCAGGAATTTTCCACACCTCCTGCCCTAAAGCCCCTCAGTCCTTATCTCTTTCCTTTCCCAGCCACCTCTCATAAATCTGGAATACAAGCTTTTCTATTGTTCTTCCTTTCTTCTGTTTTCATTGCTGGAAAGTGAATCTTATCACAAATAAATCCTGACCCAGGGGCTTCCCTGGTGGCGCAGTGGCTGAGAGTCCGCCTGCCGATGCAGGGAACACAGGTTCGTGCCCCGGTCCGGGAAGATCCCACATGCCGCGGAGCGGCTGGGCCCGTGAGCCATGGCCACTGAGCCTGCGCGTCCGGAGCCTGTGCTCTGCAACGGGAGAGGCCACAACAGTGAGAGGCCTGCGTACTGCAAAAAAAAAAAAAAAAAATCCTGACCCAGAGAGACACTCCCAGAAACTGGATGAAGTCAGCCTGAAGGGTTTCTGGAATCCAGTAATGGCAAGTGAATCTCTAAATTACTGGTATTAATCAAATGCCTCCTAAATCTCCTCACTTCATTGCTTTCCCACATGACCACATCCACTCAGAGCCAACTCTTTCCTTGGTACCGTTCTCGACACCTGCTTTTAGAGTTGCTTCATCTAAGACATAACAAGTTACTGGTTGCACCGTCCAAGAAAAGGTAGCATTTAACTGGTGGAAGGAAAAGGGGTGGGTAGTAGTGAGCCAGAATGAAATCATGAAGCACCAAATTGGACTAGACATGGGTGGAGGAAGGCAGGAAGGAAAGAATGCAGAAGTCATGGAAGCAAGAGTCACCACAAACTTTAGGGTTTAAATAAATATTAGAACAGCTCCCTGAGAACAAAGTTGATGATTTTTGTCACTGCTTAGTGTATGCGCCATTAGGTGCCAGGCAAGGAACAGGTCCCCTACAGGTTCAAGGTGCTGTGGTGGAAATAATGTTAGCACCATTTTACAAGTACCCCTGAGTGTGCTGGGCACTGTACCTGCATGACCACATTTTATCCGCAGAACAGCCTCGCAAGGGAGGTTATTCAAGTGTATAATTCAGTCACATGGCTCCTAACTAAAATGATACAAAAAGCTATACCTGAGAAGTACCCCCCATCTTTATCGCCATCTATCCCATTCCCACTCTCACCCCTTATAAGTAACCACTTTGATTTGTCTCTTGTTTATCTGTCTGGTTTCTTAGTTTCTGCAGACACACACAAAAAAAGAAAATATATATTCTTATTTTCACTGAAGGGAGATAGTATTATTCACACTCCTTTACACACAAGGAATGCAAAGTTTGAAGAAGGTGACTGAGTCTTCCTCTAGACTGATCTCTGGCTGGTCAAGAATCCACCTACTCCCAGGGTCACTGTTGGCTATATGAGGGTCAAGAGTCTGAGGGTCAAGAGTCAAGGCACCCCACTAAAAGTGACCCTAGCTTCTGAATTAAAGGTCCCTGGTTGAGTTAGTAGATTTGAAAGTTTGAAAAATGTCATGCCCTTGCTCTATGGTTCTAAGAAATCAAGCATCTAAGGTACCACTAATGCCTGGAGCTGGAGGTTTTACTGGACTGTTCAATGGGGGTCTTTTTGCAAGCTTCATAGGAGAGAAAGGATGGGATATGTATGCTTAGGGTAAAGCTGTCAGATAAAATACAGGGTGTCCAGTTAAATTTGAATTTCAGATAAACAATGAATAATTTTTTGGTGTAAGTATATCCTGCATAATATTTAAATGCATGTTCTATATTTTATTATTATTAATTGTTGCTAAATCTGGCAGCCCTAGCATAGAGCAGTGTTGGAACTTGGGCCCTTATGTCTTTAACAGACAACAAGCCTTAGGCCAGAAGGACTGAAGGAGCTGGACTTTGGGATGAGCTGGGACTTATTCCTTTATAGCAATAAATTCTAAAAGCAGAAGTCTTATATTAAAGGTTTCATGGACCTCAAAAATAGAGAAGAACACCTTGGTCATTTCTGGGAATATAGCTTTCCAAGAGTTTCCTCAATCCCAATTAAACTGCCACCAGTGGGGCAGGAGACTGACAATTGCAGCCTACCCTAGCCAGTGCATTACTGGCATTTCTTTGAATCTTTTGTCGTCATTAATTTAATTTTTAAATTTTATTTTAAAATTTTTTAATTTATTTATTTTTGGCTGCATTGGGTCTTCGTTGCTGCACGCGGGCTTCCTCTAGTTGCAGCGAGCAGGGTATACTCTTCATTGTGGTGCGTGAGCTTCTCATTGCAGTGGCTTCTCTTGTTGCAGAGCACGGACTCTAGGTGTGTGGGCTTCAGCAGTTGTGGTGCGTGGGCTCAGTAGTTGTGGCTCGCAGGCTCAGTAGTGGGATCTTCCAGGACCAGGGCTCGAATCCGTGTCCCCTGCATTGGCAGGCGGATTCTTAACCACTGTGCCACAAGGGAAGCCCATAATTGACTGTTAAACCTAATGGTTCTCAAAGGGTGGTCTGAGAATCATCTGTACCAGATTACCTCCTTGTTTGCTTGTTTATTTTAATGCCCATCGCTAATATCCATGACAAACCTAATTAATCAAAATTTCTCTAGAAGGATCATATAAATGTGTATTTTTGACCACCCTCTATGTGATTCTTCTGCACCTGAAGCTTGAAAATCACTTATTTAAATCATATGAAATTTATTTTTCATTTATGTTCACAGGCAATAAATTGACTCAGAATAATTTAAGCCAAAAAGGAATTTATTGGAAAGATTGGGGAGAATTTACAGAATTGAAGTGAAAGCTGATGAGCTTGGCTTGGAGAGGGAATAACCAGGCAGCTCTGGGGATCTTGGCAGGAGAAACCACTCATCAGACATAAAAGGAATATGGCAGCAAAAGGAAGGGGCACTTACGGTCCTCTGCCCCCTTCCTCACCCACCAGAACGTAAGCTCCATGGGGGCAGGGACCTCTGCCTGGCACACAGTAGGTACTCAATACATATTCCCCCTTTGCTCTGTTCACAGTTTCTTGAGACAGACTCTGATTGTTCTGACTTGGGTGACAGCCACCCCTTGGCCAGAAAAAGGCAATGAACCTTGATTTATAGTCCCACCCACAGTGCACATGCAAAAGAAGAGGTTATTCCCCCAAGCAAAGTTAAGGTTTATTATCATAGGAAGGAGGAATAGATTCTAGATGATTTTAACAATTTTCCAGTATATCATGGTATAAGGTATCATTCTAAGATAATTTTTTTCCCAAATTGTTCTCCAATTATTCCCAATATCACTTATTATTCATCAATCTTTCCAATCTTCCTTCTATGGAATACTTTACTTAAACATAGGATACATTGTTACACCTAGCCGCATCTTTACTGAGATTCTCATTTCACTCCATAGATCTATAACTCTCTGTAATACTAAACTCACTCCTATTTAAGACACAGGATTTTCCCATCACCTTTTAGAACCATAAAGTAATTAAATAGGCTGCTCTTTGCACTACCTACATGGCTCCATTCTCTGCAGATATGCTCCTAGTTTTAACGTTCTTGTTCTTGGCATTGTAAACATCTTGCATTTCCCTCTAGGGCTAAACTGTATGTTTGCTTAGCAATGAACTCCACTCTGTTTTTCCCTTAGGTACACTCCGGCCAGACATTGATCATAAGATAATATACATTTTCTTCTTTGAACTTCTCAATAAAGGTGATCCCAGCCTTCTTCTTTTTCTTTTAATTAATTAATTTATTTGTTTTTATTTTTGGCTGTGTTGGGTCTTCGTTGCTGTGCATGGGCTTTCTCTAGTTGCAGTGAGCGGGAGCTACTCTTCGTTGTGGTGTGCGGGCTTCTCATTGCGGTGGCTTCTCTTGTTGCGGAGCACAGGCTCTAGGCACACGGGCTTCAGTAGTTATGTCACATGGGCTCTAGAGCGCAGGCTCAGTAGTTGTGGCACATGGGCTTAGTTGCTCCGTGGCATGTGGGATCTTCCCGGGCCAGGGATCGAACCCGTGTCCCCTGCATTGGCAGGTGGATTGTTAACCACTGTACCACCAGGGAAGCTCTGTCCCAGCCTTCTTCATTTGAGTTTATTTTAGGAAATGGAAAGTTGCAGACAATCGAAAAAGAAAGCCCTAACAATAGGTACCCCCAATTTCTCAAGTTTCTTTAGTGTTCAAGGGAGGCCCTTCTGCTTAATATCCAACTAATTTTGCTGGGCCCTATCCTATATTTTATTTATTTATTATGAAATATCCATATTTATTGGGGGGGCTTCTCCTTATTATTCCTGAGAATCCTCAGGGCATAATTCCACATTGTAACAAATCCACTTTGATCATCATTTACCATCTCTCACTATGGACCACCGCTTTGCACCCCTCTGCTGGTCACCTCTCACCATCTCACCGCTGTTTTACAGGCTCTCACTACAAGACTTTGTTAAAGGGTGCAGCCTGAAGGACATGCCCCCTGTCTTGGTATGGCCCACACCAGGAGGGTACAAGCCCTGTCCTAATTCTCCATAATCCAGCACATGAGTGATAAAATACTATTGAAATCTTGAGAATAATGCAAGGAAAAAGAAATTTTTGAACTCGATATAAGCAGCACAGCTCCTAGGATCTATAGGTCTGAAACTGGTTTCCTTCCCCACTACACAGAGGTATAGTTCAAGGACTGGGTCACCTCCTCCAAGAGAGCTTTGTTGTTTTTCTCTTTTGCCCCGAGTCCAAGCTTTTACTCCCTTCAGCCCCAGAGAAAGGAGGAAGCGGAGCCATCCCCCACCCTAATCCGAGGCTCTATTCATTTCTTCACCATGGAAAATAACAATAAGCATATATCATTGCCTCCATGCTGGAGTCCAAACAAAGCAACTCCAGTGGTAGAAAGCGTAATTCTCTGCATCTTTTTCCAGCGTAAAAGATAGGAGGGAGGTGCTGGAGAGGGAGTACTGGACACTTTAACCCACAATGAACTGCACCACACCAGCTATAGCTCATGCTTACACCTCATCATGAAGGAAAGATCAAACCTACCTGCTTCCTGTTGGGAGGGATCTGGTTTTGTGAAAACCTAACGACAGTATTTAAGCCAACGTATTTCCCAAGGAAAACAACATGATTTTCTGGGACAGACCAAATAAAATCTACATAAAAAGTAAATAAATAAAATGCCTCGTCTCTGTAAGGATGCAGTCCTGTTGAAGATACTCCCAATTTCTGTTATGACAGAGTACTTTATACCCCAACCTGAAATCTTTGGCAGGGTTTGAGTGATTTTGTGGGTTCAGAGCTTCCCTGAGTACAATGATGAGTGGACATTTATCTTAAATGTACATGATTAAACATTTCACTAAAGACTTGAGGCTAAGAATGCAGCCCAAGAAGGAAAAACTGAGCCTTAAATTCCCTGTTGAAGCATTGCAATTGATATAAGGAGGAATTTGGTGAGCAAGAAGCCGAAAGTTCATATTGGCAAATGGTACTTACAACAATAAGATCTAGTCTAAGAAACAAATGTTACGCTGCTGCCAGCAAAGGCAGGTTTCCATCATCTTTGTTGTACAGAGGCTTATCCTTGGGCCACAAAAGACTCAGTCAGGAGTAACAACGCAGAACGCCACAGGGAGCTACAGACAACTAGGGCTGAAGGGAGGACTTTGATTTATTTCTTGCTGGCATTGGTTCTCTTTAGGCTGCAATCCTGAACACAGAGTGTCAGAAGCAAGAGCTTGTTCTACTGGAGAAACCCGTAGAAAGCCCAGGAGCCCAGAATACAGGGGTGCTCCATTTCAGGTCTTTACCATTTACAAGGTAGGTGGCTGTAACTCTGGGCAAGTCATTTCACCTTTCTGCACTCTTGCTGGAAAACAGCACAGTTGACTGAGAACTGGGGTGTGGTTTAATAGTTTGCAAACATAGAAGACTGGGGGGATTGACAGAAATGAGCTCATAAGTGGGGTTGGATTTAGATGCCCAGAGAAAGAAACATGGGATCCATCTTACCAGTGAGTAGCTCTTGTCTGCCAGATAATTCTAGCTCCATGCCCCTCACTGTTTTTCCTTTTTGCACTTTTTACAATAGTTTAAATGAAATCCAGTATAATACTTTTGACAATAGTTAATGTATTATGGAACTACTTCAAATTGTGGCCAAGTCCTGCCCTCTAGCGGTCTAAAACTTGCAATGCCTCATCATTAAATTGTTTTTGCACTTCCTGAGAATTTTTGTGTGTGTGTGTGTGGTATGCGGGCCTCTCACTGCTGTGGCCTCTCCCATCGCGGAGCACAGGCTCTGGACGCGCAGACTCAGCAGCCATGGCTCACGGGCCCAGCCGCTCCGCGGCACATGGGATCTTCCCAGACCGGAGCACGAACCCGTGTCCCCTGCATCGGCAGGCGGACTCTCAACCACTGTGCCACCAGGGAAGCCCCTGACAATTTTTAGTGGTTGCGTGACCTAAACTGTTATATTAGTCATGTCTCAGAAGACGTAACTAAATGCGACTTTAAAATTCATCTAGTCTTTCTTGAAGTCTGAAAAAAAAAAACCGTTCATCTAGTCTGTTCCATTTCATAACTCAATCCTTCCAAAACTTTACTTGGCTCTTTCTTCAACACCCAACTTCCACGTAAAGATAGCAGAGTAAAACAAGATCACAGAAACTTCTTCCCACATCTGATGAAGTTGTTATTTCTTTAAGGCCAATAATTAATCAGCAGCAACCAGAGAGGAAAAGAGTAGCACCTGAACCACTATCTTTTAGGTTTGGTAGCCATGAAAAGAAAAGAGACTCCAATGTGACTGAGGACAACTCCTAAGGTCACACCCATCTCCCAAAACAGAGTTAGTCAACAAAATACTGGGAATTCAAAATGATGCTGTCAATTGAAAAGTAAATAGAAAGCTGCACTCAGCTCTTAAACAATCCTGTGATGCAGGGTAGACAAGTTGGTCCCAGTTAAAGTGGGAAAGGTGTTCAGGAGAATCCATCTACACCACTTCAGAGAAGCTAAAGGCAAAGTTACTCATTGTTAAACGTGAGCAAAATGAAAAGAAGTAGTACAGAAATTATACAAATCTACTACAATGAAAATGAGTAATATATCAGGCAAGACAAAGATAAAACAAACAAACAAAAACCCTCAGGAAGAAAATAAAACCCAAAGGAGAAATGCTGATTCCCTTTCAATGCTTCATTATAGAGAAGAATTCATTAAGATACAAATTCAATAAGACAAGACCTCAAAGAAAAATCATAAAACAGTTGACTAAGATGAAAGAAGTGATTGTAGAGCTAAGAAAAAAACAGAGAAATGAAACAACGTTGTTACGGATTTAATAAGTTATAAATGGCAAAAGAGAGAAAAGTGGGGTTGAAAACATCACAGAGAAGCGGCTGGGGATAATCATCGAAACTGCAGAGTGAAAAGACAGTGTGATTAAAGCACAGATGAAAGAAGATATATAGAGAAAAAATCATCCAACATGGAGACATTACATCCTTAGAGTATAAAGAAAAACAAAAATGAATTCAAAGACATAACCTAGGAAGAATTTCCTGAAAGGAAGAACTGTATTCGCAGATAAGAAGGGCACACCTTAGGTTAAGAAAATTTGATAGAGAATGATCAAAATTGAGATCTTTCCTGGTTAAACTATTCAATGTTAAGGGAAAAAAATCTTTCAGACATTCAGGGAGATAAAGGCAAGTCAGCCACATGAGGGGAAGAAGTCAGGTGGGTTTCAAGGCTCCTCCATTTCAACTCCAATGCCCAGAGACAGTGGAGCAATGACTACAAACTTCTGAGAGCAGTGTGCCCAAGAATATTAGACCAAGTCAGGGTGTTACCAAGTATGGAAATAAAAGACAGATAATTTCTGATATGAAAGAGTTCAGGAAATATAATACCCATGAACTCGTTTTAAAACAAAACAAACTAAGCAAAGCTATTTGACAAATACAGTTGACCCTTAAACAATACAAGTTTGAACCGCAGGGGTTCACTTAACACGCAGATTTTTTTCAATAAATACATTGGAAAATTTTGTGGAAATCTGAAAAAAAAGTCACAAACTGTGTATTCTAGAAATATCAAAACAATTAAGAAATGTTATGTCATGAATGCATAAAATATATGTAGATACTAGTCTATCTTTATATAGGCATATTTAATATAAAATTAATAGTATGTTAGTTTTCTTACTGTTTTATAACTTTGCTTTCAAAGAATTACATTACTGTACAGTTTGCCCCTCTTTCTCCCATAAGTGGAGAAACTGCGTATTGGTCTACCATCCCAGGTAAAGTGTTTTTTTTAAAAAAAGGTTAACAATGTTTCCAATACTGTATTATGCATATGACTGGAATACTGTATGCCATAAAAATTTTATAACAACATTATAAATTAGTGTATAAGCTAGGCTACCATAAAGCAATTATATTGCTACTTCTTTGTTATCAATGCACAAATCGTTATACTTGTAAATAAATATGAATTGCTTTTGCATATTATCTTTTCATTTTTGATGTCTAGTCTTAGTATTACGTATAACATCTACAGTGTTTTGTATCATATACGACAATATTAATGTAGGTACTGACAGACAATTCATCTTGTAAACAGATGATGTAAACTTACGGTAAATACAGTCCTGATAAATACAGTACCGTACAGTAAATGTATTTTCTCTTCCTTACGATTTTCTTAATAACATTTTCTTTTCTCTAGCTTACTTTATTGTAAGAATATATATAGTATATAATACATATGACATACAAAACGTGTTAATCAACTATTTATATTACCAGTAAGTCTTCCAGTCAACAGTAGGCTATTAGTAGTTAAGTTTGGGGGGAGTCAAAAGTTATACAAGGATTTTCAACTGCACAGGGGTCAGTGCCCCTTACCTCCACATTGTTCAAGAATCAACTGTAATCCCAGCTGAACAAGAGTTGAACAATAATAAAGAACTCATAATAATGAAGAACTCAATAATAAAGAACAAACGTATGGACACCAAGGGGGGAAAGCGGCAGGGGGTTGGGGTGGTGGTGTGATGAATTGGGAGATTGGGGTTGACATGTATACGCTGATGTGTATAAAATACATGACTAATAAGAACCTGCTGTATAAAAAAATAAATAAAATAAAATTCAAAAGAAAAGACATTGGGTATTCTAAATCTCAAACATGCTATATTCTTTCAGTTATTTACGGATTGATTTCACTTAGCAATGTTTTGTGATATTCATTGTGTGTATTGTATAGTTTATTAAATTTATCCCTTAATATTTCATGGGTTTTAAAAAATAAATAAATAAAAATAAAATAAAGAACTCATGAGTGAAAAAACGATGAAAAAGAGAAGCACTGTGAAATGCTGCTATAGTCTGAATACTTGTGTCCACCCAAAATTCATATGTTGAAATCCTAATGCCCAAGGTGATGGTAGTAGAAGGTAAGGCCTTTGGGAGGTGATTAGGCCATGAGGGTGGTGCTCTCATGAATGGGATTAATGCCCTTATAAAAGAGAGCCCAGAGGGATCCCTTACCCCTTCCACTATGTGTGGATACAGCAAAAAGATGACCATCTAGGAAGTGGGCCCTCATTAGACACCAAATCTACTGAGGTCAGCATCTTGAACTTCATATCCTCCAGAACTCTTAGAAATAAATACTTGTCGTTTATAAGCCAGCTTTGGGTGTTTTTGTTGTAACAGTCCAAATGGACTAAGGTAAACATCAAGTTCACTTAATTTCACAGCTAAAGCTAATCGTGTGTGGACATGAAGGAAGCATACAAGAATATACATATCAGAGCCTTAACAAAGTGAAAATATTATAAGCAAAATCTGGAAAAGTGAGGTGGAAGGAAAATAAGCACAGTAATTCTCTTCTCTTTAGCAGTAGGGGTTTAGCCAACTACAGCCTCGGGCCAAACCCAGCCCACCACCTGCTTTTGTAAATAAAGATTTATTGGAGCACTGTCATGCTCAGTCATTAAGTATTGTCTCTGACTGCTTTCTTGCTATAATGGCAGAGCAGAATGGTTGTGATCCTTTGCAAAAAAATGTTTGCAGATATATCTATATAAATGTATCTATATAAATATATAGATATATATATTTATATCTATATCTATATTTATATCTATATATATCTATATATCTATATAAATATATCCATAAATATATCCATATAACTACAATTGAAATATGTAACAAAAAAAGACTGTGTCTTTCAAATTGCTATATTAATTGTTTTAACTGTAGAGGGATCTTTATAGAGGACATTTTTATCCAACCTGTGTATCTATATGCATGCACATGACTAAAATAATGTTCATTGAATGTTATTACTTGTTACATCTGAGTGGTAAGATCTGGAGTAATTTTCTACATTTTATGCTTGTGTATTGCCTGATTTTTTTCTGTAATGAGCATGTACAATTAAAAAAAAAAGTAACATGACTAATTACTCCTAAAAATAAAAGGGCCAGCTTATTCCATTTCCAACCCAGCTTTACTGAAAAGGTTGCACATTCTGGCTGGTAAGGTCTTCACCCCCTATTTTTCTTCACTTCAAAATGTTGATATGTCTATTTTGGAAATGTGATTGGAGAATTTCACAATCAAGAGCTGGGAGGTTCCTTTCTTCACTTCCTAGAAGACCTGCCTTCAAAGGAGGGTTAAAGAATACTTGGAACAGCAGAGGGCACCCTCCTCCATGTTTCCTCCATGAAAGCACGTCCCAGCTTTCAGTGTCTACCTGCCCGGCCCTGCCTTTTAGAAGTGGTGTGAATGGCAGTCACTGAACACCTCCGGGACTCAGTTTCTCTACCTCCCACTCCTGCCCACCACCAAGTCATCCTCTACACTGCAGGGCAGACCAGGCCACTGTCCTGCCAGCAACCCTTCTGTGACTTCCCACTGCATTCAGAATCAATCCTAAAGCCCTAAACCAAGGCTGCCAGAGCCCTGCCTCTTCCTGCTCCTGCCATCTCACTGCACCACCACATCACACACTATGCTCCCACACACTGGCGTTTTGTCAATACCTAGAACATATTAAGCTCCTTCCCACCTATGGGACTTTACACTCGCTGTTTCCCCTGCTGACTCTTTCTTCTACTGAGCTCATTTGCATTAAGGAATCCTCAGTGCTTAAACCCGGTTAACTGTCACCTTCTCAGAGAGGCCCTCCCTGATGACCCTATCAAAAATCTAACCCACTTTATTTTCTATCACTGCACTGTGTGCAGGATCTTACTTGTACTTAACCACTGTCTGTAATTGTTTTATTTGCTTAATTGTTTTTTGCCTGTCTCCCACTACAGCCTAATTTCCACAAGAGCAGGAACCTGCCTGTCTTCTTGGTCATTATATCATTAGCAGCTAGCTGGTGCTTGGCAATTGGTAAGTCCCCAGTAAGTATTTGTTGAATTAGTGAATGAATGGATTTACAAAATAAGTGTACTGGCTGCTCCCTCAAGGTTATTATAAAAAGAAATAGTGTAGGGCTTCCCTGGTGGCGCGGTGGTTGAGAGTCTGCCTGCCGATGCAGGGGACACGGGTTCGTGCCCCGGTCCGGGAAGATCCCACACACCGCGGAGCAGCTGGGCCCATGAGCCATGGCCGCTGGGCCTGCGCGTCCGGAGCCTCTGCTCCGCAATGGGAGAGGCCACAACAGTGAGAGCCTGCGTACCGCAAAAAAAAAAAAAAAAAAAGAAATAGTGTAAAAGCCCTTGTAATGGGCTAAACTGTGTCCCCCCAAATTCATATGCTGAATACGTATTTTGTAGTTCACACATGTATATATATTTCCTTCTTACCAGAACAATGGAAATGCTACAAAAGTACTAACTCAACTTTTATTTCACTTCTTGTTACCTGTACATTCTACCAACACTGCCTACCTTCACCTTACCTATAAGGAAGGACTGAAAATAAAGGAACTATAGGAAAGAAACATACTTTCTTCCTGTGTCCTAATTTTCAGCCTAAGTATTGTCTAATACACAGAAGTAACATGAATAAGAAAGGATATGATGGGGGGACCCTTGGTCACTCGTGTTTCTTAGGATGCTACTGTCTTCCTTCTGTTTTCAGAGCAAGTTCTGACTTGAACAGAAGCATGGCCTCTCAGTAACACACTTGCCTGGTACTCACGTGAGTTTCACTGAGCTTCCATGCATCATGGGTGCAGCTGAATTCCATGTTCATGGGACATCGTGAATGCTGTATGCAAATGCGTCTGTGAGGAACAGCAGTGGACACGTATATTACATATGCATCTCCTCTGCTCACATGAATGCTCCATTGTCCCATTGGACTTTACTTACAAAACACAAGTTCAAAGATAAAATTATTAAGAATTTCGAGACAGCCACAACAGAGCATTAAACTAAACACAGGACATGCTGAGTGTGGGTCCCTGGACAACTAACTACACAGATTGCAAACCCTTGAAGCCAGCCCTGAAAAAAAAAGAAGCCATCATTCAAGAGCAAAGAAATTAAGTGGGCCCCAGGCTGCAAACAAAATGCCAAAGAAAAGCATCCTGTGGAGGCCCCTAAAGCTTTTCTGTAAAGAAGTCCCAAAGTGAAGTTTAGTATCCACCCCTTAAGAGTAGAAACAGGAATTAACTAATTTTCACTATTGGTCTATGGTATCTCAGGTCCAGTGGGCTTTGTAAGACTGAGAACCTAATAAAACAAAACATTTTTTCTATGGGAACTGTTCCTAAACTCTCAAAAATCGACTTGCAAATCTTCCTTGGGAATCCACCCTGTTTCTAAGATAAAAATGACCTGTGTCTGTCAGTGCTGGGACCACATTTGGCTCTTTAATAAGGCAGAGCCCAGCTGGTCACCTTGCTGAGACCACAAACAGGTGGTTGGAAGCAGCCAGGTGCCATGGAATCCATGGGCTGGAAGCCCGGAGACCCAAGTAGGGTGACCAACTCTGATAGGAAGTGTGTGGCCTTAATAACTCACTTAGAAACACTGAGTCTCATTTCTCTCTTCTGCAAAACCAGAGAGTTGGATTTGATGATCCCCAAGGGCCATACTGAGCTAAAAATAACCAGAACCAGCAAAACTTTTTGAGGCTGGAAAAGACAGAGAGAAAAGAGTGATAAAGTCACATGGAATAACTTGACAGTGAATAATGAACTGGAGATGCTTGTAGAAACCACTGTGGACTGGTCCTAACCGGCTCTTTGCAGGTCTTGAAAGTTCCCTGGCTGCTTATGGTCTGACTTCTTCCAGGCTGAGGGAGTATGGGCTGGGGCAGTGGTCAGCAGCAGCTTTTCTGACCAGCTTGTTTTCCTGCCTGCCCACTTGGGGCAGTGCCTTTCCTTTTGTTACTCTGGAGACAACTTTGGCCAATTTGTGACCCTGGACCAGAGGAAGATCCTGAAGGACTTGTGACTTCTCTAATGTTTTTTTTAGTACTACTACTTTTCTTATTAACCCATTCCTGGCCTCTGACCACCTTAAGTCTCTAGGAACACTGGTGGAAACAAAGCTTTCAGGAGGCAGTAGGGTTTGAAGAAAGTAAGATGGGGTGAATACCTGAGCTCTAGATTTGATGCTGACAAGCTGGGTGACCTCAAACAGGTCCCTTCTTCCCATGGTTATTGTTTATTCCCCTCTCCAGCATCTCTTCTCAGGTGACCGCACTGTTTTTCACTTGTGGACACACCCCTCTTCTATTATGAAATCCTAATGTTTATGTGGGACTGACACTTCTTCCAGTTCTCAAGTAAGCTCTACTGTCTCAATCCAATTGGCACATCCTAACCCTCTGGCCACAGTGATGGATCAGGGCTAAGAACAGGACCTGATTGGAGCAATGAGAAGACTTGACACCTGTAAAAGGGCTTCTGTGAGAGAAAAGTTTGGTATCTGTTCACTAGATTTAAAGGCATGAGCATGTGAGGCTTGGAGCTGCTGTAGCCATCTTGCTTTCATGAATCTGAGCCAGTCTGAATGAAGTCAACAAATGCATGAAGAAAAGCAGAACAAATAGAAAAGTACAGACACTGTGCCTTAATGACATTTTCTGAGCCTCTGGATCAAACTGTGCCTGAAGCCACAAAGCACCCCTGGATCTGAGCCAACAAATTTCTTTGTTTATTTAAGCTGGTTTAAACTGAGATTTTGGTCACTTGCAAGAATAATAATTCTAACTACTATACTTCATCTCTCTGGGCCTCAATTTCCTCTACCGCAAAATGGCTATTTTGTGGACAGTAATTAGCACGGGCCAGCATAATGGTATTATCTTTTCCAGGTGTGGCCATAATTCCAGGGTGGTAACAAAAAAAATTTTTCAAAATGCCAAGGACTGATTTCTTCACCTATGAAGCATTAGATTTCACAGCCTCATGTACATGTTACATAGCAGCCTTTAATAGATGTAATTATAATTGTTCACATATAGTATAATTTTGTATTTCTGGCTGGGGTCTCTTTTCTGAGCCTCAGATGCCATATCCAACTGAATACTGGACACCTCCATCTAGATGCTTTACAGTCATCTCAACCTTCAGGTTCCAGACTGAACATAGATCCTCCAACCCTCCCAACCTCCATCCTGCATTCCCAATTAGAATTAACAGCACCATCAATCACCCAGTTGCCCAAGCCTGAAACCTGTAAGTTTCCCTTTCCTCGCTCTCCTTCTTCCTTCACGATCCATTCCATCTGCAAGCCTCGTGAAGTCTGCCTTCCAAATAGCTCTCATGTTTTCACCTTTCTCTCCAATACTCTTGTCACTTTTATATAGGGCTCATCAATACCCTGGCCAACCACTGAAAAAGATTTCTGATTGGTCTAAAGAGGGTTCTCTCCATCTGGGTTCTGGTTTCAGTTCCTTCCCCTCATTTCGCTGTGCCTAGAAGTGGTGAGAGCTCTGCTGCTACTACCCCTGCTTGACCAGCCTCTGTGGTTCCTCTCTGTAGATAAACGTTCCCTAGATTGTTTTAATGTGAGGTTCCATCTGTTTCCCACTGGGACTCTAACCCTTACACACCTTCTCATGAGCACTTCACTCCCAACAAAGATGACCCTGTAATGACTCTCCTTTCCTCTCCTCTCCTAGACTTCTATTACATAGCCTGGAGGAGAGGATGGAGGAAGCTGAAAGGCCCACGGTGATAAGGCCAGTTTTGACTTTTAGGAAGCCCTGAGGATTTGTGGGGAGAGGGATGTCCTGGCCCCAACTGTTGAAAACTCTTTTTGGAATAAGGGACTAACTCCTCTTTGTCCATTGTTTGGGCCCTTCTTCTCAATGCTGGAGCAATAGGGAAAATATGGCTGACCATCCTCTTACAGCATCTGGTGCAGGACTTAATTAAGCTTCCAAACACAACCCAGCCACCATAGATCTTTCGATTGCTAGCTGGTATCTTCTATTTATTACTCTCTTACTAAAGCTTTGCCTTGAATGCGTATGGGCGGGCAGTACTCGGGTAGCTAGTGGTTGCTTCTACCTGGAGGCAAGACAGGTGAGGGAAGCAGAACAAACACACCCAATCTGACCCAGTCGGTAGTGAATTATTTGCACCTGAGAATGTCATATTTGTGTAGCACTCTACAGTTTAACAAGGGCTTTCATCCCCCCACAGCTGGCACGTGGCTGAGTAATCAATAACTGTTTTGTAAATGGTTGAATA
This sequence comes from Delphinapterus leucas, assembly GCF_059928025.1. Classification (NCBI taxonomy): domain Eukaryota; kingdom Metazoa; phylum Chordata; class Mammalia; order Artiodactyla; family Monodontidae; genus Delphinapterus; species Delphinapterus leucas. Next base: position 126,268,134 of record NC_143131.1, read on the forward strand.
ATCTGTAGAGTCATTTTCTCCTCTCCAAAATAACCCTGTGAAGTAGGCAGAACAGGGACTATCATTTCCATTTTACAGACAAGGAAACCCGAGCCCAAGGTGGTGGAATAAGTTTCCTGAGATGACACAGCCAGCAATCACAGCAGCTCAAACCAGAATGTGGGTGTGTTAGGCACCTAAACCAGTTCATTTTGAAATGAGACTGGCCTGCTGTCAGAAAAGGAAAGGGCTCCTGGATGGGGTGAACCTAAACCAGTTCATTTTGAAAGGAGACTGGCCTGCTGTCAGAAAAGGAAAGGGCTCCTGGATGGGGTGAACCTAAACCAGTTCATTTTGAAAGGAGACTGGCCTGCTGTCAGAAAAGGAAAGGGCTCCTGGATGGGGGGAGGATCACATCCTACCACAACAGCACTACTACAGCCCAGTTGGTAGCTGCCATGGGGATCGGATGAGTAGGCAGAAGTTCAGGCTGCTAACCAGCTGGGAATTGAGCAAAAGGAAAAAGAAAAAGACCTTCTGGTGCCAAGACTCCAGGGAAATGTTTGTTGACTTTTTGCTTCATATCGACTACTTCCAACTAGGCTTTGAAGCTAACTTTTTGATATAAGGGCTCCCTGGGGTGGGTGGGGAGTTCAGGGCCTTGTTGCTGTGGTTCTCTAGGCAACCGCAAACCCACAGCAGCTCCAGGAAGATGCCTGAATTACATGGAAAGTGACGAGGAACTACGGAGAAAACAGAGAGAACTCCCAGGAAAGTGGAGACAGAAAAACAAGAATTTAAAGGGCAAAACAAAAACTGCTACAGGGATGGGACAATAGCCATCAGCACCGTGCCTTCAGGATGCCAAAGGTGCTTCTTCCCGAGTCCTTCGCCACAAAACTGTCCCATACAGAACTGAACTAGGAGGTGTTCAAAGGAACCAGCAGCCCTAGCTCTCAGCCAGATTTCTTAAAATGGATTTCTGGGTGGAGGGATCTTCTGAAAACGAAGATGTGAACATTTACATTTACCCGCTGACTGTGGGTTCTTCTTGCTCCCCATCACCTGTAGAATGAAGTCTGTGCTTCTGCAAAGAGTTCACAGGCACTACTGAATTTCTCTCTCCACGCTCAACAGTGTTCTTGAATCTGGGCATCTGTGCAGGTTTTATCCCCCCTTGGCTAATTGCTGTTGATCCTGAGGGTTGAGGTTCAATGTTACTTTCTCTAGGGACACTTTTCGATCCATTTCTACCCCTATATTAAGTCCAGCGTTCCTTTTATGCATTCCTTGTATACTTTCCCATGGCATTACGGACCTTTTATGATGGCCACACAGCCAGCCCCATTGAGCGTATGTGTGTTGCATACTCAGCTACATCTCCCATACGAACCAGAGGCCCTAGCCCTTAGGAGATGTTCATTAAGTCTCTGTTGAACAAATAAGTGGGAGAAATACTCAACATCTCCATAAGAATCTTCTATCTCACCAAGCAAGGTAGGAAAGGGAAATAAACAAGTATGGGGGGAGGGGGCGGGGTTTGAGCAAAGAGGTTTTTCTTAAGGACAGAAACACAGAGGAGTAAATGGCCCTTAATCTAGGGGTCATCAAGAAGCATATTACTGATAATTGTGCAGTTATAATTGCCCTTACTGGAAAGAGGGGCCTTCTCGGAAGTATTGGAGAGATTTGGAGATGTCCCTCTTTAAGAATAAAGGTAGAGAATCAAAATCCAAGTGTCTGGATATGTCCAAAAAGAGATCACACGCAAATGAGTAAGTGGACAAGACAGTTGATGCGGGGCTGACGGAGTCACCCCAGCTAGAAGGACAAGCTTCTTCTCAGCTCCAGCCAACTGCTGAAATGCAAGAATGCAGGGCACTGTTTGCCAGAGAAGCCAGAAGTCCATGTAGTCTGTGTGTGTGTGTGTGTGTGTGTGTGTGTGTGTGTGTGTGTGTGTAAGTCTCTCCAACTTGTTTACATTTTTAAAAATCAACTTGCATGAGCCCCAAGATGCCAGTGTTTGGCCTTTGCACCAATAGACCTGGCTTCCCTCGGGTCTGTTTATCTAAACGTGTAGACACTAAAGCTCCAAACAACATGATTCACCACCCATAGAAAGTGATCAATATATGAATAACTAAATAAGGACAGAGACTTCTCTGCATCAATTATTGGCACATACTAAGTGGTCAATAAATAGACGCTGAGTGGGAGAAAGAGAATAACTGAATAATGAATGTATGTCTGCAGTTCATGATTTCTACCACCAGTTGGCAAAGTTCAGTTTTTTTCTGCAGATGGAAACATCACATTGGAGATTTCTGAGTGGGAGGATTTACCTTAAGCCAAACGATTCTCTAAAGAAATAACATCTTTTATTAAGACAGTTTTATGGGCACATCTACAAGCCATGCATACTTAGCTTGAACATCCCATAAATACCAAGAATGTTTTCTCATTGTCTTTGCTGTCCCTCCTCACTTCCCACCCCAGTCAGCTCTGGATACAAAGTACATTAGAAGGAGATGGTTTCCCTTGGTGTGAGTAGCATCATGGTTAGAAATAGAGGATGAATACTAGATGGCGGGGCCAGGGTGGAGGCGTTGTGTATTCAAGAAGCACACAGTCTTTTTGGATAAATAGACCTTTATAATACAATGTATTTGGCTATAATACAATGTATTTGATACTATAATGGTCATGTGGTCATGTGGAGATTTGATACTATAATGGTCATGTGGAGGAGAGAGACTATTCTGTCTTGGTTGAGGAAGGTGCAGGAAGTCCTCAGGTGAGTAGTTCATGGGTTGGATGGACCTTGAAGATAAGAAGGAATTCACCAAGGTACAAAGGCAGGAAGAACATTCACTCATTCGTCAAATATCTACTGAGCAACTATGTGTGCCTGGCACTCTCCTGGCCATTAGGGATGCAGCAGTGAACAGGATACAAGGGCCCTGTCCTCAAGGAACTCACAATGCAGTGAGAGAGACATTTAATAATCAAGAGAGGAAATAGATTTTTAAAAAAATACAGTTTGTTGGAAGAACTGGGAAGGAAAAAGGTAGGATGCTGTGAAGGAAATAGGAGGCAAGGCCTATATTATATAGGGTGGTCCAGCGAGGACTCTGGCGGAGGATGCATTGTAGCTGCAAATGAAGGATGAGAACCATTAGTCATAGGAACAAGATGGTACGGTGGGAGTGGGGGCCCAGAGGATCCTTTTAGCAGAGAGAATACCCAAAGCTCTCCAGGAAGAAGACACTTAACCGTTGTGAAACCATTTCTGAAAGGTGGGGAAACCTCCCAGGATATTTGAGGAACAGTAAAATGTTCCTGTTACATTAGGATGTACAGTGGAAAAGGGGGAAAGACATTGGTGGGAGCTGAGGCCTGTTTGCAGAGGGCCTCAGACTTTTATCTTAAAATTTAGTCTTTCCCAAACACGTGTCATACCCATAGCAAACTTCGCATTTCTGCCACAGCCTCATTCCAACAGAACTGTTACTTCCTTATTTTTCTTTCAATAAACTTAACTTTTATGTAAAATATTTTAAAGGAAAGCTTAATAATATTGTCAGTACTATATACAGAAAGACAGTATCATTTGCCATTAAGAACAGGTAGCCAGAAAATTGAGCACAAGACCAATAAAATTCTCACATGCCTCCTAAAATTTTGTCAAGTGGTTCACATCCTATATAGGATGTGGGAATGGAGGACATTGAGAAATTTTAATTAGAGAGCTAAGGAGGTGAGATTGCTACTTCAGAAATCAGCACTGAAAGCACTATTCCATTTATATCTCCTAAAAACCATGATGATGATCCTGGCAGCCATAAAAAAGGATATTCCTGGACAAGAATTGCTCAGCCCAAGGGGCTTTCCAGTGGAGATTTACATAAAGCCAATTTTGAAAGCCCTGACAAATAGCAGGTTAACACAGAAAAATTCAGGGAGAGACTGGGTGAGAACAACCTGCTCACTCAAATTCCCATGTTTAGTATCAATTTCCTCTAGCTTGAGGAGGACTGCTTAGCTACTTGGCAACTGGTAAGTAAAGAGATTTAGATAAAGCTCCTGAAAATGAGGAACAAGCTCATAATTCTTGACTGGGGAAAACCACAATACAAAATCTAATATAATATACTCTTTTGTTCTTCTTATGAACTCCTATCTGGCAGCTTAGAGAAAAAAGTCCACTTAAGCACCCATACCCCTGGAGCAGTTTAGACTTTCATTCTGCCATTTGACAAATATTTATGAAGCACCTAAAAAAGTCAGATCCTGTGAAGAAATCAAAAATGCTTAATGGGGTCACAAATTCAAATGCTTAACAGGTGCCAGGAGAGAAAGGTTAATGAAAGAAGCAGTCTAGTGTTAAGACAATAGGGAGTGGTGGGGACTGTAGTGAACTGGAGAGTGCAATCCCCATTTGAAATGGGAAACTTAGCTCTAGTCAATAGCAGCAATGCAGGAATGTGGGGCCTGTGTTGACAGGACTTCAGATATTTCAACAGAAAAATCATTGCACAATGGTCATTATATTTAGGGGGAAAGTCAGGGGTGGGAGGAATACCTCTATGATTTAAAAGCTGGCAAGTAATTCAAAAAAGTTTTAAATACTCTAAGCCAAGGAAAACATATCTACAGACAGGATGCAATCCAAGGGCCCCAGTGGGTGACCTCTGGGTGTCACAGAGTCTCAGCCTTTTTGGGACTTGTGTGTTAGGAGATAAGACACGTTCATAAATAACTCCAATACAGAACATGGAGATAAGTATTGTGTGAGCAACACAAAGTGCTGAAGGAATTCAGAAGAGGCAGGAATGACATCATAGTGAAGCCCTAAGTGGGGAGTAGTGGTTTCTCACAAGGATATATCTGGCCACATATCAAGGAGCCACTGAACTCAGTGAGGAAGGGAAAGAGAACATCCAGTGAACCCCAAAGGAAAATAACTGATGACATCAGGACTGAGCATCACCATATTCCAGAAAGTATTTTCAAGATGCACATGTCTAGCCCTTAACCCAGACAGCCTAAATAGGAATTTCTTGGGTTGAGAATTATGCACCCAAATTTAAAAATGTATCTTCAGTAAATTCTTATTAAGTCCCCTCCTTAAGAAACTCTGCTTCAAGGAGATGCCCCCAAAATGCTGATTAAAACAACAAATATGACTCTTTTGTCCCTCCTATTCCCCCTAATTCAAGCAAACTAGGATACATACCTTGCCAGGTTTTCTCCCTGGGAGTGTGTATACCCTTGTGCCTGCACACAGGACCCCAGCCAAGAGGGCTGCCAGGGCCAGCCACGGGCCTTGGTAAAGCACTGTGTTAGCCCAGAGGAGAAAGAGCTTTCCTGTTCTTGGTTCCTTTGGAGCAGATGCCATTTTGTTATTCACACAAAGGCACTCTCTGCCAGAGTGGCCTGCAGACTGTACAGTAATTGCTGTATTTCCAAGCCATCTTCCTCCAAATGTTATCTAATAACAAATTCCATAACCCTTACGTTGACACAGGTTATACAGAAAATACAGCCAAAAGTGAATACTGAACTTTCCTGGTATTGAGGATGGGATTTGTATTCAACACAGTGATATAAATCCAAGAAGTTCACCTACATTTTTCCAATTTAGAACACAAAGTCCAATCAGAATTGCTCCATCTATGCCTTAGTTTCCAGCTTCTTTCAGGCATATCTGGGCTCAGTTTTCACATCAAAGAAACCCAGCAAGTAGGCCCTATTGATTAACTATTATTTTTGCCACATGAGAGTTTTTTCTGGGCTCCAAGTCTGCTGCCCCTCTCACCACTGACCCTCCCTCCTGAGGGGTTGCTTATTTAAACACCAATCTACCCTAACAACTCTTGCATCAAACTGTGCACTGTCCAAAAGAAGACACGCAAAGAGTATAGTGTTCTTTGGCTCTTTGAATCACATACATTTCAAAATCAAGGAAGCCTTTAACATGCAGAAACTGTCAGCTTTCTTAGAGTGCCCCTCCTCTTTTGAGCTATAATCGTTCTCTGCCAGTCCAGATTCCAGTAAATATGCAAGTTGTACATGCCTTCTAACTGTGAAGCGAAAGACTTTGGATAATGAGAAAGCCTTCAGACTATTAAAATTAATGACCCCGTAAACCTCTAGCAGCTGCCATTAAAATAGCAATATTTGCATTTTGTGAACCACATGTGCTGCCCAAAATAAACTAAGGGGAATACCCTTGAATCCTGCAAGAGGAACTGGTCCCAGGAAACTTGAAGCTGCAGTCAGTAGGGTGAAAAGTGCCCATGCAGCTCGATGATGCTCTTGTGTACCTGACAAGGGGGGATAGCAAGCCCTTGAAACAATATTATTTCATATCGTATGTATTTTATAGTTTAGAAATGTGTTTATACCCACTGCCTCATTTCATTTTCACAACTATCTTGAGTGGTGCGCAGAGCAGGATTACTATTATCATTTTACAAAGAAACTGGGTGCAGAGAAAAGATGTGTAGTGGATAAGTAATGATGCTGCCAAACATCCCTCCATCCTTGTCCTAGTCCTCCTCTGGGGAACACACTCCCGTTTTCAGTCCATGTACTTTAAGAAGATCTGACAACACCATTTATCACTCTCAGGATGGGGCACGTGAATAACAGTATTAGACTTTTGAGGTCCCACAAATTTCTTCAGGGATGGGCCTATAGACTTGGTTAGAGTTAACGAGATACAAGAAGACTTTTATTGTTTGGTGGAGAGGTGTGTCCACTTTCCTTCTTACCATCATGTGGTATCTGGAAATGAAGCAATCATAGAGGAAAGTAGAACCACTGGAAGGAGAGAGACTTGGTCCAGGTGAAATGATTGACCTGCCCATCTTGGAGCAATGACATTTCCTTTCTTTGATTAACCTAACTTGTGCTGGATCTGTTGATACTTGCAACTGAGGAGTGATTCAGAATGCTCAGTGTCCATTTCCCCATAACTTCACTTTGCTCATGGGCAACATAGGTCTCTAGCCCCCATTTGACATCACCTTTCTGCATTCATATGTGTTGTCAATTGGCAACTTCTCTCCATATTTGGGAGAGAGAAGTGAGAGGGACGAAATACAGCCAACTCTCTTTTTGCTGTCTAAAAATTTCTGGCTACTGACTAGCCAGTGGATTGCATATCGTTGGCTCAAGTGCACCCTCCCTTCCTGACCCAACCCACAGTGGCCAGGGAGGGTGGGGGTGGGGAAAGGCCAATGGGTGATAAGGCACAGGACATGGTCACTTAAGTAGCAGAGGCTTAGAAAAGGCAGCTCCCTTAGAAAGAAGCTGTAAGCCCAGGAAACCTTTCTATAGGTATTCTACTTCTCAGTGGAGTCTCAGAGATCCACAAATTCTTGGGCATCCTATGATAATGTTATAATTTTCCTTTGACTTTTATAACCATTCAAACACTTTTAATACTTGGGTCACCTGCATTACTATTTACGAGATTTAAGTGCCTGTATTTCTTGTGTTTATAAGCAAATTGGCATTGGCCTCAAGTAATACTACTTAGCTGTCGTGGGTAATAAAAAAAAAAAAAAAGAAGTCTTAATGAATAAGTGATGTCTTCACAGCAAGTGAAAGCCAAATGACATCACAGAACTTCATGGAACAAAAGTTTTGCAACAATGCAAATAGAAAACCTGTGATGGGAGATCTGAGGCTCAAGTAAGTACAGACAAATCAAACTCCAAAGGACCTTGTCAGAGCAGGTGTGAGCAGAGAATTCCTTTCAGCCAAACAGGACTATCTTTCATATGTAATTAAATTTGTCCACTTAAATTGTAGTTACTTTGTCATTTTATTTGCATTTAGTTTATAACTTTATTTTTGTCACTTTAGTTGTATACAAGCTATAAAACGAACAAGGTATTCCTACTTTTATGTTTGTGTACATGTAGATAACATTATACTAAAAGAAACATGTCAACACTGGGAACCATAAGAAATGTTTTTTCCTTTGCAGGGCTTGGTCAGCATCCCAAGCTTGAAAATCATAGTGGTAGTGTCTATTCCAGAACTACCTGCCTACTCCTGGCCCTCTCCTTGTGGTCGTAGCCCTACAAGACCCTTGCAATGGTTCTTCCTGCCTCTGGTCCCTCCATTTCTTAATCTACCCATCATACAGCTGATCTTCCTTACACACTTTCTTCATGTCAGTCCTAGACACAAGAACTTCCAATAGCTTCCACATGGCTACATCTCTCCTCAGCATGCAAGTCCTGAGCCTGGCCTGTCATATCTGCTTTGCCTTCCTCACTCACAAGTCTGGACTCCAGTCATTTGAATTCTCTTCTTATTGGGTCTCAAGCACATCCTGTGCCTTTCTTCTGTCTTTGCTGGTGCTCCTGACCCGCCTTTCCATTGTTATTTTTCTCTATAAATTCTCCCCAACTACTCCAAGTCCTATTTTCATTGCCAAGTCCTCTATGAAAACCCAGCCAATGGTTCCAGCCCACAGCGATTCCCAACTCCATTCCTACTACTCATAACACGTACTGAAATTTGTCTATATTTCCATGCTTGATAGTTTTCAAATTGTGTGCTGTCTGCTAATGTTATCTAATTGTTTCCACGGAAAGCTCTGCCCAAAATATTCTCAGGATTTCTCTTGGGTATTTTATCCATGAGCAAGGTAAGTGGTGATGCAGTACCTTCAATTTCACTGTCCAGATGGAGAGAGTTCCTCAAGGTGTAGGTAACCAAGAATGAGAATAACATGTTTTATAGAGTTTACTAAAATGTCATAACCATTAAAAAGGAAATAAATGTTCTTGAGAAACAAAATGTTAAATAAAATAAACACATGAGGCACACTTTTTATTTCTATTTGGTCTTAACTGTTATCAATCTCTGCTTAAAAATTTTTCAAAAATTTTAAGTTTTGAGTCAAAAGTTTTTCCTTGGGCATAATTACATCTGGTATCTTAAGGTTCTAACCATGTATGTTGCTAGACCAAGTCCCTTCCTCTCTCCCTCCCTCCCTTCCTTCCCTCCTTCCTTCCTTTCTTCCTTTATTCCTTATTCATTATTTAAAGGGTCGTATATACACACACGCACACGTGTGTGTGTGTGTGTATGAATGTTTCTTCTGAGCACATTAAAAATTAATGAGGAGGAATGCTGAGAGGAGATTCCAGCCTTGAAAAGTATGGCTTCCTCACAGGCAGCCAGCGCCTATTATGTCATGGATTAAAGCAAGTGAATTAATCCATTTAAAGAACATTTGTTTAGCAGTTGCCTTTTAATTCCTTTGGGACTACTAATATAAATATGCAAAAAAAAATTTTTTTTTCTTTATAACCCAAAGGGCACATACCATACCTGCTGTTTAGGATTTTGCTCTAATCACGTAACAATATACCTTAGAGCTATAATAAAGTTCTACTTCATTCTTTCTTTATGGTGTCATGTTTTTCTACTATACAGATGTTCCATTAAATTTTTAATAGTTTTCTACTAATGAACAACAAAGGTTTTTTTTTTTCAGCCTCTTGCTACTACAAAAAAAACTATTATAATAAATGATCATGTACGTACATCTTTGCTGTCCAAAGGAAGGGCATTTAGAAGTTTGGCAGATTTTGCCAAATTGTTGTTCAAAGAAGCTGCACCGAACTGTACTCTCACACACATAGCATATGAAGATGAATCTCTGCCATACTGCCATTCTTTTCAGTATCTGTTAACCTTATGAGTGACAAAATGGCATTTCAATGTTTTCATTTACATTTCTTTAATTATGAATGAGGTTGAACATATTCATAAATTTAGAAGTCATTTTATTTATTTGCTGTGGATTTCCTGTTCATATCATTTAACCAGTTTCATTGTTTTTCTTCCAAACTTGTTATAGCTCTTTAACAGAAAAAAATAGCATATCATCTTTCTTATGTGTTGCAATTTATTTTTCTGCCTAGCAGGCATTTATATGGGTAAATGAATCACACATTTTATAGCTGCTAGGTTTCTGTGTCTTGCTTTGAAAGAATTTCCTCACTCCAAGCAAGATTTTTTAAATATATATCAATATTTTCTTTTAGTACTTTTATGATTTCATTTCTACATTTAAATTTTGTATTCTCATAGAATTTATAAGGGTAAGAATTGAACTTTATGCCTCCCCAAACTGTTCACTGAATAATCCTTCTTTTTCTATTGATTTTAAATACTCCCTTTATTATATATTTAGTTCCCTATGTGTTTGGGTATATTACTGACTGGTTTGCTGTTTAACATGGCACTATTACTAATAAAAGCATTATAGAAGACATCAAAGTGAACATGCAAGGTATTTAGTATTGCCTCAAGCCCCATAAAAGTAAAAAGGCAAACAAATTTAAAATGTAGTTCTTTTCATAAAGAAAAAAATATAAAATTTTTCTTCTTGGTTGTGATTATTCTCATACTCATCCAGCGCTCCACTGTTTCACATCTATTTCCTCATTTCATCCTAGGTCTGTAGAAAAGATGTTATTACTTCTCCATTTTACAGAGGAGGAAACTGAGGCTCAGAGAAGTCATGTGGTTTGTTTTAGGGTAACCTGCTGCTAAGTGGCAGAGTGGGAGTGAAAGTGAGGTTTTCTGACCTCAGGTCTCCCACGGAATCCCAAAATTCCTTTGAGAAAGCAGACATCATATAAATAACTGGTGAATGAGGATCATCCCCCCATTCCCAATCTGCTCTCTTTATACTATATCTGGCTTCTGTTAAAGTGAGTTCCCCCATTAAGCATAATTTTTTTCAGCTGAGAAAAAATTAAAATCTTGAGTGGTCACAATCAATATTTGACAAATAGTTGCTAAATGTATTAGTCATTCAGTCCACCCCTCACTTTTGACAGGAAAACTGTATCCTCAGTGGGAACTCATCAGTTAGGAGTTATCTTCCAAAGAAGAGGTCCTTGGGGTACTAAAAAAAAAGTCTCCAAGTATCAATATTTAAACATCATTTCAGAAAAATTTAGACTATTTTGGTCCTCAGAAGAATTCTCTGCCTCTCATTCTCATTCCATGAAATACTTGAACGTGACTCGAGACTTTCTACTTTTCCCTACAGCTGGAATCCCCTCCAAATCAAAATCAATCATATAATCAAATTATTTGTTATTAGTTTTCAACAGTCATGTCTCACAGTAAAAGCCAAAGTAACCCACCAAATCCTGGGGGGCCTCCTTAGGCAACACCCTGTCCACAGCCAGGTTTCCATGTAGAGAAATGGGACTGATTTTCTTGACAAGTGGATTTGTGGAATTTCAATATAAAGGATTATCCAATTCAACTTTTAGCCCATGTCTTTCCATACATTTCAAGGAGTTACCCAAAGAATTACAAACCCAAATTGTTGAAAACTTTCTGACAAGCAGAACATCAACAAATGTATAATATGTCCTGTTTATCACAAGAAGTCATCAAGGAGACCCCAGGACTGGAGGAGCTGTTGCTCAGAGCATACGTTTATTCACGCACTCCCTCACCTACTCATTCAGATAAATCGTGAACAAAAATGAATACGGTCTTTGTCTTTATGGAGTCAACATGCTAATGGAGATTTAGGCCTTCTGTTTTACTATTTAGTTTCTATTTGTTTCATTCGTCTTTTGTTCTTCTGTTTTTCCCTTCCTGATTTTCTTAGGGATAATTTAATATTTTTTTTTTAGAATTCCATTTTATCTATTGGCTTCTTAGCTATATGCCTTTGCATTATTATTATTTTATTTTCATTATTCAAGTGGTAGCTCTAGGGGGTTGCAACATATATTTTTAACATTTCAGTCTGCTTAGAGTTAATATTGTGTTACTTTATGTTAAATGAAAGAAACTTGTAACCATATACATTTATTTACCCACCCCCAACACTGTCCTTTATGCTATAGTTATTATAGTTTTTACATATATAAATGTTAGCAACTCCACAATTCAAAGTTACAATATTTGCTTTAAATAGTCATATGTATTTTAAGGAAGTTAAGAAGAAAAATTACTTTTTAAAAAAATATTTACCCGCATGTTTATCATTTCTGATATTTTCTTTTCTTACTGCAAGAACCATGTTTCAGTCTGGTATGATTTCCCTTTAGCCTGGAAAACATCTTTTGGTTTTCCTTGAAGTGTAGGTCTGCTGGTGATAAATTCCCTAGTTTTCTTCTATCTGAAAACATCTTTATTTCACCTTAATTCTTTTTTTTTTTTTTTTTTTTTGCGGTACGCGGGCCTCTCACTGTTGTGGCCTCTCCCATTGCGGAGCACAGGCTCTGGACCTGCAGGCCCAGCGGCCATGGCTCATGGGCCCAGCCGCTCCGCGGCATGTGGGATCCTCCCGGACCGGGGCATGAACCCGTGTCCCCTGCATTGGCAGGCGGACTCTCAACCACTGCGCCACCAGGGAAGCCCTCACCTTAATTCTTGCAGGATGTTTTTAGTGATGTAGAATTCCAAGTTGAGAAGCTTGTCTGTTTCCCCCACCCCCCTCCCCTTGCTTTCAGCACTTTCAGATGTAGTTCCACTCTCTTCTGGAATCCATCATTACTGATGAGAAGTCAGAGATGATATGTAGTGTTATTCCCTTATGGAATGTGCCACTTTTCTCAGGCAGATTTCAAGATTTTATCTCTTGTTTTCAGCAGTTTGACTACGATGTACCTAGATATGGTCTTATTTGTATTTATTCTATTTGGGATTACTGTTCTTCTGGAATCTGTAAATTTATCTGTACATTTATTTCTTCAAAGATTTTTTTCTGTTCTATTCTCTCAATCCTTTCCTTCTGGGATTCCACTTATATATTCATCTTTTCAATATGATCCCTAAAAGTTGCAAAGGTTGTATTAAATTATTTTTAGTCTTTTTCTCTTTTTTCAGATTGAATTATTTCTATTGCTCTGTCTTCAAGTTCATTGACTCTTTCTTCTGTCATCTCTCATCACTGTTAAGTCAATTCAGTAAATGTTTTATTTCAGATACTGCATTTTTCTGCTCTAGAATTTTCAGTTTTTATAGTATTTTTCTTTTTTGAGATTTCTTATTTGTCTATTAATTACAATAATTACTTAACTTTGCATCTCTGAGCATGGTTATAATAGCTGCTTTAAAATTTTGTCTGCCAAGTCCAACATTTGGGTTATCTCAAAGTCAGTCTCCTTTGATTGCCTTTTTTCTCAAGTAGGAGTCAACAGTTTCCTGCTCTTTGTATGTTAGTAATTTTGATTGTATCTAGGACATTGTGAATGATACATTGTAATGAGGAGCCACTGAAGTGCTTTAAGGAAAGAAAAAATGATCATATTTTTGTCTCAGAAGTATTCTGGCCGCTGCACGGAGAATGGAATTAATGTGGGTGAAACAGCTGGGAGACTGCTGCAGTAGTCCAGGCGAGATGTATTATTAACATTTACTAGAAAGATGGCAGTGCAAAGTTGAAATTAGGTAGAACAGATTGGAATGAGAGGCCTGGAAGGGACTTAGGTATCAACTGCCTACGAGGCCACATTTTCCTAGATGACTCACTAGTAACTTTTACCCAAAAGGCCAAACAGAATACCATTCACCAACTTCCAATGAAAGAAATCTCAATAATTCCTGAGGCTTCGTGCCTGCTTCACTCTCCACAACCAGCGAGCTCCCAGGTCCCAGCAATTCTTTTTTTTTTTAATTTCCTCTCTTCATCTACCTCCACTGATTTCAGAGCCTTATCCTTCTCCCAAACGAGCGAAATAGTCTCCTGACACATTGTCCTACTTCCAGTCTCAATCTTTTCTTATTTGTCCTCTACCCCGCTTTGTCCTCTACCCATCTTTTCCACAGACCCAATCTAATTATGTTATTTCTGTTTAACAACTTTCAGGGCCCCTGTTTGGACAAGAGAAAGTCCAAATGCCATAGCACGGCATATAATTCTCATGGCATATGATTCTTTCCTTTGGTTTTTTCACCAAATGTTTTTGTTCACATCCTATTTGCTGGAAAAAAACAAAACAAAACAAAACAAAAAAGGAAGGAGTGGTGACTGAGATCTCTGTCCTCCCCTCGCCAATAGTCTAATGAGGGAGACAAGAGACCAGTTTCAATTTCATCTTCCTCTACTTCCTCTGTTGCCATCACTGCCCTCCCTAAATTTTCCCCAGCACACAAAACTTTTTGCCATAATTAACCAGTTTATTTTACTCCTTGATACCTCTGAGCCTTTGTACATGCTGTTTACCCTTCTTTCCTTTCCTCTTTCCTTCCCTGTTAAGAAGACCTAAATTGAATACCACTTTTTCTAACTCCCCACACCCTTGGTACATTCATTTTTCCCCACCTACTTATTCAAATCTCTGTTAAGAGTCTACTGCTTGGGGAGCAGAGACTTTTATAACAGTCCATATAACTTCACATTTCCTCTCCTGTCTCTTGCAGTAAACTATAAAATCTTTGGGGACAGGGAGCTGGTCTAAATCATCTTTTGTTCTGTTGTCTAGCACATTGCAAAGCCCCCAGTCAGCAATCAACTGTTTATTGACTCTTTTACATCCTTCTCATTTTACAACTGGGGAAATAAAAGTCCAGAGAGGGGAAGTGACAGGTCTTGCAAAAGGACTTGGACTTGCGTTAAGATCACTGCTTCCAAGTAGGGGGTTTTCAATATTTCTCTAGGCCACATACTGGAAGGTTTCATGGAGGTGGCCGGACTTAAGCTGCACTGCCAAGTCTGAGTAGGATTTGAGACTGTTGATGTACAAGTGGAAGCTGGTAGAAATTGGGTTAGGGCTGTGGAATTTGATCAGTAGCTTAATGGCCTCTACAAGCTGAATCTATGAACACAGGTTGCTAGCTAGAAAGCAAAGGGGCTGTACTGAAAAAAGAAATAATCTGCAAGGGAAAAAAATGGATTCTATTCATAGTATACACCTCACTGTGTGGCCCTGGACAAGTCCTGACTCCTTTCTGGGCACTAACTTCTAATAATAAAATAAACAACAACAACAATAATAATAACAACCACTTATAATTATTAAAACTTTACTATGTTCCAGGCACTATTCTACAACCATTATGTTTTACTGATGAGGATATCTACTTTCAAAGAGTTGAAATAACTTGGCCAAGGTTATCCTAACTAATAAGTGGTGGAGCTAGGGTGTTTGCTCCAGATTGTTGGACAAGATAATCTAAATTCCAACTTAACTATAAAGACTTTAAAGAAGTTTCTGCCACAACAAACTTTGGTCATCCTGGAGCTGATTACAAGAGTTCCTCTCTTGTAAGGTGACCTACTTGCCTAGCTCCCTCCCAGCTAGAGAAAACTTCTCACCTGGAAACCTGGGGATTATCTCTGGTTTGTACACACACAAAAGACATGAATCATTTGAAATTCTAGCTATGCCCTGAATTAGCTATGAAAGAAAATCATTGTATTTATAAATAGTTTCAGCACACAGAAGTCTTAACCTGTGTGGTCCTATATTTCACTGCTATTTTCCACCTTTAAATATTATTAATCATTTCAGCAATTTAGCAAAGCATTTTCACATATGCTACATTATTCAGTCAACACAACTGCCTGTTTTCCAGATGAGGACACAGAGGCTATGCCAGTGATTTTCCTAAAAGCTTACAGACAATAAGTGTTTCAACTCCAAATGCCCTTCTTTACTATTTCCCACCTCTAGAACATGGGTTAGCCAAAAATACAGGTAAGTTTATTTGTATTTACTGAAAGTACCTGAAATGTACTGAATTTACTGAAATGTAAATTACTGGATCACCAAGTAAAAAGGATCCTAACGTTCTCTGGCTGCTTTTAAACACATTAGAAGCTCAGAGTTGAAAGGATTCTTAGAGGGTCATCAGACCCACTATTCCTCTTCTCTCTTCACCACTTCCACCCTACAACTTTTGAAACACTCCTATTAGGTGGTGGCCTAGCCTCCCAAGGTATCCTTTTTTTATCTCTGAGCAGCTTTGAAAGTTATTAACCTTCTTTATTGAACAAAATGTGTCCCCTGACATTACCGCCCATTGGTCCTCAGTCAGCCTTTTGCTATTTCCCTCTAGAAACCCCTCAGATAATTGATTCCAGATCTCATCAACTTTGATTCTTTTCATTTCCTCTGTGGACCTGTCTGGGTCTCAGTTTTCTCATCTATAAAATCGACAGATGGACTAGTCTTGTCAGATCTCCATAAAGCTTTCCTTCTATGACCCTATGATATTTTAAATGTCCAAATAACTGTACCCCAAAACAGAAAAGCTTGCTCGCTGCCAGAAACTCTAAAAGGAAAGTATTTCCTAATGTTTTGCCCATTGTGCCTTTTCCTTCCTTCCATTCTGTTTGTGTTTTTCTGGAGATGGAGAAGATAGTCCAGAGAAGGTGGGGTAGGCGCCTGCCTCATTGTTGATGTTGCAATGCACTCAAGCTGGGAAGAGATTTGAAGTAGTTAGGGATGCTGAAATCCCAGAGCAGCCCCACCCCTTCCCACCTTGGCTTCCAGAGTCATTTCCAAATTACAGGGAGGTTTCCAGATTAAAATCCCGATTGATTGGCATTCACCCAGGGTCCCACACAGCCTCCTCTCTGGCACCTTCTCGTAGATTCCTCATACACCCAAGTGCATTTTGTGACCTCTACCCCAAAATCTCCTCTGATAAAAGAATGAAGTGTTTCTGTAATATTTCTGAAAATACAGAGAAGGCCAAATATTTAGAAAATCTGATTAGATCATATACTGATTAATGTGTGAAATAATAACAATAAAAGTAATAACGAATAGTTATTTACTGAATAGTAAATATGTTCCAGACACTAGATTAAGAACTGTATGTGCTTTATGTTATTTAATTTTCACAATAACAGAATGAAATCAGTACTATTTTCATCACTATTTTATAGATGATGAAACAAAACTTTAAAAGAATGTGTATATCACCTGCCCAGTGTCACACAACTGACAAATGGTACAGCCCAGAATTCCAGCTCAAGTTTATAGAACTGATGTCTGAACATTTCATGCTACACAAAAATGCCTTATTTTTAAACGACGTTTTAAAAATTTTGCACCTATGCATCACTTCTTCCACGAAGCTTCCAGGATGTTCCCCAAATCTAATTTAGAGATCTCCACTGTTTCATTGTATCTGTCCATCCTTTTACGCTGATGCTTTGCACACTGTTTAAAATCTTTCATTTGTCTTTCTTCTACTCTAGACAGTAAACTACTTGAAGGGAATAACTGTCTCTGTGTTTGTATTCCTTGCTCCTAATACATCTTTCTTCTCACAGACAGGATTTTACGGCACTCTTGCTCTACAGGATTGTCAGGAGCTCTTGGTTTTACAGCCAAAATCAAAGGTTGTTGGATTAGGGAAGACAAATCCCACCAGCCCTTTCTAGGCATGTAGGGGATACTTCTGAGTGTTTCCAGAAGGGATGGAAGCTCAGGCTTTGCCTTAAAGAGAAGGAAAGCTCCAACTGAGAGACAGCTTATCTGAGATTAAGTAATATTGTAGCGGTTCACAAGTTTTTACAGATAACTTTCTGGAATACTGACTGCTAAATATCTATGGATCATAGACCCTAAGCCATATGTTCCTGAGAGAAGCAGGGAAGGTCTCTGTAGCTGAGCCTGGCTCAGTGCAGAGAAAGGGTATGACAGCCACCTCCGAGCCCATCTGGAGGACCAGTAATGGCCAGCAGCATGGAGCAGCCACAGCAGGAGTCATAATGGTGGGCGCCGGCACTGTTATTAGGACCCAGCTTTCCTCACTTCCCATAGCCTTTAACCTCCTAAGAGTCTTACACTACCCTAAGGAAGGCAAATCCCTCAAGCATGACAGATTTCATTTACTATCAATCTTCGTACTTGGCAACTGAGACATTTATTACACTAAAATGATGAAGCAAACCCAGACCTGTTTCCAATTACACATGTACATCAGCGTATGTGCATAAAATCTTCTGGGAGAACATGCAAGAAACTGCTGAAGTCAGTTGCCTCAAGGCAGTGAGGCTGAGGACATAGAGAGAGGAGGAGGTACATTTTTCATTGGAAATGTTTTTGTATTGCCTAAATATATCATGTGCTTGTATCATCTGTTTAATAATATAAACAAATAAGTTAATTTATATAATAAATGTAATAAAGTACCTTTTTAAATACTTAGCTCAACTTCTAAATGATTGGAATTTAATCAATTATTTGCAGACACACAGCTTAAGCCTAAGCTGTGTTTTCTTTAGGATTCAAGGGAAAGAACTATGCGGCAGGTCTGTCAGAAACTTATTTACATGAGACACTAAAAAGTATTCTGAGAAGTGGTCCAGAGAAGGGTGGAGGGAGTGACTCAAAACAATAGTAGTAATAAGAGAAATAACTAACATTTAATGAAGGCAAAGTACTAAACTCTACACAATCGTCTCTCTTAAACAGCCCAGTCAAGCAGGTATCATTGTCTCCCCCATGGAAACTGATGTCTGAGGAGCTGGATAACTACCAACTGGCAAAGCTAGGATTTTGTTCTAGGCAACCTGAAGCCAGAGTCCAAGTTCTGTACTTGTGTATGATGACTCTGTGTGAGCAGAATCTGATATCATATGCTGATGCTCTTTCCACCCCGGCCCTCTTGGTAGCATAGCTGCCACCAGCAGGGACAGTAGCAACCAGACATCAACACAACAAGAGAAATGGCAGACCCCATTTGGCCAATTGGAGAGCCAGTCTCTGAATTACATGGGAAACACCTCTTGGGGACTCCTAAAACTGTACAGAAAAAAAATTGAGAGCAACTGATGTTTCCATAGAGAAGGCAGAGCCAGAGACACATTGTCTTGTGTTGTCATGACCCTATTTTTATCCCCTGTGGCCTATGAAATACAGCTTTATATACTGATGTTTAAAAAGAGATGTGAAATATCAAAGAAGTCCTGAGATTAAGATTATCTTAATCTCACAAAGCCATGTTACCTGAGTTTTAACTGTGAAGGAAGAACCCTGATGTTCTGCAGACGTCTTCAGTCTATTGGTGCTGGCGACACCTAGAATCAAAAGAAGTGCGATTAGGAGAGAAAAGCCAACACTACAATGCTCTGCTATTTCTCCTCCTTGACAGTGGACTGGAAAGTTAGCCTGCTGTTTCCTGAGACTTTGCACACAGTGATGCAAATCACTGCACTCTCATTCACTTTCAGATCTCCAGACAGCCCCACAGGGACTGAATACACTGAATTCAGTCAAACTGAGCTGGAGAGAGAAAGGAACTTGAAGTTCATTTTGTGAAGCAGTTTTAGTTTCAGTTTTTGTTATTTTTATAATCCTCTTTTTGTCCCCCAAATGAGATCTTATGCAAAACCCTACCATATAAAAGTATAACTGCTCCATGTGAAATAGGGGCTCCTGAGCAATGCCTGCTCATGTTCCTTAATGCCCAGCCCTGTACCCACTGCTTGGAGTGCTTTGAGTTGGCTCCAAGTAAAGGCGCCATATGATATATTGCCAAATCGGGACACTTGAGCATGAAAAGAGACTCCATTAATAACTATGCTGTGACAACCGATGTAAACTGAGACTGCCCTGGGCAAATCAGGAAGTATGGAACCCTAGTTTTAAGGGATATAGTCTCGAAACTGTTGGCTCAGTCCAACCTCTGCATGTAAGAGATGAGGATTCTAGCCCCCTGACTTGCTCCATCAGGGGAAATTACCCCCTGATGAGAACCAGGAAACTACAAAGCAGGCAATCCATCCACTCTGTCTAATCCACTTCAAAATAAACCAACTGGGAAATAACTGAAGTTTTTTTAATAAAAACAGTTAATGTTGGGCATGCCAAACCTCTGTGATCTCAGTGCTTCCTTTGTGCTTTCTGCCAAAACTGTACCTCCTGTGCTACTCTTTACTTCACATTGTTCTTCAAATCAACACACCTCTTATGCTCAGATATCTACTTTAGCTTCACCCAAAGCAATAAGATTTGTGATATCATGGGGCTTTTGTGCTGGTCATATTTTTTCTAATACTCATTAAAACACACAAATAACTATTAAGATGTTCATCTATGTGCCTCTAAAATTATCCATATTCCACCACTAGTTTGCCTACTGTACTTTGCAAAGCACTTATATTTAGTAAACAGAACTTTCTGAATTTTATTAGTTATTTTATACTTGCTGGTTCCTACAATTCTGGTCTATACTAGAATCAAGTATAAGATGACATCTGATTTAGCACAGCTTGAATGCTTTTTTTAATTTTAAATTTAACATAGTAATATGCAATCTTGTTCCGTAAAAAGCACTGTGATTTCTAGGAACTTCATTGCTTACACAAGATGGTCACTTTGCTCCATTCAATTCAGCCTTCCTAATGTGAGACTGGTTCAATTTTAATATATGTTTATAGATGCATTTGTGTACAGTTTGGTCATGCAAAAGATTCCTACCAGTTATTTTTTAAAAGGCACATCTATCTCATGTGTCAGCAATAAAGCCAGTGACGTTAAATGATTCTCTAAATATTTATTGAGCACCTGCCATATGCCAAGTCCTATCCAAACTGGGGAAAGTGAACAGCATACAGTTATGGCCTCAGGTTCCTTCGTGTTAGTGGGGGAGACAGGCAAGTAAACAGGCATTCATACTAAAAGATGCTATGCACTATATTCATGAAGGGTTTGGATATCCTCCTCTTGCTGATCAGCTTAGGAGGAATGAAGTCCTATGCTTGGAGCAGGTATAAAAATTATACTCAAAAAATCAAATGGCCAGGAATGGATTTTTTTTTTTTTTTTTTTTTTTTTTTTGGGCCACACTGTGCAGTGTGTGGGATCTTAGTTCCCCGACCAGGGATCAAACACGTACCCCCTGCAGTGGAAGCTTGGAGTCTTAACCACTGGACCACCAGGGAATTCCCTATTTTTCTAACAGAATTTAATTTTCTTTCTAAATGCTCCTCCCCTCCAAAAAACTTTTTTCAGAAATTTAATTTTTTTTTTTAAACTTAGGAGTTTTTTTTTTTACCACCAAGGTATAAGCTGAAGCAATGCAGATTTCAATTTCCGTATCAGGACTATTCTACCCCACTCAGGGTTCTCCACTCCCCTTCTGTCCTGCAGTGGCATCTGGGGGAAAGTGGGGTAGCTCCCAAGCATGGCATCTTTGGGTTAGGGAGTGAGGAATATCAAATCTGGAGGCTGGAATCCAGAACCTAACTGACCTTCTTAGCCCCAGACTCTGGGCACCCTCCACTGGTATCAGCTGGATATGATTCCCCAAACTGGATTTGAGGTCATGGCACTGGGCTCCACTATTGATGTCCATTGACTATGGACTCTGATCATAAGATGTCTGTAGTCTAGGACCTTCTCAGCCCAACCACAGTCCCTCTGGTCTGTCAAAACACTCAGCTCTTTCACACTTCTCTCTGGGGCCCCAGGAAACTCTCACCAAGCTGAAGTGATCAGGGTTCCTCCCGCACCCACCCCACTCACCCAGGCATCTCCCTTTGGCATTGCTTCTCTACACTGTCCTGCCACATGGACATAAATGCTATGCACCTTGCCACATATGAAGTTACATCCTTCCCATGCCACTTCCTAGCATCTATTACCTGCTATCTCCTAAACCTTTTGGGGTATTTCCACATGCCTCCCACCCCTGCCCTGGTATGGCAGGAGTTGCTCTTATTTCTTATTTCCATCCTTCTAATCCATGGTCGATAAATAGTCTTTGCTGGGACTTTTCTGGCTTGGCTCTTTACATGTAAAATCCAGATTCAAAAAATATTTTTTCCCTCTCATGTTTTTTTTTTTTTTTTTTTTGCAAATTAACAGTGTTTTCCTATCAGATTATGTATTATTTAACCATGGGCTATAAAAACTGTAGAAACTGTTAGGGGTAACTTGAGATAAAAAAAAAAAAAAACTAGCTTAGTACTTTTAAAAATATTCTTCCCACAAGACATTCAAAATTATCAAAGTAGTTTTTGTCAGAGATCTGACTCATTCAAACCATCCTCCAGACATCTACATTTGAAAAATTAAGGGAAAATGCAGAGTTAAGAAAATTAATATTTGTTGAATGTCAACAATACTTAGGGGCTTCCCTGGTGGCGCAGTGGTTGAGAGTCCGCCTGCCGATGCAGGGGACATGGGTTTGTGCCCCGGTCCGGGAAGATCCCACATGCCACGGAGCGGCTGGGCCCATGAGCCATGGCCGCTGAGCCTGCGCGTCCGGAGCCTGTGTTCCGCAATGGGAGAGGCCACAACAGTGAGAGGCCCGCGTACCACAAAAAAAAAAAACAACAACAAAAAACAATATTTAGGCACTGTGCTAGATATTTTACATTCTTTACTTTCTTTAAATCTTCATAATATGCCCTTAGTGTAGAAATCATTCCCAGTTTACAGAGGAAGAAAAAAAGTCTCAGAAGAGATTTAACTTTCTTAAGTGATCTAGCTAGAAGTAATAAAGCCAAGATTCACACTTGATGCACCTGGTCCCAAAATTCATTTGCTTTCTCCCTTTCCACAGTAAGAAAAATATTGTCAGCCTAATGACACAGGTTAAATTTCATGTCCTGCATGTATTATTTATGGCATAAGATGCCCCTTGCAATAATCAACGGACACAATCTATTTATGATTGTTTTTCCAGATTTGGAAGTAAGCATAACGTATTAACCTCAAATATTAATGGTGGTTGATAGCTGTACCTTTGCTTTTCAGACCTACTTTTGGTCCTCCTCTTGACTGGTTTGATGCAGAATCCTTGGTTACCAACAAAGAACCAATGATAACATTATTGGGAAAATTAAACCTGCTGTTTGGCAATCTGCTTTTCAACTGCTTTTTCCAGAACAGCATTACAGTGAAGAGAAGGCACTGCCTGTACACGTAAACATGGATTTCCTGAGTGGCCCCAACTCAGAGGAGAGGCTGTAAATGCTAGAGAGCAGACCTCTTCACTGAGTATGAGGAGCCCCTGGCTGGCCTGCAGAGAGCGTCATAACTGACATCCTGGCAATGCAGCCATGAGAGTCACCAGGGGTGAGGGCTGTGCAAGTAAATAAAATTTTCTCACCATGAAAATCCTCTCCAGCCCTGCAGGGAAGCCTGTGACACAGATACCCCCAACAAAGGTAACAGCATCACTGGAGTATTTCCTAAAGGCTCAGGAGCTGAGAATCCCCAGGCCACAGATAAAATAACCACTCCATAATTAATGATGTATAACTCATCCATTTCTAGAAAGAACCTGGGTGGCCAATGACAATATAGGTAAAGAGACAGGATTATATACAATGTTTTCTTCATGTATGGGTGCAATCCAAAATTTAAACTGACTCATATCTCATAAAATATACTTTTTAATAATATAAGTGATACATCATATATGTGTATACAGAAATAGATATAGATGTGGATATAGATACAGGTAGAGATTCGTACTTGCGTGTGCGTGTGTTTGTGTGATTATGGGAGTTAGTATAGTTTGGAGAAGAACACGAAAGAGGACTAAGATTTAAATTATAATCCTGGCTTTTCTAACAACACACTGCAAGTCACTGAACTTTTCTGGGCCTAAGTTTCTTCAGCTTTAAAGCAAAAAGACTTCTTTTAGTATCAGTTGGTACATATTAAGCATAAGATATGCCGCATGCTCTCATGACAAGCTACTTCATTCAGTTCTCCCAGAAAATTAGGTAAGATTGGCCTTTCATATGTTCCCAATGCACTTTCCTTCAAAACACTTGTTGCAGGTGAAATAAAATAATACTTTCCATAATTGTATCGGTTAATATTGTTTCTTTGAATGCACTTTAATCTCCAAGAGGGCAGGGACCATGCCCTCTTGTTCCTCATTGTACACCTGTACCTGGTGCAGTATTGGCCCAAGTTTTGTGGGGCATGAATTGACAGTTAATAAAAGACAACCTGTGAGGAAGATATTCGTTCTGAGATTCTGAAAAAATGGCACCTTAACACATTAACTCTGATTCTCAAGGCTCTCACCATTCTTATAAGTCATCTGTGGCCTCAACGGTCTAATCCAAAAGGCTTCCCAACTCAAATGGCCCCCTCAGCAGTTTCCACCACCAACCATTCCCCTCTTGACCTCAGTGATAAAGCTCCTTCACAGTCTTCCATCTGTGTCCCCAACCACTTCTCTGTTTCCTTCCTCAACTCTTCCCTCAGGCTTGCTCTACTTATGGTATTTCCTAAGATTCACTATCTCATCTTTTTGCCCTTCTCAACCTAGGCATCCCAGGGTATGAGCATATTGTAATAAATATATCTGATTCATCCCAGTATATACAAGATATGCACCAAAGAGGAGCTCAGATGTTTCGGGGGGTAAATATTTGTCAAATGAGTGAACCTATAAATTGCCATGATTTTAACCATCATCCCTCAGTATTCCCATACACTGCCAGCTCTCTGCCTTTTCCTATACTCCAGGTTAGTGTTTATTCATTTCCTTGGGCTGTCATAACAAGTTACCACAAACTGGGTGGCTTAAAGTAACAGAACTTTATTCTCTCACAGTTCAGGAGGCCAGAAGTCTAAAATACCAAGGTGTTGGCAGGGTTGATTTCTTCTGGGGTCTAAGGGCAGTGTTTCACACCTCCTTCCTAGCTGCTGGTGATTGTCAGCAATCTGTGGTGTCCCATGACTTATAAATGCATCACTCCAAGTTCTCCCTCCATCTTCACATCACTTTCTTCTCTGTGTCTCCTTTTCTGTCTCTTATAAGGAAACTCTCATTGGACTTTGGGCTTACCTTAATCCAGTACGATCTCATTTCAACCTTCACCTTAATTACATCTTAAAAGATCTTTATTCCAAATAAGGTCATATTCTGAGGTTGCAGGTGGACATGAATTTGGGGGAGACACTATTCAACCCACCACAGTCTATCCTCTGGCCCCTCAAAATTCATGTGCATCACACGTGCAAGATACATTCATTCCACCCCAACATCACCTGAAGTCTTAATCAATTCTAGCATCAACTCTAAGTCTCAAATCTCATCAATTCAAAAAGTCCCAAACCTCATGATCTAAATTATTCAAATCAAGCCTGAATGAGATTCTGGGTTTCATCCATCCAGGGACAAAATTTCTCTCTATCTGTGATCTTGTGAAACTAGAACATAGGTTATATGCTTGGATCCAAAATGCAGGGACGGGGATAGGATAGACATTCCCATTCCCACTGGGGGAAATGGGAAGGAATAAAGTGGTCTCTGGTCCCAAGTGAGTCTGAAACCCAAGAGGCAAATTCCACTGGGTTTCAAGGCCTGTAAAAAATCCTCTCTGGTTTGATGTTTGATTAATTTGGTTTGATGTTTGACTACATAAAAATTTAAAATGTCTACACAGCAAAATAAGCTATGAGCAAAATTAAAAGACAAATGACACACTGGGAAAAATGCAACTCATATGATCAACCACATGTTGTTTCCTTAAAATATAAAGAGCCTCTGAAAAATGATAAAGGACAACACTCATTACAAAAGTGGGCAAAGAAAGAATAGATGAAATATTCACAGAAAAGGAAATTCAAGTGGCTTTGATTATACGAAAAGATGACCCACGTTACTCGTAATGAGAAAAATACACGTTAAAACTCTGCCAAAATGAACAATGTGAGTTATACAACTTACGTGGAGGGTAATTTAACAGACTGACAAAATGACAAATGGGTGTACTTTTGACCCAGCAACTGCACTTCTGGGAATTTATCCTACAAATCAATTAACAGACTTACAAAATGACAAAAAAACAAGGTTAATTACTGCAGCACTGGTCATGAGAGCAAAATATTAGAAAACATATGAGTGAACATTAACAGGGAACTGCTTAAATAAATCATGGTATATTATGTAGCCACTAAAACATAAACTCTTTATATAAAGATAAAAAATGTTCTCCAAGACGTATTGCTAAGTGAGGGGAAGAAAGCAGTGTGCAGAGTTCTGTGTATAGAGGGACTAAATAACATTCATATATTTGCACATACATGCATAATGTATCTCTGGAAGGCTGTCCAAGAAACCACTGACATTAGTTGCAGAGAACTGTCCGGCCAGGGGCCATGGTAAAGGGAGTGTTTTCACTCAACCTTTTTACACCTTCTGAATTTTGAGCACGGGAATTAGTTTATTTATCATGATTAATTAATTAATTAACTGAATTCATTAAAAAGTTATTAGAGACTAGTAGTTAAGCATAGCAAGTGGCGAATATGCTTTATCTCTATATCCTCCTGACACCTACTAAATAGATAAGACAAGATATTTTTTTAAAGTAGTAAGTCAAAAAGAAGAGAAGACCGTCTCCAACATGGGATGCCCACAAAATCGTGGAAGGAGGGGGCAGCTGCAGAACCAACCACCCAGGAATTGGGGTCCCAGGGTTTCTGAGAGTGAGAATAGAGCAGAACTAAGACACATGTAGATTACCTGAAAAACTAATGGCAGCATAAGTAGGTTATGCAGAAATACTGAAGTAGATAATAGAGGTTACAGTTAGAAGGGTTGAAAGCGGTTGGCTCTGGGAATTGGAGCTAAGATATGAATATGTAGGGCAGAGAATGGTTATTTTTCATTAAAAACTATATATTGAATTATTTAAATATATGCATGCATTACTACTACTTTACTTATTTCCTTAATTATTAAGGAAATTAATTATTAAGGGAAAAGTGCCTTAAGAAGTTAGTGTTTGTATTATTCACAGTGTCATGCTAATATATTTGAACTTACAGTGACATGGTCGAGCCTTTACAAAACTAAAAATGACCAAAAGTGACCAGAAAGAAATAAAGAGGTGTAAACTTACTAAAAAACCAAGAGAAAATTGGAAAATTTTTTAAAGAACTGTTAATGTTATTACAAAAAGATAATTGGTGTTACAGGAAATTTTTCTTTCAAATTTTCATTTAGAAAACTCCCTCTTCATAAATAACAAGAAAATTGTTATAAGCAATTCGTTTTATTATGAGACTATTCTAAACTGAATCTGTGCAAATAGAATTCATCCATATAGTAAGAAAATTATTCTCATTATCTGTGATTAAATATAGTTTATCCTATCATAACAAAACTGGAAAAATTCAAAGAAAACTACTAACACAGTAAAGGAAAGCAGAAACCATCAAAAAGAGTTTTGATAACATTCTCTATCAAATTTTGACAGAAATCAGACTGGTATTGGGAATAAAAGGAAAAATAAGATATGTTTTCTGTCCTCCAGGAATTCATTGTGATATTTTTATATTTAAAAAGGTAAAATGGATTATTATTTAACATGAGAAAGAACATTTGATAAAAATAATATTAAAATCATCCATTCATTGAGCAAATAACTTTGTGATGGGATGATTTCTGTGGGTCAGACACTCTTGGGTAGGGAATTGGGTAACGATGAGTAAGACACTGACCCTGAATTCAATAATCATGATTATCATCACAGTCATTATCATAATAGCTGATATTTCTTGAGCAATCCTTATGTACTAAAGCTAAAAACCTTACATGACAATAGTGACCAGAGAGAATTTGTAGTCAGGGAAAGGAGCTTCAAAGTTAGGAATTCTGGAAGTGGGGCAGTTACAGGTGAGGACGGGTACCAGATGGTACATGGCAACGCAATGCACTGTGACAAAATGGAAACCACCCAAATGTACACTGACAAAATGAAAACTACCCAAATACCCCAAATTACAGTAAGATAAAAGTCTACCATGGCATATTAAGGCAATGAAATACTACGTAGCCATAAAAGAAAGAACTACAAGAGCCATAAATATGCATATATAAAATAATGCCAACTGGAAAAAATAAAACAACAGATTGCATAAACCCACGTAGAGCTGCATAAAATCTGTTTGCACCTTGATAATGACAGGAAGATATCAAAGACAAGGGGTTAACAGCTTAATAGTTTCAAAAGAGTTTTTTTTTTTTTAATTGCCTCATAGTATTATGCAAGCATGCATTTTTTTTAAAGAAGGAAAAATATCTTCGGTCACTCCCAAATTATCTCCTCTGCTGAATCAGAAGAGACCGGTCATAATTCTAAGGTTTCCAAAGGTAACTCGCTTTTCTTTCTTTACTCCTGGGCCCACAATTAGTTGTGCCTTATGCAAGTCTGAGGAAACATTTACAAATAAGATAGATCTAATAAACCTCTTTTCACCAAGTAAGTCTCAGTTCAGAAATGCCCAAAATTATCCGAAACAGTAAAGAACAATGAACACAGTTATTGCTTTATTTTACCTGGAATATCCATGGGGTCAATGAGTTTTTAGAGCTAGTAGATAGTCTAAAATTTTAGTATAGTGGATTTTAAATTCTGTCCCATATAGATGGCTTAGATATCACCTTTATGAGAACGGGGTGACAGGGTGGACAAGCAAACTCAGTTCCTTTGTCTCTACCTGCCTCCTATACTTCCCTCTGGTGCTTCAAACAATTCAACAGAGCAGTTTTGTTAATATCTGCTTCATATTTTGGGATTTCCAAACCTGGCAGCTTATAAGAATCAAATAAGAAGATTTTAAAACATACAAGAGTCCTGGAATGGACTCTTCACCCTGGACCTACTGAATCAGAACTTCTCATAACAGAGCCCAGCAATCAGTATCGTTTTAAAGTTCTTCATTTAATTCTGATGTGATCCAAATATAGAAAATCTCTCTACGGAGTACTGGAAAGAGAGGCATATAGCCTTTGCTGGAATGTTTCTAGTTATGGAGCTTCTTCCCCACAGAAAGCTTTTTTTTTGGCCATGCTGCACAGCTTGTGGAATCTTAGTTCCCTGACCAGGGATTGAACCTGGGCCCTTGGCAGTGAAAGCATGGAGTCTTAACCACTGTACAGCCAGGGAATTCCCTAGAAAGCATTTTTAATTACTAAAAGAGAATTAACTTTCCATGGAGCTGACCTCACTCTCTTTTTGCCTTCTAATGCTATGCAGAGCCAATGAGCTCCCTCATTCCCAGGACAGGTAACATGACAAAAGCTGGCTGCTCCCCACAGTACTGCTATCACTCTTTCTTCTGCTAACCAGTTTCATCCACTTTGCCATAATGGTCAACCACATTCAAAATCAGTCAATCATAATTCCTCAACGTCTGGCCAGAGTTGGTGCCCCAAGCCAACCCAGTCTTCTCCAAGACTTTTTAAAACTAAAGCCAGAATTGAGACTCTTTTTTCTCTGAAGTCATAGGGCTAGGAAAGTACAGATCTAGGGCTACTGGTAGCCATGTCTTTGGCCTCATTGCAGTGGATGCTGTGATGGGCCACCAGACGTGCCACCAGATTCAGGATTGATACATTGCATTTACCCCCCCAAATGCCATGAGTTTTGCTTGCTGGAGGCTCACAGCTGAGTCTTTCCTCTGAGCTAAGGGAACTGTCTTGAGCATGATTATGCCCTCTCCAGGTACAGACAGCCCACATCCAGGGACTGGCTAATATAGAGTAGAAACACCTGGCTCCTGTGCCTCCATCCAGGACAATTCTGAAGAGCTCTCCCAGCTCCAGACCCCCATGTGGTGGGTGGGCTAAGGCCATTGTTGTGAGAGCACTGCAGCCTAACTTTTCCCTTGACCCCACCCCACTTCCTTCACTTCTCCACAGCTGATGTTCTGAATAACTCTCCAAACAGATCTCCATCTTACAGTCTGTTTTCCCAGAAAACCCGGCCTATGTCACTGTGGAGGAATCCCAACTGTAGAAGGAGGAAATGGGGCTGAGCGGGTGACAGCTGAGATGGGAGACACCCAGAGGGAACCCTAATAAAACTCTGGTTCCCCAGTTCTCTTCTCCCTGACTTTCCTATCGTGCACAATCACACGTGGTTCCAAATACCTCGCCATCCTGATCACGTGATGCTCAGACAAGAGTATAATTGCCCATATGTAGATCTGCTAGGTTACAGTATGGAGAAATTTTACACTTATTGTACGTCTATTAATTTAGCCGAAGATTAGCTCAGCTTTTTAGCAGCCCAAAAATTTAGTTGGTGTATTAGAGCTTGTGTTTACCAAAGACTCCTACCTCACTTTCTGTCACTCCAGCAACCCTTCTCTGCATCCAAACATCGTTTACTCTTCTCAAAAAGCTGCCTCAGCTTTATGACTGGCAATATTTCTTATGCCTTCTAAACACATGCCCCATACATGAGTCAAGATTTGAAAGGGGTTTCGGGGAAACGGAGGTGGGGAGGTTGTGTTCTGAAGTTTATAATATGAAAGCAGTAAGTATTAGGAACACACTTGCTTCTAAAACTGCACATGCTGTTCATCCATCCTACGTTCAGTGCCCTTGAAAATTGTAGAGGACATCTCTTTTATGATGACTTGAAGTCCTTATAGTTCTTATTTGGAATCTTATTCAGATCTAATGTGTGCTGTGCATGTAACAAAAGTCCCAGAAACATTCACTTTTCCAGGAATATAGCTATATTTGACAATTAGATACCCTGGTGATCAAGTCCCACTGACAAAATTGAAGTGGTGACAGATTTGGGACAAGTTTATTTCTTTAATTTCTAATTATGAAATGTTTGGAGCTAAACGGGACTTTAGAGATCATCTAGTACCTGAATGGCTGACACCCCCTGACACTCTTGCCCCTAGAGCCAGTGGTGGACATTGCTAATTGAACCCAGCTCTGCACACAGAGTCCCAGTGCTGTCACTTTCCTAGAGGGTCTTCTTCCCTGGAGCCCAAATCATGCCCCATAATTCTCAGCATGCCACATCAGACAGCAACTACGAATCAATTGGTTCTGGCAAACTGGATGAACTTTATTTTCTTTATCTCTCCCCATCACCCTGCTCTCTTAAAGTAGTGAAATCACTGACCCAAATTTATATAATGGTTAATAATTGAGCTTAAACTCCTGGTTCCCAATTCAATGTTCTCTCCATTTTCCCCCTTCTGAAAATTCTCCAATCTTTTCAACTATTATAAGCCTGCAAACTGGTCAGGTATGCAGAAATCTGGCCTAACTTCAACAGGCATGTCTTTCATTACTGAATGTCTACGTAGCTGCTCCTCATCATGCTCGTGATGCATATGGGAACACGGAGGCCATCTGGAGGAGAAGAAGTGGTGGAGCTAGGGCTCAGTATCCACAGGGCCTCACACACTTCAATAATAATAATAAAATGCTAAGACAAATAAGAACATGCCCTGTACCCAGTGACTCACAGCTCTAAGCTAATCCTACAATGGCCCCACCTCACTATTATAAACTTGAGAGAGAGGGGAAAATACAATTCCATATATGTCCATCTGTTTGGTAACCACAACAACCAGCCATAAATGGGAAATGACCCCTGATGAATGGTTTTGTTTCAGGCTGAAGCCATCCCTCTGGCTCCTGAGCCATCACCTGGGGGCTTAAAGAAGCAAGCAGCCCTTGGGGTATTTTGTTCCCCTGAAAATTCTAAATCTCTCTAGCACCAGCACCATTTTCCTCATGCCAGGAGAATGGCAGAGCTGTAGGGAGGATGGAAAATAACTCTCTGGCATGAGGTGCCCTGGGAGCCAGTCAAAAATTACAGGATGATGTGTCAGGGACCAGGAAAAGCTGGGTGTGATGATCATGTCATGTTCTTTTCCTTGGCACAGAAAGAACACACCTGAGTCTCCATTCCCCATCCCAGAGGGTCTGAATGCCAAAGAAGAATGAACCTTAAGGATGTCAGACACAATCCCATCACTTAACAGATGAGAATGAGGCACAGAGAGGGGAAGAGACCTGGCCAGGGGCGCACAGCAAGTACAACTGATGTTTCCAAGAGCAAGTTTTTGAGGAGTAAAAAGAAAGGAGCTGGTAACATGTAAACAATGGAAGCAATGATAAACTGAAATAATTCATCCAGTAAAACACCACTTGGTCTTTACAGAGCTGCTCTCCATGGAAAGCAGAAGTCCCATCCTTAACCTCTACTCCACTGATGGGTCTCCCTTCTTCCCCAGCTGACTCTTGCTGAGGCAAAACGCTAGCTACAAAGTGACTCACTTTGGAAACAGACTTTGTGACTCAGACTCTGCTTTCTAACCACTAGACCAAGCTCCTAAAATCTTTAGGGGATTTTACTACATCTATGAGAAGCTGGCAAGGGAGGGGCCCTCCTTGCATTAAAGATAAATAGGTGGTTTGTGGACCAATGAGAGACTGTATGAAATAAAAGATGAAGGAATTCATAATTAACTCAGTGTATTTTAGGCTAGGATCAATCTCAGATGCACTATGCCTTTTAATCCTCATAACAACTCCATTAGTAAAAATGATTATTATATGTTTTCAGAAGCTAAGGGATTAGAGATGATAAGTAACTGGAAATGGAATTTCAAAGAGGTTAGGTGACTTGCCCAAGTAGGCAGAGCCAGGAATCCAAGCCAAGTCATCCTGGTTTCCTCTGTCCTCCATCCTTGCTTCCCAAACCCCACAACCTACTATAGCACTTTTTATGTGGTCAAGGCATAATCACGTCTCTTATTTTATCAACACAGCCGTTTTTTGAGGGGTGTTGGCAGAGTAGTTTTCACATTTAAAAAAAAAAAAAGATTTTGGAGGTAGAAAATTCATGGGGCCTTGAGGAAGTCACCTTCTGTATGTGGGCCTCAGTCTTCCTCATCTATAAGATGGGAGTAATAAATGCATCTACTTGATACGTTTGCTTTAAAAATGAAATGAGATAATATAAGTGAAAAGTACTTTGTGTAAACTGGTGTCATTCAGTGAAAAGTGAATAACAGAATGAGACAGATGGCAAAAGGACAAGCAAAAGGCTAACCCAATGAGCTGGGTCTAGAAAAAAAATCATTACTTGGCTTACAGCAAGTAATAATAGTGATATATAATATCTACATAATGCCTAAAGTTCAACAGCTTATATAGAGTTTTTGGAACATAATTCTCTTTAAACCAATAACCAATAGCCATGGTTTGAATCTTTTTTTCCCTTTATTTGGTATAGCCATTTATAGTTCTCAGGATGTAATGTATACATTAGGGAAGTTACAACAGCCTATGTTAGAAACTTTACTTAATTCTAACAACACTCCTCTGAAGTGGGTGCTGGGTAGTTATGGAAACCAAGGCACAAGGATTCCTGGCCCCTGGCTCTACAGCCAGTGGTGGAGGAGCTGAGTTTGAATCTTGGTCTGTTCTGCCTCTCAGACCCACAGAGAGCCACAACTTCACTGCACCCTAAGCAGATCCAGATCTCAGAGTTACCCACTCAGGAAAGAGCAATGTTCAGCCTGCAGGAGAGATACTGAAAACTCCTTCACTGAACTCTAAAAGGCTGCCCTGGTGATGAGGACGAAAGCCTTCTGTGTGTCTCCAGGCTTCACCTCAAATGACTTTCTCTGCCCCACTGTGAACAGATCCTCATGCTGTTCTGAGTCAGGCCTCCTTTTTCCTTCTCATTTTTCTACCCAACATATTTTCCCACAGTGATTTTTCTGGACGACTTCTTTCCTTCAATCCTCAACTCACCCCGCAGGACTCTGGCCTCTCCTTTCTCTCCAACGCCACTTCCCAGTTTTTCTCTCAGCCTATCACTTATTCCTGAGTTAACCCCAGCCTCACTCCTGCATGCATCATAGCCCTCCCTGTCCTTGGACAACTGGCAGCAAAAGGTCTGGGGAGTGGATTCTAGAGTCTGACTCTGAATCTAAATCTGATCTCTGCTCTTAGGTTTTGTGTGACCCTGGACAAGCAACCTTTATTACTTGGCCTTTATGTAATCCTCAAAGAATTTGTCTCATAGAACCACCATGAGCATTAAATGAGATAATACTTGACAAGGGCATGTTACATGATACCTATTATCAATGTACTTTTATGCACATCTGATTTAATCACTGGTATTACCTTCCCCCCATCCCTCCTCCAATCTCTGGGAAACATCTCTTTTTTTCCTTAAGCCAAATCCTCCATTTCCTCATTCCTTCCAACCTTCCCCAGGAACTTAATCTCACAGCTACTCTCCGTCTTCACAGTGCCATTTACTTCCTCTTCTACCCTACACTCACTCCTCCTCTTGTACCCCCATCTAGTTACAGACAGCACCACCCCTTCTGGTAGCCCAAGCTGAAAACCTGATAGTCCGTCTTCTTCCTTTGCCTCTACTTTAATCATTCATAGTCACCAAGACCCATGATTCTTCCCATACTGCCTCCCTGGCTTTATCTCTCCTTGCATGTCTCACTATCCTCCTGGCTATCAATCCCCCTTCCTTTGTCACCACACCTCTCCCTTTTGGATCTTGCCCCTTTCCTCTCTATGTTCTCCATCGTTGGAGAGCCCTTTCCTCTTCCTGTATGTCAGGTAGTATTTATCCTTCAGAGCATAACTTATCCAGGCGTCTCAGCATTTACAGTCCATTTTCAAGTCTTCCCAGTTTTCAAATGATATTATACATTTATGCTTTCTCCCTGACTTACAATCATCTCAAGTACATATCTCATATGTATACATACCCTCCTACAATGCCTTGTAGAGTGCCAAATACAGGAAAAACCTCTGAAAATATGCATCGATTGCTTGGTAAAGGATCAGTCTGCAAACTTTAGGAAAAAGGAGGTATCTGAGTTAATAATTATATTAGCTAACGTTTTCTCCATCCTTATTATGTGTTAGGCAATGGAGTCAGTGCAGGAAAAACAATAAAATGAAAGAATAATATCTATGTGCCCAACACCTTACATGCACTGTTCATTTAATTTTCATAATAGCCATATGCAGCAAGTACTATCATTATACCCGTTTTACAAAAGTGGTCAAGTGACTTGCCCACTGTCATACCAGAAATGAATATTAGAGCAGGGCACATTTCTGTTTACCAACGAATTCAACTCAATGTTTCTTAAGGCCTCTCATATCCTTTTTTTTCCGAAGGAAGTCAAGTGAATGTGTAGTCCAAGGTTTTCCAGCCTCAGTACCTTTAACTCACTGCCTGCGAATCAGAAAATGCCTAAAATTCAATACAAACAACAACAAAGAACACCTACAACTGTATTTAGGAGCCATTCAGACTGTATAGATTCTTCATAAAGAACAAAGTTGGCATGCTGAAGGTTAAAATTGCATTTCGCCTTGAAAAATAATAAAAAACATAATAAAGCTTTCATTACTGTCAAACTGAAATACTCTAAAGAAAGCTACGTATCTCAGAGTTTTAGCGAGTTGCGCTAATCAGAACTAGAAGGAATCAAGTTTCCAGTGCCTTTTATTCTTAAGGTCCTGTGCTTGTGTCAGTGGGCTATGGAATGATAAATAAAATACTATTCCTTTCTTCTCAAATTTATAGTCTAGTAGTTGGGTTACTGAGCTGAGTATAATAATAAAAATAATCAGTCAGTCCCATTTATTAAAACAGCCCTATGGGAAAGAAACATAAATAGAGGCCCAGTTATTTCACTAAATCATGCAAACAACCAGAATTTTAACCTTGACTAAGCATTTTTATTTATTCACTTATTCCACAAATATTTCTTGAACTCCTACTATGTGCCAACCATTCTTCC
The DNA here is from genome assembly GCF_059928025.1 of Delphinapterus leucas. Classification (NCBI taxonomy): domain Eukaryota; kingdom Metazoa; phylum Chordata; class Mammalia; order Artiodactyla; family Monodontidae; genus Delphinapterus; species Delphinapterus leucas. Next base: position 126,303,677 of record NC_143131.1, read on the forward strand.
AGGCTCTGGGGATAGAGTGATGAAGAAGGCAACCAAATTCCCTTCCCTTTTGGGCCTTACATTCTTGTGGGAGATAAAGACAAGAAATAAATAAACTAATGATTGTATGGCATAAGGGAGGTAGTGGTAAGACTATGTAGAAAAAGCAGCAGAGCATGGGGTCAGAAAGTAGCCAATGCGGGGAGTGGGGCTTGAGGTGCATAGGTCCAGGATGACCTCACTGTGAAGGTGATCTGTGAGAGAATCCTAAGCAAAGAGAGGGAGTGATCCACATGGGTTCTGGACTGAGAGCATCCCAGGTGAAAGGGAGAGCAAGTGCAAAGATCCCAAAACAAGAGTAAGCTGGCACGGTTGAGGGAAAGCCAGTGTGACTGGAAAGATGTAAGAAGGGGATGAAAATCAGGTTGGAGAAGCAGATGGGGCAGATCATGGGGCTCTAGGGAGGCTGTATTTTCTTCTGCATGTTTTGGGAAACCACTGAAGGATTCTGAGCAGAGAAATAACATATACAATCTGTACTTTTAAAAGACTAATGTATAACTGATTGTTATACAGGGCTGTCCATGAAAGACCAGGTGATTTCTTAAATAAAAATAAAGTTTTGTGGCTTGTCATGGTCCATCTGGGATGATTTCATTAAGGGATGAACATGGATCCTAGTGAGGAAAAGACATAAGAAGGAGGAAGCCATTCTTGGTGATGGCAAATATATACGTGGTGAGGTAGGCAGAAGTCAGTAAGCTGTGTAACTCAGTATTTCCCAAAGAATCTTATGCTAACAGTAGTTTCAGGGTGTGTGAATAAATGTTACACAATAAAGGGTCGAGTCAGCCTAGAAAATGTTCCTTTTCCCTCTTTACTAGGGCCTTCTCTGAACCTTCAGGGTGGTCATTTGCAAGTAGACTCCAACAGGGCTGAAGTTGGCAGGGCTCCTCAACCTTATTCAACTGCAGGACTCTTCACATAAAACACACCTTGGGAAACCCCAGTGTAACAACTTCAGCTTAAAACCAGCTAAGACCTATTTGGAGGGATGTAATGAGTAATAGCCCTTGAATCCAGGGATCAGGCATTTTGGGTTAATATGAGGCCAGTGTAAACTTACCAAAGTTCGTAACTAAGTTTATAACAAATAAAAACATAAGAAGGTCACTTTTTGTGTCCTGTTTAGAACTATAGGTAGAGCAAAGGTCTCCAAACATTCCAGGGAGTTTACAAGATGATCCACTGGAGCATGGGAAGAAAATATCATATCTGTTTATATTGTTTCAAAAAATCATAAAGAAATGAATACTCTAATACTTACTAAATGGATTGAAAGTGGCACATATGATTTATAAATATATACATTGCGTTTGGGTGGTCAAAAATGTTATGGTTAAGGACGTATGTCTGATCACAAAAAGCTTGGAGGTTGCTAGATTAGATGACATGGAGAAGGAAATGTACAGTGCTTGCATCAAGATATGGTTGTGAAAGTAAAGAGGAAGGAATTAAATCAGGAACTTGATGGGAGTGGCATTAGGGAGGAGAGGGTGTTGGGGAGCTAGAGGTAGTCATCAGCAGCAACTATGACACAATTGATATGGAGTGGAATGAATGGTGATGCCAACTCTAGGAGCTCTGGAGATGGCTGAAGTTTCTGTTGAGGAAACTGAGACAGAATAGAACAAGGGGGCCAATCAATCATTATGCAACCATATTGCAGCACTGATTGTAGTATTTAGCCTACTGTCCAGGACATGATAAGTGTTCAACACGTGTTGGCAAGATGAATGAATGAATCAGTGAATAAGTATATGCAGAGGACTCAGCAAAAGAATATACAGCAGGAAAATTTGGGCAAAATGAATATAATTTTCTAGATCAAGATCCCACGCTAACATTTCCTTAAAAAAATCATAAAAACCTCTGATATTTATTAATTTTTTTTAACATGTGATCAACACTATTTTCAGAAGAACAATCTCTTGAATGTATCTCCGTTTTTAAGAAAGCCTTTAAAAATTTTATGTCATGTATATTCACTGTAGAAAAATCAGAAAACTTAGATAAAACCAAAAAAAAGGGGGGGGGGATAAAGCTTATCATATCACCACCCAGAGATAACCCATGCCTATTTTTACAAAAATAGGCTTACACTATATATACTACTTTGTAATTTTCACTCAACAATATGTTCTGAGCATCTATGTATGTCAATAAATATGCTTTACGAAGTCATTTTCAACACATTCCGCCAAATGGAGCTATTACAACATGCTCAACCAATCTTCTATTATTATTCCAGAAAGCTCATTTTTGCTAGTGTGTTTCCATTATAAAGGTGCTGCAATAAATGCACAGCAACTACATCTTTGTCTGTATTCTTTATTAGTTCCCCAGACATAATACCTGGAGGCTGAATTACTGAGTCATTTTAAACGTCTTTGATATGCATTTTCAAATTGCCCTCTGGTAATTTTGAATGAGATTTCATAACTTATGTGAACTCTTTAGCTTAAACTGCACTTCCATCTATACTCAGACCTTACTTGATTTCTGCAGCAACCCCACGAGCAGGTCTTGTTGTCCCTATCATTTTCTGTGGAAAAAGAATTCCACACAAGTCATGAGCCTTTCTCAAGGTTACACTCACACTGAGCTTCCATGAGGGCCCTCTCCACATCACTGGATGAAATGTCAACATGTCAATGAAAAATACAGTACCCTGATCCGTACTTTCGTCTTCAACAGCAAAACACACTAACTCAAGTTTCTAATGAGGGTGTTTCAAAATTAAACAATACTTAGATATTGCCTGTTTGACACTGAATTCTCTTTCCCTGTAGAGAAGGCTTCCTGACATCTTGCCAAATAACTAACTTTGCTCTTAAGAAAGTCCCTTTGATAAAATATAGTTGCTTGCAACTGGTTCCTAGTTGCCAGTACTTTATGGTGTTTGGATATTCTTCTTTACATTTAAACAGAAAAAGGATCAGAGAAGTACAGAACTCAAAAGAGCCTTGCAGATCATTTCAATTGCACCCTAGCTAGTGGAGAGGAGAAAGTCTGTCTGTCTTAACTGGGAAGTGACTTGCCCAAAGTCACAGAGTCAGTGAATAGCACAGATAGGCTCAAAGAGGGGAGTCTCCCAACCCCCAGTCAGAACTCTGGTTAGCATCACAGAATCTTGTGATTAGTTTGTACCTTAAAATCATATTCTATCCACATAATTTAGCATTTGGAGAAACTGAGACCCACCAAGAGGAAGTAACTTACTCAATTATACACAGGTAATTAATAGTAGAACTCGATGAGACCCAGGTATCCTGACTTCCAGTTATGAGGCTGATCTCAGACTCCACTCTGACCCACAAGAATCCACACCTGGACCAAAAGCCAGGACCAGGGTGTGTTGAGTGAGGCACTTACCTAAAGTGCAAATTTTAAAGGGACGCTAAGCTAATACTTTCACGCAATATTTTTAAAAATCAGAATACAAAACATCCATAATGAACAAAATATTTAAATTCTAAATAAAGATAGTATCTAACCCTGCTTTTGCATGATTCACCTCACTCACCTCATTCTAATTCTGGTCCTTATTTAAAATTTGTGTATTTTGCTCATCATGGATATATTTGCATTAATTTGTGCCTGAGGCAAGTGCCTCACTCACCTCACCCTCATTCCAGCCATATCTGGGGACCTCCAGCCCCAGTGCCTGAGGAGACCTTACAAGTAAGTCTCCAGTGCTGGGATAGAATGCTTACGAGGAGCTACAGGCCTGTGACTAATGGGACCAATTGCTTGAACAAAATAGCCCTCTAACTGGATCCTGGGGTCATGGAGAAATGGCAACTAAAGAAATTATTTCTGGACCTAAAGTTGTTAATAACTTAAGTTCTCATGATACCAACTTGAGCCATTCAAAATTTAATTGTTTAGGAAACTGTGTAAAGTTTGGTAGTTTCATAAATCAGCTGTTCAAGCACTGGGTATGATGAACTGGTTTGTCAACTAATATGAAAGAAATCTGGGCCTTTTAATTGACCACAAGCTTAATGAGCCCATGATGGGAGGTGACTGCCAGAAACACAAATGGAATCTTGGGTTGTACTAATGGTCTCATGGTATTCAGGAGCTCTGAGCCTAATTCCATGGGAAGTCAAAGCCAAGAGAACACATTTTGGACTCTCTGTAGGGAAGGCTCAGGGTTGCTATTTAAGGCTGGAAGGGTGCTTGTTATGGTTTGAATTGTGCCCCCAACAAAAGAAGTTGAAGTCCTAACCCGCAGTAGCTGTGAATGTGACCTTATCTGGAAACAGGGTCTTTGCCAATGAGCAAGTTAAGGTAATGAGGTATATCCTAATCCAGTATGACTGGCATCCTTATGAAAAATGAAATTTGGACACAGGAACAGACACGCAGGGGGAACATCATATGATGATGAAGGCAGAGATCGGGGTGAAGTATCTATAAGCCAAGGAATGCCAAAGACTGCTGGAAAACCACCAAGCTGAGAGGAGAGAGAAGCAGATTCTCCCTCAAAGTCCTCAGAAGGAATTAACCCACTGGCATTTTGATCTTGGACTTCTAGCCTCCAGAACTGTGAGACTATGAATTTTTGTTATTTTAAGCCACCCTGTTTATGACAGCCCAGGGAAACTAACACAGTGATCTACAGAGCATTTGGCCCAGGAGCACCCTTGACCTGAAGGAAGTTGGGAAAACCCCTCCATTCAGATTCTCATAGACAAAGCCATTCCCAGGTTCATCACAGGGTCCAGCATATAATAGACATGTGTTGACCTATTCATTAAGAAAGAAATGAATTTCAAAGCAATCCACTATTGTTAGGGGGGTAAAAAAAGAGGTTGACACACAAGATTACCTTCCTTCAACTTCTAAACTCATACTCAGCATGAGCCATTTTAACCTCATTCTATTTTCAGGGGATGAATCATCAGATGCCAGACAGACAGTATCATAGAGATTATGGAGCTCAGCCTTCCACTCTACACATGAGTAAAATCGGATTTAATGAGGAAGGGACTAGTTCTTTCCATACGCGTGTCTCCCTCCCATGCAGGGGAACCCTTTCCCCCTTTTTTCCATCATACATTAACATATCTCCTAGTACTTTGCCGTCATCAACAGCTTAAAATTTAAATGAGAAATGATCCCAAGAGGAGGCAGGAGGCGATGGCCACACGGCTGCTGCTGCTGCTGCTGCAGTGGGGCACGTGGGGGTGACTGGTGGCGACCCAGGTGGCAGCGAGAGATTTAACCCAGAGACTGACTTCACTATAGAAACACCCACAGTTGTATCAACAACTGGGGAAAGATAGTGGCAACAGGCGAAGGAAAAACAGCTCTGACATACTAAGTACAACGACTACGCTAAAAGCAAGTGGGCTTAAGGCCCCTACCAAGATCCTTAAGCCTGGAAGCACAGCCTTGAAGACACCTGCTCCTGTTAACGCTTTATGTTTCTCCGTAATTGCAAGTTTTTAATCCTACGTGAAGACTTCTATCTAAAAAATCTTAAAAGACAATCTTATAAAACTTCATATTCTTGAAAATACTTGAAAAAGTTTCAATTAAAAGACATAGAGGCAGGTGGAGCAGGCTCCGGGTCACGCGCTTCTCCAGGAACAAGGCACACTTCATGGCCTTGAGGCCGCTCTTCCACTCGTCACTGACTGGCTTCCTGATGTCTTAGAAGTTGAGGCAGCCCCCGCGCTAGTTCTGCAGGCACATCAGGCCCTGGGCCCGCCGGCTGTGCTCGTGGGAACAGCGCAGAAAGAACCGGGTGAAGGGCTTCAAGACCATGTCGTCGCAGTCGAGATACATCAGAAATACATCTACAGGTGGAACAACTCCTACAGAATACCCACTGAACGCTTGCAGAAGACCTCACACCTCCCAAAAGGCAAGAAACTCCCCCACATACCTGGGTAGGGCAAAAGAAAAAAGAATAAACAGAGACAAAAGAATAGGGACGGGACCGGCACCAGTGGGAGGGAGCTGTGAAGGAGGAAAGGTTTCCACACACTAGGAAGCCCCTTCGAGGGCGGAGACTGCGGGTGGCGGAGGGGGAAAGCTTTGGAGCTGCGAAGGAGAGCTCAGCCACAGGGGTGCGGAGGGCAAAGCGGAGAGATTCCCGCACAGACGATTAGGGCCGACCGGCACTCACCAACCTGAGAGGCTTGTCTGCTCACCCGCCGGGGCGGGCAGGGCTGGGCGCGGAGGCTTGGGCTTCGGTCGGAGGGCAGGGAGAGGACTGGGCTTGGCGGCGTGAGCACACCCTGCAGGGGGTTAGTGCACCACGGCTAGCCGGGAGGGAGTCCGGGGAAATGTCTGCACCTGCCGAAGAGGCAAGAGACTTTTTCTTCCCTCTTTGTTACCTGGTGCGTGAGGAGAGGGGATTAAGAGCACTGCTTAAAGGAGCTCCAGAGACGGGCGCGAGCCGCGGCTAAAAGCGCAGACCCCAGTGACGGGCATGAGACGCTAAGGCTGCTGCTGCCGCCACCAAGAAGCCTGTGTGCTAGCACAGGTCACTATCCACACCCCGCTTCCGGGGAGCCTGTGCAGCCCGCCACTGCCAGGATCCCGGGATCCAGGGACAACTTCCCCGGGAGAACGCACGGCGCGCCTCAGGCTGGTGCAACGTCACGACGGCCTCTGCCGCCGCAGGCTCGCCCTGCATCCGCATCCCGCCCTCCCCCCAGCCTGAGTGAGCCAGAGCCCCCGAAGCAGTGGCTCCTTTAACCCCGTCCTGTCTGAGCGAAGAACAGACACACTCAGGCGACCTACACACAGAGGCAGGGCCAAATCCAAACCTGAACCCCGGGAGCTGTGCGAACAAAGAAGAGAAAGGGAAATTTCTCCCAGCAGCCTCAGGAGCAGCGGATTAAATCTCCACAATCAACTTGATGTACCCTGCATCGGTGGAATACCTGAATAGACAACGAATCATCCCAAATTGAGGAGGTGGACTTTGAGAGCAAGATATATTATTTTTTCCCATTTTCCTCTTTTTGTGAGAGTCTATGTGTATGCTTCTGTGTGAGATTTTGTCTGTATAGCTTTGCTTTCACCATTTGTCCCAGGGTTATGTCCGTCCATTTTTTGTTTGTTTTCTTTTAAAAAATTTTTTTCTTAATAATTATTTTTTATTTTAATAACTTTATTTTATTTTATTTTACTTTATTTTATTTTATCCTCTTTTCCTCCTTCCTCCCTCCCTCCCTCCCTCTCTCTCTCTCTCTTTCTTTCTTTCTTTCTTTCTTTCATTCTTTCTTCTTTTTCTCTGTTTTATTCTGAGCCGTGTGGATGAAAGGCTCTTGGTGCTCCAGCCAGGAGTCAGTGCTGTGCCTCTGAGGTGGGAGACCCAACTTCAGGACACTGGTCCAAAAGAGACCTCCCAGCTCCACGTAATATCAAATGGTGAAAATCTCCCAGAGATCTCCATCTCAACACCAACACCCAGCTTCACTCAACGACCCGCAAGCTACAGTACTGGACACCCTATGCCAAACAACTAGCAAGACAGGAACACAACCCCACCCTTTAGCAGAGAGGCTGCCTAAAATCATAATAAGGCCACAGACACCCCAAAACACACCACCACACGTGGACCTGCCCACCAGAAAGACAAGATCCAGCCTCATCCACCATAACACAGACACTAGTCCCCTCCACCAGGAAGCCTACACAACCCACTGAACCAACTTTAGCCACTGGGGACACACACCAAAAACAACAGGAACTACGAACATGCAGCCTGCAAAAAGGAGACCCCAAACACAGTAAGATAAACAAAATGAGAAGACAAAAAAACACACAGCAGATGAAGGAGCAAGATAAAAACCTACCAGACCTAACAAATGAAGAGGAAATAGGCAGTCTACCTGAGAAAGAATTCAGAATAATGATAGTAAAGATGATCCAAAATCTTGGAAATAGAATAGAGAAAATGCAAGAAACATTTAACAAGGACCTAGAAGAACTAAAGGTGAAACAAGCAACGATGAACAACACAGTAAATGAAATTAAAAATACTCTAGATGGGATCAATAGCAGAATAACTGAGGCAGAAGAACGGATAAGTGACCTGGAAGATAAAATAGTGGAAATAACTACTGCAGAGCAGAATAAAGAAAAAAGAATGAAAAGAACTGAGGACAGTCTCAGAGACCTCTGGGACAACATTAAACACACCAACATTCGAAGTATAGGGGTCCCAGAAGAAGAATAGAACAAGAAAGGGACTAAGAAAATATTTGAAGAGATTATAGTTGAAAACTTCCCTAATATGGGAAAGGAAGTAGTTAATCAAGTCCAGGAAGCACAGAGAGTCCCATACAGGATAAATCCAAGGAGAAACACGCCAAGACACATATTAATCAAACTATCAAAAATAAAATACAAAGGAAACATATTAGCAGCTTCCCTGGTGGCGCAGTGGTTGAGAGTCCACCTGCCGATGCAGGGGACACGGGTCCGTGCCCCGGTCTGGGAAGATCCCACATGCTGCGGAGTGGCTAGGCCCGTGAGCCATGGCCGCTGGGCCTGCGCGTTCGGAGCCTGTGCTCCGCGATGGGAGAGGCCACAACAGTGAGAGGCCCACGTACTGAAAAAAAAAAAAAAAAGAAAACATATTAAAAGCAGCAAGGGAAAAACAACAAATAACACACAAGGGAATCCCCATAAGGTTAACAGATATCTTTCAGCAGAAACTCTGCAAGCCAGAAGGGAGTGGCACGACATATTTAAAGTGATGAAGGAGAAAAACCTACAACCAAGATTACTCTACCCAGCAAGGATCTCATTCAGATATGATGGAGAAATTACAACCTTCACAGACAAGCAAAAGCTGAGAGAGTTCAGCACCACCAAACCAGCTTTACAACAAATGCTAAAGGAACTTCTCTAGGCAAGAAACACAAGAGAAGGAAAAGACCTACAATAACAAACCCAAAACAATTAAGAAAATGGGAATAGGAACATACATATCAATAATTACCTTAAATGTAAATGGATTAAATGCTCCCACCAAAAGACACAGACTGGCTGAATGGATACAAAAACAAGACCCATATATATGCTGTCTACAAGAGACCCACTTCAGACCTAGGGACACATCCAGACCGAAAGTTAGGGGATGGAAAAAGATATTCCATGCAAATGGAAATCAAAAGAAAGCTGGAGTAGCAATTCTCATATCAGACAAAATAGATGTTAAAATAAAGACTATTACAAGAGACAAAGAAGGACACTACATAATGATCAGGGGATCGATCCAAGAAGAAGATATAACAGTTGTAAATCTTTATGCAGCCAACATAGGAGCACCTCAATGCATAAGGCAAATAGTAACAACAAGGAGCACCTCAATGCATAAGGGGAAATCGACAGTAACACATTCATAGTAGAGGACTTTAATACCCCACTTTCACGAATGGACAGATCATCCAAAATGAAAATAAATAAGGAAATACAAGCTTTAAATGATACATTAAACAAGATGGACTTAATTGATATTTATAGGACATTCCATCCAAAGACAACAGAATACACATTTTTCTCAAGTTCTCATGGAACATTCTCCAGGATATCTTGGGTCCACAAATCAAGCCTTGGTAAATTTAAGAAAATTGAAATTGTATCAAGTTATCTCTTCTGACCACAACGCTATGAGACAAGATATGAATTACAGGAAAAGATCTGTAAAAAATACAAACACATGGAAGCTAAACAATACACTACTTAATAACGAAGTGATCACTGAAGAAATCAAAGAGAAAATCAAAAAATACCTAGAAACAAATGACAATGGAGACACGATGACCCAAAACCTATGGGATGCAGCAAAAGCAGTTCTAAGAGGGAAGTTTATAGGAATACAATCCTACCTTAAGGAACAAGAAACATCTCGGTTAAACAACCTAACCTTGCACCTAAAGCAATTAGAGAAAGAAGAACAAAAAAAACCCAAATTTAGCAGACGGAAAGAAATCATAAAGATCAGATCAGAAATAAATGAAAAAGAAATGAAGGAAACGATAGCAAAGATCAATAAAACTAAAAGTTGGTTCTTTGAGAAGATAAACAAAATTGATAAACCATTAGCCAGACTCATCAAGAAAAAATGGGAGAAGACTCAAATCAATAGAATTAGAAATGAAAAAGGAGAAGTAACAACTGACACTGCAGAAATAGAAAAGATCATGAGAGATTACTACACGCAATTCTATGCCAATAAAATGGACAACCTGGAAGAAATGGACAAATTCTTAGAAATGCACAACCTGCCAAGATGAATCAGGAAGAAATAGAAAATACGAACAGACCAATCACAAGCACTGAAATTGAAACTGTGATTAAAAATATTCCAACAAACAAAAGCCCAGGACCAGATGGCTTCACAGGCAAATTCTATCCAACGTTTAGAGAAGAGCTAACACCTATCCTTCTCAAACTCTTCCAAAATATAGCAGAGGGAGGAACACTCCCAAACTCATTCTACGAGGCCATCATCACCCTGATACGAAAACCAGACAAAGATGTCACAAAGAAAGAAAACTACAGGCCAATATCACTGATGAACATAGATGCAAATCTCCTCAACAAAATACTAGCAAACAGAATCCGACAGCACATTAAAAGGATCATACACCATGATCAAGTGGGGTTTATCCCAGGAATGCAAGGATTCTTCAATATACGCAAATCAATCCATGTGATACACCATATTAACAAATTGAAGGAGAAAAACCATATGATCATCTCAATAGATGCAGAGAAAGCTTTCGACAAAATCCAACACCCCTTTATGATAAAAACCCTGCAGAAAGTAGGCATAGAGGAAACTTTCCTCAACATAATAAAGGCCATATATGACAAACCCACAGCCAACATTGTCCTCAATGGTGAAAAACTGAAACCATTTCCACTAAGATCAGGAATAAGACAAGGTTGCCCACTCTCACCACTCTTACTCAACATAGTTTTGGAAGTTTTTGCCACAGCAATCAGAGAAGAAAAGGAAATAAAAGGAATCCAAATCGGAAAAGAAGAAGTAAAGCTGTCACTCTTTGCAGATGACATGACACTATACATAGAGAATCCTAAAGATGCTACCAGAAAACTGCTAGAGCTAGTCAATGAATTTGGTAAAGCAGCAGGATACAAAATTAATGCACAGAAATCTCTGGCATTCCTATATACTAATGATGAAAAATCTGAAAGTGAAATTAAGAAAACACTCCCATTTACCATTGCAACATAAAGAATAAAATATCTAGGAATAAACCTACCTAAGGAGACAAAAGACCTGTATGCAGAAAATTATAAGACACTGATGAAAGAACTTAAAGATGATACATATAGATGGAGAGATATACCATGTTCTTGGATTGGAAGAATCAACATTGTGAAAATGACTCTACTACCCAAAGCAATCTACAGATTCAATGCAATCCCTATCAAACTACCACTGGCATTTTTCACAGAACTAGAACAAAAAATTTCACAATTTGTATGGAAACACAAAAGACCCCGAACAGCCAAAGCAATCTTGAGAACGAAAAATGGAGCTGGAGGAATCAGGCTCCCTGACTTCAGACTATACTACAAAGCTACAGTAATCAAGACAGTATGGTACTGGCACAAAAACAGAAATATAGATCAATGGAACAGGATAGAAAGCTCAGAGATAAACCCACACACACATATGGCCACCTTATCTTTGATAAAGGAGGCAAGAATATACAATGGAGAAAAGACAACCTCCTCTATAAGTGGTGCTGGGAAAACTGGACAGCTACATGTAAAAGAATGAAAGTAGAACACTCCCTAACACCACACACAAAAATAAACTCAAAATGGATTAAAGACCAAAATGTAAGGCCAGACACTATAAAACTCTTAGAGGAAAACATAGGAAGAACACTCTTTGACGTAAATCACTGCAAGATCCTTTTTGACCCACCTCCAGAAGAAATGGAAATAAAAACAAAAATACACAAATGGGACCTAATGAAACTTCAAAGCTTTTGCACAGCAAAGGAAACCATAAAAAAGATGAAAAGACGACCCTCAGAAGGGGAGAATATATTGCAAATGAAGTAACTGACAAAGGATTAATCTCCAAAATATATAAGCAGCTCATGCAGCTCAATATCAAAAAAACAAACTGAGTCCAAAAATGGGCAGAAGACCTAAATAGACATTTCTCCAAAGAAGATGTACAGATTGCCAACAAACACATGACAGGATGCTCAACACCACTAATCATTAGAGAAATGCAAATCAAAACTACAATGAGGTATCACCTCACCCTGGTCAGAATGGCTATCATCAAAAAATCTACAAACAATAAATGCTGGAGAGAGTGTGGAGAAAGGGGAACCCTCTTGCACTGCTGGTGGGAATGTAAATTGATACAGCCACTATGGAGAACAGTATGGAGGTTCCTTAAAAAACTAAAAATTGAATTACCATATGACCCAGCAATCCCACTACTGGGCATATACCCCAAGAAAACCATAATTCAAGAAGAGTCACGTAGCACAATGTTCATTGCAGCACTATTTACAATAGCCAGGGCATGGAAGCAACCTAAGTGCCCATCAACAGGTGAATGGATAAGGAAGGTGTGGCACATTTATTTATACAATGGAATATAACTCAGCCATAAAAAGAAACAAAACTGAGTTATTTGTAGTGAGGTGTATGGACCTAGAGTCTGTCATACAAAGTAAGTCAGAAAGAGAAAGACAAATACCGTATGCTAACACATACATATGGAATCTAAAAAACAAAAATGGTTCTGATGAACCTAGGGGCAGGACAAGAATAAAGACACAGATGTAGAGAATGGACTTGAGGACACGGGGAGGGGGAAGGGTAAGCTGAGATGAAGTGAGAGAGTAACACTGACATATATACACTACCAAACGTAAAATAGATAGCTAGTTGGAAGCAGCTGCATAGCACAGGGAGATCAGCTTGGCGCTTTGCGACCACCTAGAGGGATGGCATAAGTGGGGGTGGAAGGGAGACACAAGAGGGAGGGGACATGGGGATATATGTATGCATATAGTTGATTCACTTGGTTATACAGCAGAAACTAACACAACAGTGTAAAGCAATTATACTCCAGTAAAGATGTTAAAAAAAAAAAAAAAGTAATGATTGCAGCCACTAGAAGTTAGGAAAGATATAATGCCCACTCGTGGTTCTCATGAAAGAACAGCAATATCCAATATTTATGGGCAATTTATCTTGTGCCAGGCCCCCTGCTCAAAGTACTTTGACTGAATTATCAATTTAAGGTTCACAGCAATGCTACTAGGTAGGTTTTATTTTATCCCTGACTTACAGGTGAGCGAGACAGAGCCAGAGATGTAAAGCAACACCTCTGCAAATGGTAGAGTTTAGATTTAAACCAAGGTCTGGTTTTTGAGGTCCATGTTCTTAACCCACTCTGCTGTGCTGGGACTGGACAGGTTCGCGAGGCCACATAAAGCAGTCAAAAGAGGTCTTGGCCAGGAACCAGGGAACTTAGGGAATATCTGGGGCCCAGCCAACCTGCTTGGAAGCTCAAGCAAATTTCTGTCCCTCCCTAGGCCTTAGTTTCCTCATCTGCAGATCCAAATGACTGGATGTTGAGGATGTTCCTTAGTCAGCTATAGCTTTATTCATTAATTCCACAAATATTTACTGTGTGCCCATGATGTGCCAGGCACCATTCCAGACACTGAGAATATGATAATAACCAATATAAACAAAGTGCCTGTATTCATGGATTTTGTATTTTAGGTGTGTTGCAGGGGTGAGCAATACAGAATAAACAGGTTGAAAATTTCAGAAAAAGATTAGCCCATGAAGAAAATAAAATAAGGTCAGAGATTGAAAGTGACAGATGCAGGGTGGTGGCTATTTTATATGAAGTGGTCAGTGAAGGCACTCTGGGGAGGGGAGTTTTGAGCAAAGAACAGAATGATGAGAAGGAAGGAGTAAGAAATGAGTATACACAGGCTACATGGAATTGGAACTATAGGCATTAATACCCAAGAAGGCCCACAGCTGTTAAATAACTATTGAAATTGCCTCAAATTTAAATTAGATGCATGTGGGAGCTTGGTTTAAGCCTGTCCCCCCTTTGTCAATAAACCTTCCATCATGAATCCAATTTCATGGTGTAATTTTAGTATAAGTTAGTAGCCTCAAATTATATAATTTGCTCAGGTTTCATTGTAAATACTAATTGTTCTAAGCCTAATTGAGAGACTCCTGGCCAGAGTAGGTTACAGAAAAGGAGCAACAATAGGTGAATAGACAGTATTGCTGGTGTATCAGATAACTTGGTTAAAAAATGTCTTTACTGAAAGATCGCAGATGATCTGGGGTCATTCAGATTGTATTTGACCCAAGAAATTACTTCTAAGGTCCATGGATTCTACCTCTTCCAGATCTCTAATACCCGTTCCCTTCTCTCCATGTTTACCACCATTGCTCACGTCCAGGCCACCACCAACTTTTATCTCTGTCTCCATGCTCACCCCCTTCCAATTCATTCTCCATACTGTAGCCAGGGTTATATTTCTAAAACAAAAATTTTATCATGTCACTGTTCTCCTGAAAACCCCCCAACAACGGTGACTACATAGCTCATAATGGTGGTGGTTGCAAAATGCTATGCATTTGTCAAAATCCATAGAACCGCACACCTAAAAAGAGTAAATTTTACAGTGTGTAAACTACATCTCAATAAATCCGAATTAAAAAATCTCTAATGATAGTCATTGCTCTCCAGGTAAAAATCTAACTTTTCGCAGGGTGGTGGTATTACATAGTGGATTAGATGTTCCTTCTCAGCCTGGATTCAAAGCCCAGCCTCATAATATCACTTATTAACTGTGTAATCTTCACCAAGTCACTTGAACTCTTAGTACTCATTCTCCTTATTTGTCAAAATGAGATAATAATAGTACCTACCTCTTAGAGTTGTCATGAAGATTAAATGAGTTAATTCCTATAAAGCCCTTAGAACAGAGCATGATGTATAAGTGCTCATTAAATGTACAGTATTACTAACAAGGCTTATAATACTCTTCATGATTAGAACCTATATTAGTTTGAAAGGGCTGCCGTAACAAATCATCGTGGCCTCAGTAGCTTAAGCAACAGAAATTCATTGGCTCACAGTTCTGGAGGCTAGAAATCCAAGATCAAGGTGTTGGCAAGGTTGGTTTCTTCTGAGAGCTTGGAGGGAGAATCTGTTCCAGGCCTCTCTCCTAGCTTCTGGTGGTTTTCTGGGAATCTTTGTCATTCCTTGGCTTACAGATACATCACGTCAATCTCTGTGCTCATCTTCACATGGCATTTTTCCTGTGTCTCCAAATTTCTCCCTTTTTATAAGGACACCAGTCATATTGTAGGGATCCACCTTACTCCAGTATGACCTCATACTACAACAACTCTATTTCCAAATAAGGTCACATTGTGAGATACTGGGAGTTGGAACTTCGACATACAAATTTTGGGGAGATATAACTCAACCGATAACAGGCCCTGACGTGTTGTCTTACCATCTTTGCCCATAATATCTCTTCCAACAAACTAACACAGTCACCAATTTGTTTGGCAAACTCTTACTCATCCCTCAAGTTTGTTAGATATTGCTTTCTTGGATAATTCCTCCCTAACATTTCGCAAACCCACCAATTAGATTAGAGCCTTTTTCATATCTTCTAGTGTCCCTGTGCTTACACCTCCCACAACCCTTATCACTTGGCACCATACTTGCCTGTTTACTGCTTGTCTCCCCATAAGACTTCAAATATCATTTCAACAAAGATTCCCTAAAATTATGTCTCAGAACCCAGATGGATTCTAAGTAAACGTTTGTTGAATTAATGAATGCTAACATCTCTTTCCAGATTCTGGCATCACCTATTTTGTTTCCATGGATGGTTAGAGGGAGAAAAAAGTAGAAAGCAAAATTTTTAGAAAAAACTTAGAAAGCAAAATTTTGTTAAGCAGCGTATCAGTTGGAGTTTAGTTTGAAGATCAGTATCCATGCTACTTATTTCCAATAAAAGGTATTTAATACAGGGACTTAGTTACACAGTTGTTGGAAGGAAGGGAAGGCAAACAGAGAATGCTGAGAAAATCCAGGTATGAGTGACTACAGGAAGCAGCTCCCACTCCTAGGACTGAGGGAATAGAAGGGAAATGGAAATGTTACCAAAAACTAAGAGTTAGAGGAGGGTGTCAGGTATGGCTGAAGCTTAGATCTCAGACAGGCAGAAACCACATGGCTGTAGCTTAGACCTCTGATTTGGAGAACACCATAGGTGATACAGGGTGTGCTGAAGGTTGCTGGAGATGGAGCCATGTCTGTCCTCTACTGTCAGAGGGAAACCTCAAGATACCCAGCATGGAAGTCTAGGCAATGTACAATAGTTTGCAGACTCCCAACCCCAGAATCACAGAGCAGGGATAGGAAGGTGGGATACAAGCTGAGAGGCAATGGACACATAACTAGCACAAACCAAGAATCTGATACAAAGGTATATATATTTCACATAATTATGAAAGATTCCTGCCAGTGGGTTTCAAACCCTGGCTCTGTCACAGGTTGACTATGTCCTTGGGCAAGGAGCTTCCCTCCTCTGAGCTTCAATTTCCCCATCCGTGGCAGGGGAGAAGAACTAGATGATTTCTTAGGGCCTTTCTATGTATGAGCAGGGATTTGACTGCAGAAGCACCAGGGAGTTGCTAGGGATTTCTGAATGATGATGTCACTCTAGAGGATCCAATCTCAGGCTTTAGCCATCATATAAATAAGACATTTCCTTCTTCCCATTCTGCAGCTACTGTTTACATGCTCCAAAGAAGGCAGAGGAAGGAAGCTAGGGCTGCATTTCTCCAATATGGTGACTGTCTCAGACAAACCAATCCCAAAATAGCCATTAAGGGTAATGTTTCACATTTAGTTAAGTGACCAAATAACTGAATTGCAGGGGGTGGGGGGGTCAGGGGAGGCAGGAGCAAGTGGGAGGAGGCAAGTGAAAAGAAAAAATGTTTTGTGTGCACACAGGGCCTAAATCTACTGTGTGTCTGATGCACAGCAACAATATTTTCTCCAGTCCCCTTGGCCCGGCCTTGCTCTCTGCCCCCTGTGGCCTTGTTGGGAGTCCAACCATGCTGTAGAAGACTCAGTTCAAGTCTCAGCACAACCACATGCCAGGCAGGAGACCTAAGGCAAGGTATTTATTTTTGCCTCCTATGAGCCTTATTTTCCTCGCCTGCATCTCAAGATCATAAGGATCAAATGAGCTAATATGTGTGGAAGTGCCTACTCATTCTGGGTGCTGTTTACAAAAGTGTATTCATTTAATAAAATAAATGAAGCATTAAAGTGCATTTATAAAAATGTACTAAGTATATGCTTAAGATTTTTACACTTACATGTATGCTTTTTACTTCAATAAAACAATTACCCAAAAAAAGTAAAACTGTAAGAAGTAAAAGGTGATTTAAATTTAGTTTAATTTATGGACTAAAAAGTATCATGTGATAAGAAGTGATCTACTTAGATAACAAAGCCAATAGTATAACTATATAAAGCAGAGCTAAGTACTCTAGATTTTATAGACATAGCTGAAATTCTGTAGGTATATCCCCTACTTAATTCTAGCTTTGCAAAAAACGATGCATGTTTAGTGCAGAAAATTTGGTAACTATAGGAAAGCACAGAGAAGAAAATAAAAATTAACTACAATTTCACCGCCACATACACAAAATTAAGATTCCTCTGTGAATTACAAATGCTACTGGACTACTAGGGTCTGACTGGTGACAATGTTCTTTATTCTTTTCCTTCTT
Source organism: Delphinapterus leucas (assembly GCF_059928025.1). Taxonomy (NCBI): domain Eukaryota; kingdom Metazoa; phylum Chordata; class Mammalia; order Artiodactyla; family Monodontidae; genus Delphinapterus; species Delphinapterus leucas. Next base: position 126,321,563 of record NC_143131.1, read on the forward strand.
TTCTACTTCTTAACAGATTCAGAAATTGAGAATTCTTATAAGCCAGGACCAGGTGGCAACGCAAGGGCCTACAGAAAACAGGAAGGTGGGATATCAAGTGAAACACCTGAGACGCACCACTGCAAGTTCAATGTAAATGGCAGCTGAACGCTGGCCTGAAAGGTGAGGACTGCTGGGGAGCAGTGTAGGGCTGTGGCAAACTCAAGACCATGTGCTCCAAGGGCTACTTAGCCCCAACTCATTCTTCCATATTTCCAGTGTGGCTGGATCGCTTATATTTCTAAGACAAGCTGAGCATATAAATATGTGAAAGTCCCCAATTTTTAAATGTCAGTGCCTGCTTAATGTTTTAACTCTCTCTAAGCCAAACCGAAGACATCTGTAGGCCAAATGTGGCCTATAGCTATCAATATGCAACCTCTGCTAAAGGCAAAGAGGGTAGGGGTGTGTTCATTGAAGGTCTTAGGCAGGGAAGTAACAGGAGCAGAAAATTCCTGAGAAAATTTCTGAGGCATCTGGTATGAAGGAGAGATTGAAGTGGGAAGAAACTAGAGGTAGCGGAAAGATAATATTCCAGGTGAGGAATGATTGGTGCCTTAACTGGGGCAGTGGAGAGGGAAGCGGGGCGGGGGGGGGGGGAGTGCTGGGAGAACTGATGATGTAGGGAGGGGCCAGGAGCCCAAGAGGGGTACCAATGTCACACCTTTGCCTAGAGCCCTGGGGACCCACTGTTCAAGTTTGAGAAAGGAAGTGCCTTGTTTGATAACAGACAACTGGAGAGGAGGAACCACTTAGCATTAGAGAGCCCTCCTCCCAAAATAGCAAAAAGACTAAACAAGCCACCCATTACAGGGTTTGAGGTCAGAGTCAAGAAGGTAGCAGGGAGGGAAGGGCATGTGGGCTCAGGAGTCTGGACCAGAGGTCAAGAGAAGAGAGGAGGAATAAAGTCAGAACCAAGTCCTATACCTTGAAGGGACTGGGGATGCTTAGCCTGAAGAAAAGGCACAAAGGAAACAGGAGTTGGCTGGCTTGCTGGCAAAAATATTTATTGAGCATCTACATGTGGCAGGGTTCCAGCTGGTGCTAAGTTTTGGGGCGATAGTGATAAGCAAAAGCAAATAAAACTGATGTTGTACTTACCCCGAGGGAGTCTTCTGGAAAGACACGGATTGAATAATCTCAAAAACAAATGCAAAGGTGCAAAACTGAGATAAGTGATGGGAAGGAGAGGGGTATAGTGCTCTGAGGGTGTGTCCCAGAGGTGGGGACCTATACTTCCATAGGAAATGATGATTCATCTGAGAGCTAAGAGATGAGTGAGCACTAATGATGTAAACAGGGGGAAGGAAAGGCTTTTAGGCATCAGGAACAGCATGTGCAAATACCTGACTCACAGGAAGGACTGAGAAGGCCAGTGTGGTGGGAGCACCCCACGAGGGACTTGGGAGGCTATCCTCATGAGGCTTGTTCTGTGCAGTCTGCAAATGCATCCATTAGGGGTGCCACAGACACACTTTCCATAAGAGACTGATGGGAGTGTTTAGGATTTGTTATTTGCTTTTAGTTAAAATAAAGAGCTATCATTTATTCAGTTTCACATGTCCCAGGCCCTGTTCTAAATAACTGTCTCATGAGTCTACACAATAGCCTCAGAAGGTACATGCTCCCTTTACCACTGCTGTGTAACAAACACCTGCCAAACTCAGTGGCTTTAACAACAATCATTTCATTATCCTGTCTCTTGATTGTGAAAGGGGCTCAGCTGGGTGGATTTTGCTTGGGGCTCGTCGTGCATTTTCAGCCAGATGGTGGCTGGGGCTGAGCTATTTAGAGTGGCTGGAAGAGCAGGGGGCATCTCTTTCCAAGGGGCTTCTCCACCTCGTGGCTAGTTTGGGCTGCCTCTTCACATGAGGTCTCTGGGTAGTTATATAGCAGACGTCTTCCTCCAGAGTAAGTTATTCAGGTAGATAGGCAGAGGTTGCCAGTCTTCATAAAGACTAGCACCCAAAATGCCACAGTGTCACTTCTGTTGTATCCATTGGTCACAGCAGTCATAGTCAGACCAGATTCAAGGGGGTGGAAGAATAAAGCCCATCTTTTGATGGGGCAATGGCATGTGCATACGGGAGGGAAGGAGTCAATGATGACTGTGTTGGAGATAAGCCACCACAGTACCACCGTACAGATGAAGGAACAGAGGCTAAGAAAGAAAGTTATTAAGATCACAAAGCCAGCAACAAGTGGAAGAACTAGGATGCAGACCCCGGTCTATGTGACTCCAAAATACACTGCATTTAAGCTCTGTGATAGTCTCTTAGCAGGGAAGGATGGAGCAATAAGAAAAATCCTGGGTTCTGCTCCCAGCACGGCCTCCGACTTGCTGTGTGACAGAGCAAGCTCCTTCCCACCTGCGGGCCTCAGGTTCCTCCACTACGCAGAGAGAGATGGGTGGGGCTCTAGGATTCTAAGGGTCTGAGAGTCTATACTGCATCCTCTGAGCTGGGTGGTCACCAACTGGCTCCTTCACCCACTTAGCACATCACAGCATGTCAGCTCCACTGTCAGGCAGGAGCCTCTGTTGTCCCTCCTTCCCTTTCCTCTTAGCAAACACTCTGCTTTGCTCCCCTGGCTGCTCTGTTTACCCAGCCTCTCCTCCACTTTCCTGTAACCATAACCAGTAAGCAATGCCTTACGTCTCTCCCCCTCAACAGCTGCCCTTGAAGGCTAGTTTCATTCTTGAGTAGGGGCTTTACAAAGGCTGAGGCCAACATCTTTTTTATGCCAAACAGCACAGTAGGCTGTGCAGCTCTTTGCAAATAATTAGTACGTCACGAGGGTATGTCAAATGAGAGCTTGTATAAATGAATCCATGGTCCTGTTTTGTGCAAACTGCCAAACTGTACACTAGACAGCAAATCCACTGAGGACAGGAATTGCAGCTCATTTATTCATCACTGTAACGGCTATAAAAAGTGTCTGGCCCATAGCGGGTAATCAAAACATATTTGTTGGTTGCACCAGCTAATATATATTTTAATCCCTGCTGTCCAGTTCTGTAAGTTTCCACTTTATGGTCCATTTCATCCTCAAACATATTTAGGCTTAACTTTCCTCCTTTGTCTACTCTCCTCTGTCATTCTGTCAATCTGATTTGTTTTTCCTCCTTTTTGGTCTTTGTGAGTCTAGTATTTTTTCCCTAGGAACATTCCTTTACAACTTAAGCCACTGAAATTTAAGCTTGCCTGCAGGCCTGTTCCTCTTCTGTTCAGTCTCAACTAAAACATAAGAATAAAAAGCCATAAGAAAGATTGAGAGTCAGAAGCCCTGGCTTCTGACACATCCCTCCAACTATCTTTGTGACATTTCTCAACTTTCTTCCTCATTTTTCCTCAGTTTCCCCATTCCTACTGTGAGAGGGTTGGAATATCTTTTAACGGGTATCTTTTTAGCGATGGAAGATTTGCACAAATCTAATTGTATGCAGAGGCAGGATATAAAAAGGCAACTACAAGGGGAGCAGCTCTGGTTGGAGTGGGAACCCAGGACCTCCACCCACCTCCCTGTGTCTGTGGCTGCCTCTGAGGGCCTTCTGCTGAAGTGGGGGCCCTTCTGAGCTAGGCAATCCTTAAGAGCACTCCAATTCCAAGGTGGAATGATTCACAGCCCTGTTAATCCACTGGACTGTCAAAAAGGGCCGCATCAGCAGAGATACACACCCATGTACACTCTAAATAGAAAACAGGCCCCAGAAACTGCTTTAACAAGCTCTGTCTTCTCTCTTATAGCTTCCGCATTTGCTCAAGTTTTTGCCATCTTTATTTTCATCTCCTGGTTTCTTCTCACATCCTTCCTCTTCTCCCTCCAAAGAAGTTACTGAAAAATTCTAATAATTTCTACTTTGATTTCTTTGCTGTTATCTACTGCACTTCCCTCCCCAAACCCACCCTCAGTCTCCATAATTACAGAGAATTCACTAACTTTTGCTTAAATTGCACCTCAATTTCTTCACCAAAAAAGAGTAGTCAAAGGAAAAGACTCTTGTGGCCATGACAGTATTTTCTAGAATTCTGTGTGCATTATTTTTTTTTTTTTAAATTAAACTATGCTTTTTTTTCTTTTTTTTTTTTTTTTTTTTTTTTTGCGGTACTCGGGCCTCTCACTGTTGTGGCCTCTCCCGTTGCGGAGCACAGGTTCCGGACGTGCAGGCTTAGCAGCCATGGCTCACGGGCCTAGCCGTTCCACGGCATGTGGGATCTATCCCAGACCGGGGCACGAACCCGTGTCCCCTGCATCACCAGGCGGACTCTCAACCACTGCGCCACCAGGGAAGCCCTAAACTATGCCTTTTAATAGTACTCAGAGTGAAAATTCAAGCAGAGCAGATGAGTAAAAAGTAAAAGTATACTGTCCTGCCTTCCCCACCAGCCCCATCTCCCAGTCCCTGGTCCCCTACATATCAAACACTGTTAATTATTTCTGAGTGTCTTTCCAAAATATGTTTGTGAAAATAGAAACATACGTTATACAAAAAGGTGATACACATACTGTTTTGCTTCAACCCTTTTCACTTAATATCTTAGAGAGCTTTATCACATGTACTATCCCATTCTTTTGAACTGCAGCATAAAATTCCACATTCCACTGTACGGTTACACTAATTTGTTTAATCAATTTACACATCTCCTTATTGATGTGTATGTTGTTAGGAAGATGCCACATACAATGCTTTGTTTACACAAATGGGGACATGTTACACTGTTGTACAGTTAGCTTTTTTACTTTATGATATATTTTGGATATTGCTTCATATCAGCTGGTACAGAGCTACCTCTTTTTTTTTTTGATAAGAGATTTTATTTTTTAGAGCAGTTTTAGGTTCATAACAAAACTGAGAGGAAAGCAGAGATTTCTCATATGCCCCCTGCCCCACACGTGCATAGCCTCCCCCACCAAAGTGCTACATTTTTTAACAGTTGATGAACCTACACTGATAAATCATCATCACCCAAATTCCATAGTTCAGAGTTCACTCTTGATGTACATTCTAAGGATTTTGACAAATGTAGAATGACATGTATCCACCACTGTAGTATCATATGGAGTAGTTCCACTGCCCTAAAAATCCTGTGCTGTGCCTATTCATCCTTCCCTCATCCTTAACCCCTGGTAACCACTGATCTTTTTACTGTCTCCACAATTTTGCCTTTTCCAGAATGTCATAGAGTTGGAGTCATACAGTATGCAGCCTTTTCAGACTGGCTTCTTTCACTTAGTAATATGCATTATGTTTCCTCCATGTCTTTTCATGAATTAATAGCTCATTTCTTTTTACTGAGGAATAATATTCCTTTGTCGAAATGCACCACAGTTCATTTATCCATTCACCTACTGAAGGACATCTTGGTTGCTTCCAAGTTTGGCAAATATGAATACAGCTGCTACAAACATCCATGTTTACATAATAATCCACTGAATGTCAATACATAAATTTATTTAGCCATTTTCCTTTTACAAACATTTAGGTTATTTCCAGTTTGGGAGCTTTTAAATTATGCTAAACAACACTGCAAAGAATATCCTTTGCATATCCGTGTGCATATATCTCCAAGAGAAATTCCTAGATTCCTAGCAGTGCAATTGCTGAGTCAGAGAATATGTGCACTTTAAATTTCAATGAGACAATAACAGTGTCTATCCTAGTCTGGTTCCAACCCTGAGTTTTTGTAAAGCATTCGATTTTGCCAGTGTGGTAGAGAAAAAAATTTTTGCTGTTGTTTCTGGATTTTGTATGGCAATCTACTCCCTCCTTTCCTCCCTCAGTGCCCAGATGACCACGCCATATGCTCCCACAGCTTGTCACACATCCCTCTCCCTGTGTCAACCTGAGTTCCCTGCTTGTGAGGTCTGTCCTGTATTTTCTTGCAGCATTAATCACAATCCTCTATAGGAAATCAGCCCTTTGCCAGCATCCAGGCCTACAATTGCATGCACATAGTGCACTTGACCTCACCACCAGTCTGAGGGCAGGTAGGAGAGCAGTAACACTCTGCTTTACAAATGTGGAAACAAAGACCTGTCACCCAGCAAGGCCCACAGGAGCAGTGCCATATCACGCCCCTTGCCAAATTGGTTTCTTTCCTCATCTGCTCCTTTGGCACAGGGCTGCTGGGCACATTTCTGTGAAATAGCCTCATTTATCCTACCACCAGTTTTTTTTCCAGATTTTAGCTTTTCATGGCCTGCCTGCCTCCTTCTGTAATTTCTCTTAAACCTCAACTGCTTATCCCAGCATTCAGGGGCTTTCAAAATACATAGTGTGACTCACATCTTACTGTTATTCTCCTCATATATCAGGTGTTATAGCTCTCCTGCAATAGTTACTGTTACTCAAACATAATTCAACGTTTCCCACTTCCACATCTGTTCACATCATATCTCCGCTGTGGTATTCTCTTTCTGTTCCCTGACTACCCAAATCACATCCATCCTCAAGCCAAGCTCAATGGCCACCAAGTGAATGAAACTTTTTATAATTTCTCTTTGTCTTCGCCCACATAACTAACAAGACCAGCCCTCTGTTGAATGCAGGCCTCTTTTATACCTTTTTTACAGCCTTTATCACACATCCTGTCATATCATAATTTTCCTTCTTAACTTCACTGTGTTACAGTAAATCTTTGGGAGGCAGCTAACTGTGTCCCCCCAGAGCTTTCAGCAGGACCCAGAAGTAGTAACTAAGGTGCCCCCCAAAACTCTCATATGTATGTTTTGAACATGACAAAAATGAAACCATTTCATACAATCTGGCATATAATTTGCTCTCATACCTTAGTGATAAAGCGTGGACAACTTCCTGAGTCTGCAAGCTTTGGTCTACTTCATTCTTTTTAATAACTACACATCACAATATATATTTCTTCTAATTTACTGAACCATTTCCCCTTTTTGAACAATTAGTTTTGTTTTAATCACAAGTGAAACAGTATCTTTACATAAACATCTGACATTTAAGAAACAAATTTCCAGGGCTTCCCTGGTGGCGCAGTGGTTGAGAATCCACTTGCAGATGCAGGGGACACGGGTTCATGCCCCGGTCTGGGAAGATCCCCCATGCCGTGGAGCAGCTGGGCGCATAAGCCATGGCCGCTGAGCCTGCGCGTCTGGAGCCTGTGCTCCGCAACGGAAGAGGCCACAACAGTGAGAGGCCCGTGTACCGCAAAAAAAAAAAAAAACAAACAAACAAATTTCCAGCAAGAGAATTGCTAGGTGAAAGGATATATACATTTTACATTTTAATAAATTCTACCAAATTACTCTCGAAACAGCTGTGCCAATTTATTTTCTTTTTTAAAATCCTGTTAGTCTCTTGGCTAAAGACTCTTTATTATCCAATACTCCCTGCTCTTTTGGAAGTCTTCCCCATGCCTCCTCCCCAGTATTTATGTGGGGAGATTGGTTACTGAATCAGTCCTCTTTTGTGCACAAAATCAAGTTCCCAGCTCACAGTATTTACTTCATTATATGGAACTGAAGTTTATGTACTAACCTCCACTACTAGCCTGTGAGTTTCTTCAACGCAAGAGCCCTGCCTTGTTCATTTCTTTACATTCCTCAGCCGCATACTTTAAGGATATCTAAGTAAATACATGTGTGTGTGTGTGTTTGTGTGTGTGTGTATACATGCACACATATACGTATAGTATCTGCCCTCTGTATTCTGGACCCTGAGTTGGGGTGTTAGGGATACAAAGATGAATAAATTAGTATTAGAAAACAAAATGAGGAATAATACTAACATAGGGCAAGTGCTACTGTTTGGTGTGACACAACAGCACATACCAGAGGCATCTAACCTGGTTTCATAGTTAGCACGTCTTCCTGGAGGAAGCTGACAAAACGTGAGTGTGTGTGAGTGTGAGTGTGTGTGTGTGTACGTGTGCACTGGGGATGGGGACCATGCAGGAGATGAGGGGAGAAGGAAAGGAGGTGGAATAGGGAGCTACTATGAGTAGAGGAAGGAGGCTGGATGAAGCCCAGAGGCTCATGGCCAACGCCTTCCAACCTCTCTCCCCACTGGTGACTGGGCAGTGCTGCCACTACTCCAGCCTCCGGCAGTGTGGTGAAACATAGCTCCGAGACCCTGACAACTGGGGCGCTTTCACCTCGGCAGCCTTAACACGCAGTACTTTCATTGAGTCTGAATCCTGACTAAGTGGTTCAGAGGCAGGCTTTTGATCAGACAGAGCTGGGTCTAAGGCCCTTCTCCTCTTCCTTTTACCTATGGTGTAACCTGCGGCAGGCTGCTTAATTTCTTTAAACCTCAGTTTTCTCATCTGTGAAGTGGGAATAACTGTGCCACCTCGTAGTGCTGTATGAGATGAGATAAAAGATGAGAGACTGCAGGTAAGGTGCTACACATAGCTCCTGGTATGTAGAATATGCACATAATAAATAAAACCTATGCCTGTTGTCTTTCAGACCCCTTAACAACCACCAACGAACTATGAAGGGATCACGTGATTCAACTTTCCCATTTTACAGTTGAGGAAACTGAGGCCCAGTGAGGGGCAATCACACAACAGGGGTGAGGGCCAGGATGGACTCTCCTCCTCCAGGCCAGCACATGTTTCACCACCCCGCAGTGATTAGACTCAGCTGGGCATCTGTACCTTCTCACCTTGAGCCAGGGAGATCTTTCCCTCTGTGGCATCAGCAAAAGGCACCACTTTGGAGGGAGGCCAGCCCTGCTCCCTTTCAAGCACCTGGAAGGCATTTCTCCTCCTTTGTCCATCTTCCCCAGCCACAGTTGGCTTTATCTTCCCCCATTGTTTCCCTGTCAGCTCTGCTGCTTTTCTTCAAGCAGACACTTCTTGATCCCTACAATTGTTTCATCCCTGCTTTCCTACAGGGCCCGCAACTGCAGTTCCTTTTCTTGGGCTCCAGCACTGGGCAGTTAGCGCTTAGGGGCTCTTCAGCCCAAGAGGCTGCATGTACAATCCCTTCCCCGTGAGAGGTTTCCTCAGTTCCATGGCCAGCAGACCTTTCCATGGCTTCTCTAGGTTTAATGTCAGTAATTAATTCAGCATTTACTATGTGTCAGGCCAGTTCTAACCATTTTGCAGATATTAACTCATTTGTTCCTCTGAACACCCCCAAGAGGTTGTGAGATATTATTATCAATAGCCCCAATTTACAGATGAGGAAGTCAAAACACAGGGAAATTAAGTAACTTGCTCAGGGTTTGATGGCTAAGAGCTGGAGGAAGCAGGGCTTCAAACCAAGCAGTTGGCTCCAGAGACGCTCTAGAGCACCCGTTCAAAGGATCAGGTCATGCCCGGGTTTTTGTCTGAAAGCACCACGGGCTTTGCTTCTCCCACTCTCTGACGGGTTTTCCTTGGGAGCTGTTCCTTCAACAATTACTGGCTCACAAACCCTCATCTCAGCAGCTGCTGCTAGAAGATCCAACCTAAGACTTCTTGCAACAACCCGCCCCAAAGGTTATCACTGTTAGTAGTTTGATATACACAAAGGACTTTTTTTCCATGTTGGATAAATTTATTAATTCACTTAAAGGACTGCCCTTAGAGAAACAAATATAATGTTGTGAAATTGAAGCCGTGCTAGAAAGTCTAAGATGACGACAGTGATGATGATGACAATGATAAACACTCTCTTTTGGAAACACTGTGTTAAGTACCTTAAATGCATTATTTCATTTAACCATCAAAAGTGTCCTCTGAGAGTACTGCTATTCAGGGAATGCTTCCACTGTAATGGCAACCACCAACAGACACATCACCCCAAATCTGTTTATCTTCTAAACATTATGATATTTTAACTTCCATTTTGATGTCCAACCAAAACCTCCAACTTGATGTGGCTATATCGGAATTCATCACTCCTTCCTGTGCTACAGACGCTTAGGCCACTGCTCTCCTCACACCTGCTGGGCAACGGCCCCCACTCCTTTGACTCATCTCCTCAACCCCCAGCCAATCCAACTTAGGCTGATTTCTTCTGTTGCCTCATCTCTTGGTTTTCTCCCTCCCTTTCCAAACCCAGTTTTTTATACGTTCTTTCTATTTCCTTAACAGTCATCCAAGAGATTTTATCCTCATTTTACATACAAACATTCTGAGGCCCAGAGGTCTCAAGTATATTACCTGCAGCGCTCAGTTGGTTAAGGGCATTATCAGGGTTGGAACCCAGATCCATTTGGCTCCAAAGCCGATGCTCTTTCCTTCACAGCAGTGTGTTCCATTAGCCCGAGCCTGGGGCTGAGATACCTTTAGATGTAATAAGAGATTATTTTAAACACTTCAGTAACACTACATTGAATAACAGTGTACTACTTTGAAGTTATTTTTATGCTTTTCAATTTTATTTCGATCTTTTAAAATAGATGGAGAAAGTCCCATTTATTACTAGAATACCGTTAATATCTCCCTGGCACTTCCTAATCTTCCTTTTCAATAAAATGAGAGCAGGCCCCAGGCTCAGAACTTTGGCAGGCAACAAAATCTAGCTAGAATTTATTAACATTGTTTCGTTTTCATGGTTACCTTCTCCTGCGGTAATGGCAGTAATACAAAATTTTCTTTAAAAATAAATGCATTTGAGGGCTTCCCTGGTGGCGCAGTGGTTAAGAATCCGCCTGCCAATGCAGGGGACACGGGTTCAAGCCCTGGTCAGGGAAGATCCCACATGCCGTGGAGCAACTAAGCCCTTGCACCACGACTACTGAGCCTGCGCTCTAGAGCCCGTGAGCCACAACTACTGAGCCCGCGTGCTACAACTATTGAAGCCCACACGCCTAGAGCCCATGTTCCACAACGAGAAGCCACCACGAGAAGCCCATGCACCGCAATGAAGAGTAGCCCCAGCTCGCTGCAACTAGAGAAAGTCTGTGCACAGCAACGAAGACCCAATGCAACCAAAAATAAATAAATAAAATTTAAAAAACAAAAAAAAATTGATTTTTAAAATATAAATAGATAAATAAATGTATCTGAGTTTTAGAAGTCAGTGTCAAAAAGAAGTATTCAGTAAATAATAGTACACCTGCTACTCAGAATAGCAGGAATCACCATGGTGAAGCATGCCGAAAAGAAACCAAACAAACATAACCAAGTTGTTCTGTGGGATGCTGACAGTTTTTGCTTGCCAACTCTTCAGTAGCTCTTCAGAGCAGGAACTCAGCTCCTCAATGGCCCTCAATGTGCTTCCTTCCCACTACAGGCTTGCTCAGTTTAGAAAAGGAAGGCTCTTAGATGCCAACTATGGACCAAGACCGAGACTCTAAGAAAGAAGGTGACTTCTTTAAGGTTATGGATAACATTATAGCTGTTCTGGGACCAGAACCTAGGTCTCCTTATCCCCAATTCATGCTTTCTCCTCTGCATCAGATTGATGATGACTTGTATTTACCATCACACACTGTTCATCCCCACAACTAAAGGAGACTCCAAGCAGTTCTACTCAGATTCAGTAAGAGAAATTAAGCCCTATTCCCTAAGGCATCTATTTTATTATATGTTCTTAGTAGAATAATAGTTTTGTACCACCCTTGGGAGAACTGGGAAGAATGACCACTCAAATATCTTTCTGTAAGGTTTAATCCTCTTGCAAAACCCCAACCACGGAAAGCTGCTAGAGTTTAGCCCCTTTTGAAGATTAATTGTCCTCGGGCCAAAGAGTCCTTCATATGACCATCTGAAGCTCCTCCTGCTTTAATTTAATGCCATCTTTCTTTGTTCAGTCCCCCTGAGACACAGAGAATTTATTAGCATGTCTCTCATAAAATGCTAGCATAGCAGGAAATTAAATTCATCTGGTATTGCTCTGAAAACTGCTGGTTGCTCATGCTTACTTTATGGTTGCCAAGGTAATTGTAAACTGATTGTTTGATGACTTGTTCTTGGATCATTCTAGGTACTGATGTTAAGTTTACACATTGACAAACCCAAGTATGACTAGTAAGAGACCTGCCATGATGGTAAAGAAGACTCTAGACCCAAGGGAACAGAAATATTTAACCTGAAGAGTCGAAGGCTCACGAGAACTCTTAAGGGATTCTACCAAAATCTCAAGGACAATCTTGGGGAAGAGAGAGGAGACTTGTTTGAGTGGCCTCAAGGGGGCAGACTTAAGATCCATGGGTAGAAGCTATCAGAAGATGGATTTCAGTTCAATATCTGGATAGTTGGAGAAATACACACTGATGAAAGGAACTGGTGAGCTTGCTTTCATTAGAGATGGCTGTCAAAGAGTTTTGGTGGATGCTGTGGAAGGAGCTGACTAGGCTGTGAGATGCTTCATTCAAATACCACTAACATCCCATCCAGCTATATAACTCAGTGATGATGGTCATTTTTAGGATCATTCTTCTTTCTAAGGAACCAAGTTTTATCCCTTTTTAAATTCATTTTCACAGAAATTCAAATTAAAAATGAATTACTCATGTTCAAAGTGTCTTTTCACAACATGATCTGATTAAGACATGTATTGTATATATACATTTTGATTCAAAAATAAGATTTCAGTAATAGCTATCTCTTTTCCAAGGCAGCATGCTAAGCTTTGCATGCATTTAGTCTCATTTAATGTAAGCTTAATGAGATGATACTGTACAGAGATAATACTAAAGACAAACATTTGAGACCATCATTTAGAAAAAAATCTATAGATGTTTCTCTGCTTAGAGGATTGTAAAGATGGAAGGACTCTTCACGGTTGATGTCAAGTAGCTTACTGCCTATGTTTTCTTCTAGGAAACATTCAAGTCTTTATTCCATTTTGAGTTAATTCTTGCATATGGTGTTACGACGGTGGTCCAGTTTCATTCTTTTGCATGTGGCTGTCCAATTTTCCCAACAATATTCATTGAAAAAGCTGTTCTTTCCCCCACTGTATACTCTTGCCTCCTTTGTTGTAACTTAATTAACCATTAATGTACAGGTTTATTTCTCAGTCCTCTATCCTGTCCCATTAATCTTTGTGTCTCCTTTGATTACTATAGCTTTGTAATATACCTTGAAATCAGGGAGCTTGATGACTCCAGATCTATTCTTCTTTCTCAAGACTACTTTGGCTATTTGGGGCCTTTGTGGTTCCAAATTTTAGGATTGTTTTTTCTATTTCTGTGAAAAATGCCATTGCAATTTTGATAAGGATTGCACTGAATCTGCAGATTGCTTTGGGTAATATGGATATTTTAACAATATGAATTCTTCCACTCCACGAGCACAGAATATTATTCTATTTCTTTGTGTCTTCTTGAATTTCTTTCATCAATGACATCATTTTCAGTGTACAGATCTTTCACCTCCTTGGTTAAATTTATTCCTAGGTATCTTATTCTTTTTGACAGTTGTGAATGGGATTGTTTTCTTAATTTCTCTTTCTGATAGTTTGCTGTTAAGTATATAGAAATGCAATCGATTTTTTTTTTTTTTTTTTTTGTGGTACGTGGGCCTTTCACTGTGGGGCCTCTCCTGTTGAGGAGCACAGGCTCCGGACATGCAGGTTCAGCGGCCATGGCTCACGGGCCCAGCCACTCCGCAGCATGTGGGATCTTCCCAGACCGGGGCACGAACCCATGTCCCCTGCATCGGCAGGCGGACTCTCAACGACTGCGCCACCAGGGAAGCCCTCGATTTTATTTAATATTTATTTATTTATTTGGTTGGTTGCACTGGGTCTTAATTGCGGCATACATGCTTCTTAGTTGTGGCATGCAAACTCTTAGTTGCAGCATCTAACTGTGGGATCCAGTTCCCGGACCAGGGATCAAACCTGGGCCATTGGGAGCACAGAGTCTCATCCACTGCCCCACCAAGGAAGTCCCACAATCGATTTTTGTATATTATTTTATACCCTGCCACTTTACTGAATTCAATTATTCTAACAGTTTTGGGGTGGCATCTTTAAGGTTTTCTATATAAAATCAATGTCATCCACAAATAGTAACAGCTTTACTTCTTCATTTCTGATTTGGATACCTTTTATTTCTTTTTCTTTCCTAATTGCTCTGGCAAAGACTTCCAATACTATGTTGAATAAAAGTGGGGAGAGTGAACATCCTTGTCGTCCTGTTCCTAATCTTAGAGGAAAAACTTTCAGCTTTTCACCATGGAGCATGATGTTTGCTGTGAGCCTGTCATATATGGCCTTGATTAGGTTGAGGTACATTCCCTCTGTATCCACTTTGTATAAACCTCCTAGAAGAAGACATAGGTGGTAGGCTACTTGACATTGATCTTGGCAAAAAATTTTTGGATCTGAATCCAAAGCAGAGGCAACAAAATCAAAAACAAACAAGTGGGACTACATCAAACTAAAAAGCTTCTGCACAGCAAAGGAAACAATCAACAAAATGAAAAGACAACCTACTGAATGGGAGAAAATATTTTCAAATCATGTATCTGATAAGTGGTTACTATCCAAAATATATAAAGAACTCATAAAAACCCAATAGTAAACAAATAATTCAATTAAAAAAAATAAGCAGAGAATCTGAGTAGATATTTTTCCAAAGAAGGCATGCAGGTGGCCAACAGACACATGAAAAGATGCTCAACATCACTAGTCATCAGGGAAATGCAAATCAAAACCACAATGAGGTATCACCTTATATCTGTTAGAACAGCTATTATCAAAAGGATAAGATATAACAAGTGTTGGTAAGGATGTGGAGAAAAGGGAACCCCTTGTGCACTGCTGGAGGAAATGTGCACTATGGAAAACAGTATGGGGGTTCAGTTGCTCAAAACATTAAAAATAGAACTACTGTATGATCCAGCTATTCCACTTCTGGGTATCTATCTGAAGAAAACAAAAACACTAATTCAAAAAGATATATGCACCCCCATGTTCACTGCAGCATTATTTACTATAGCCAAGATAAGAAAGCAACCTAAGTGTACACTGATAGATGAGTGGATAAGGGAGGTATGAAATGATATGATATATAACAGAATATATATATACACACACACACATAAATGGACTACCACTCTACCATAAAAAAAGAATGAAATCTTGCCATTGGCAACAACATGGATGAACCTTAAGGGAATTATGCTAAGTGCAATGAGTCAGACAAAGAAAGGACAAATGCCGTATGATTTCACTTACATGTGAAATCTACAAAACAATACAAATGAACAAACAAAAGAAAACACAACAAAAATCATAGATACAGAGAACAAAATGGTATTTGCCAAAGGGGAGTGGTGATGGGGAGAGGGTGAAACAGGTGAAGAGGGTCAAGAGGTACAAACTTCCAATTATAAAATAAATAAGTCACGGGGATATAATGTACAGCACAGTGACTGTAGTCAATAATATTGTAGAGCATACTTGAAAGTTGCCAAGAGAATAAATCCTAAAAGTTAACTATGATGCATGGTGACAGATGTTAACTAGACTTATTGAGGTGATCACTTCTCAATGAATACAAATATTGAATCATTACATTGTACACTTGAAACCGATATAATATTATTTGTCAATTACACCTCAACAGCAACAAAAAAATGTTTTAAAAGATGGAAGGAATCTTGTCCAAGCCAAGACCAGGATAAGATTTTCCTAAAGCGTCCAGATATTCATGTGAGAGCGTTCCCTGGCTCACAGAGCCTTACTCCTATTCAAACATTTGTTTGGTAAATCAAAATGTGGGTTTTTTTTCCTGTTTGGCAGGCAGGAAATGACAAATCAGTGTCTTAAGGGATTGACAAAATACATGTAATTAGACACTATCAATCACCATAAAAGAGCCTGCTTTTTCTTATATCAGATAAAAGTGCATTTAATCTACTGAGAACTTTCCAGTTCAACTAAAGCATTAGCTCTCTAAGACCACAAGCTCAATAAGCAGTGCTGGTCACATTCTTCCGCTGGGAAATGACGCCACAATGTTGGGCAGTGAAAACGTGTGGGGCCAGGAACAGACCTGGACTCCCAATCTTCCCTGCCACCTTTGACTGGACACTTTCCTCATTTGCAAACTGAAGGACTGGGGGGAATAAAGTAAATGATCTACTAAACTCTTTCCCATTATAACTCTCTTTAATCCTATAATTCTAAAAGGGAGGTCAGGCAAAAGACTCTTGGCGTGAAGACATTTTGAAATTCCTACCAGCCGCGGTGATGCAGGAAAAAGAAAGAGGAAGAGATTGAGGGAGAGGTATTGTCCGTTTGGCAAGGCTGATGAGACAATGGTCTGGAACTTTGTTGACGTGAGCAGACCTCCCTTCTAGATTTAATGTTTGTGGGTTTTTTTAAAGGTGCTTACCAAAATAATCAAAGTTAAATTTTTAAGTGACTTATGTGTATATCTAAATGATCAATTAGTGTTTGTCCTAAAAGGGCTTTCTTTGTTCCTTTTTTGTTATGAGAAGTTTAAACAATATGCTTATTTATTCCATAGCTTCACAAAGAGGAAGGAGGCTTTAAATGGCTCAGTTCCACAGTTTGGGGTAGATATATATTTAAAGAAATATTGCATAATGCACACTGCCTCTTCCTAAAATGCATCACACCAGAGCCAATTTTGGAAAACACAAATATGGGATGGGTATATTTTGAAAACTATGTGAACATAATACATTCTTAATTAATACACGTGGCTTTTATGGAAACTACTTGCTTTTTAAGGCATCTTTCATGCAAAAACAATTTCTGCTAGTGAAGGAAGTTAAAAAGGGCATGTAGGCTAAATTTTGTTTCTGAGTTATACTTCTAGCATAAATGCCCAAGTTACTTTGGTCCTAAAGTATCTTACTGTTCTATTAGAGAACACTAACAACATATTCTAGACTACTAATTTATATAAATTTTATTTATAACCTATATTTGTGTGGCATTTATACGTGCAAAACACTATTATGTTTGTCATTATATCATTGGATTCTCACTCAGATCAATAGAAGTGACTTTATTCCCCATTTAGACATGGAGGAAATTAGAGTCCACATTTTTAATTTGTCTAAGGAGTGTGAGCTAGAAAGTTCTAAGATGGGGATTTGGAAGCTGATATTCCAATTCCAGTTGTGATCCTTCTTCCCCATCCTCCATTCCTTTCTGCATGCGGTGATACAGTACATTGAAAGGATTAAAAGATGGATTTTAGAGTCAAACAGAACTGGGTTCAACTCCTGCTTCTGGCACTGCCTGGCCCTGTGCCCATGGGCAAACTATTTTCTTCTTTGAGACCCATTTGTGAATTAAGCTAAAAATAGTTACACCCTCCCCCCCACCAACAACACACACCATGGGACTGTGGGAAGGATTAAATGGAATAATACATGAAAAGCGGATAGCAGAATGTTCCATAAATGTTAGCCATAGTTATGTTATTATGTAATCTAGAAAATGTTTGGTTACACTGCGTGAAATACTTTCCATTTTTCAAAAGCACAACTGATACATGTGAAATCAAATCCTGAAAAATATTTTTCTTTTAACAGTAAAGGCATATGCCAGATGCAAAGGATAGTTATTTCATGGCAAAGACCCTAGTTTGAAGGTTTGGTCTGACTCTTTTTTTAAGAGAAATTATCTTTTGCTTTCTGTGGTTTCAAAACATTCTTAATGTTATCACGTTCTTAATAATCTGAGCCATATAAAATTGCCATTTTTTTAAAGTCAGACACGACAGGACAGTGACAATTTCATATGGCTCAGCCCGACAGATCAACCAACTACCCAGCAGAGGATTTTTCTAGTTGCAAAGGGATTACTGAGGAAGTTGAACTTGAAAGGAAAATAATCTCATTTTCAACGCATTTTCATTTTAACAGATAATGGAGTGATGCCACACTCCCTAGAATTAAAAATTAAAGCATACAACTTTCTCTTTCCGTCCCCATGCACATACGTGTATACCCCAGCTCCGAAAGAAATCCCAACTGTAAAATTATGTCTCAATGCCTGCAAATTCCCAAGGAGGGCACCAAAAGTACTTGACAGCAAGCGTGCTGAGGAAATCGGCTGCTGTTGAAGTCACCTCCTGTGGTCTTGCCAAATGTTTGAAAGGGAATATGCCGCGTGTCCCCGTGTTGGGGAAGAGGGAGTGGATGTCCGGGATGCAGGGCTGAGGAGTTTGGAGTACCTGGACGGGAGGTCCTTAGCTGTGGAGCACTGCTTGCCTCCAAGTGGGTGTCTGCATGTTGTTTACATACTTCTTTTTGTGTGTGTGCCCATGTCTTTGTGCTTCTGGGTCCTCCTGGTTTGCCCCCGGCCGTGTCTCTGTGTTGGACAGGGGTGACTTTGTGCCGGTCGGCTTCTGTGCTTGCGCGCGCACTTGTCGGTGCGCTGTACGGGTGTATGAGTGTCTGTGGCTCCAGTTCCGTGTAAGTCTGTGCATGACTGTTGGGGTACACGGTGCGTGTCTCGGTGGGCGCTCTCATCTATCTCCGAACGGGAAGGAAGGCCCGTCTACCGCCCTCTGCTCCGAGATCTCAGGCCGCACAGGCGCCCCGCGCAGACAGGTAGCAGCCACGGAAGAACCAGCACCTCCTGGGTTGGCTGGTAAGCACGCCAGCCCCAGCTTCAGCCCTCGGCGCCAGCCAAGGGAGCCGGGAGGGAGCGGCGGCCGGCTCGCCCGCCCGCCCGCCCGCCGGGAGCGGCGGTGGGGGGTGGGGGGTGGGGGGTGGGGGGGCCCCGCCGGGGTGGGGGGTGGGGGGTGGGGGGGCCCCGCCCAGGCCACCCCCAGGAGGGGGCGGGAGAGAGAGGAGGGAAGGGGCGGAGGGCCTTGCCCCTTCGGGGCTTCCCGCACACGCTATTGGTCAAAAGTTCCAGCACGTCACGGGGAAGGCAGTTCCCCTAAAGCCCTGTGCCCATAACGGGCAGCGCGCACTCCGAGGCTGTTTCTCCAGAGCGCAGGCTGGGACTGACTGGCACCGCGAGCCCAGAGCACCCCCGGAGCTGAGAACACCACGCGCCCCCACCACACCCACCCCACGGCCGCTGAATGAGGCTTCCAGGTGCCCGCTTGCTGCCCGCAGCGCCCCGCCGGAGGTCCGCTCGCTGAGGGGCGGCTGGTGCGCTGGCCGCCCGTGCGCTCACCTGCCAGCTTGCGCGCCATGGGGCAGCCCGGGAACCGCAGCGTCTTTTTGCTGGCGCCCAACGGAAGCCACGCACCGGACCAAGACGTCACACAGGAACGGGACGAGGCGTGGGTGGTAGGCATGGGCATCGTCATGTCGCTTATCGTCCTGGCCATCGTGTTTGGAAACGTGCTGGTCATCACAGCCATCGCCAAGTTCGAGCGTCTGCAGACGGTCACCAACTACTTCATCACCTCCCTGGCCTGTGCTGACCTGGTCATGGGCCTGGCGGTGGTGCCCTTTGGGGCCTGCCACATCCTCATGAAAATGTGGGCTTTTGGCAACTTCTGGTGTGAGTTTTGGACTTCCATTGACGTGTTGTGCGTCACAGCCAGCATTGAGACCCTGTGCGTGATCGCCGTGGATCGCTACCTTGCCATCACATCACCCTTCAAGTATCAGTGCCTGCTGACCAAGAATAAGGCCCGGGTGGTCGTTTTGATGGTGTGGGTCGTGTCCGGCCTTACCTCCTTCTTGCCCATTCAGATGCACTGGTACCGGGCCACCCACCAGGAAGCCATCAACTGCTATGCCAAGGAGACCTGCTGTGACTTCTTCACGAACCAAGCCTATGCCATTGCCTCCTCCATTGTGTCCTTCTACTTGCCCCTGGTGGTCATGGTCTTCGTCTACTCCAAGGTCTTCCAGGTAGCCAAAAGGCAGCTCCAGAAGATCGACAAATCTGAGGGCCGCTTCCATGCCCAGAACATCAGCCAAGTGGAGCAGGATGGGCGGAGCGGGCCCGGACAACGCAGGGCCTCCAAGTTCTGCTTGAAGGAACACAAAGCCCTCAAGACTTTAGGCATTATCATGGGCACTTTCACCCTGTGCTGGCTGCCCTTCTTCATTGTCAACATTGTGCACGTGATCCAGGATAACCTCATCCCTAAGGAAGTTTACATCCTTCTAAACTGGGTGGGCTATGTCAACTCTGCTTTCAATCCCCTGATCTACTGCCGGAGCCCAGATTTCAGGATTGCCTTCCAGGAGCTCCTGTGCTGGCGCAAGTCTTCCTTAAAGGCCTCTGGGGATGGCTACTCCAGCAACAGCAATGGCAGAACTGACTACCCAGGGGAACAGAGTGGATATCACCTGGGGGAGGAGAAAGACAATGAACTGCTGTGTGAGGATCTCCAAGGCACGGAAGACTTTGTGAACCGGCAAGGTACTGTGCCCAATGATAACACTGATTCGCAAGGGAGGAACTGTAGTACAAATGACTCACTGCTGTAATGCGCTTTTTCTACTTTTTAAGACCCCTTCTCCCCCCACCCAACAAAACACTAAACAGACTATTTAACTTGAGTGTAATAAATTTAGAATAAACTTGTATAGAGATGTGCAGGAGGAAGGATATCCTTCTGCCTTTTTATTTTTTTAAGTTGTAAAAAAGAGAAAACGTATTTGAGTGATTGTTTCTTGTACAGTTCAGTTCCTCTTTGCATGGAACTTGTAAGTTTATGTCTGAAGGGCTTCAGTCTCAGAGGACCTGGGGCTGCTATGTTTTAATGACTTTTCCCGCATATCTACCTCATTGATCAAGTATTAGGGGTAATATATTGCTGCTGGTAATTTGTATCTGAAGGAGACCTTCCTTCCTGCACCCTTGGACTGGACAAACTCGAGTCTCTCGGACCTTTTGCTGTGAACGTGGACTCTCCCCGCCCCTCTTAGTTGCTCAAACGGGGTGTTGTAGGCAGGGATTTGAGGGGCAGCTTTGGTTGTTTTCCTGAGCAAAGTCTAAAGTTTACAGTAAATAAATTGTTTGACCATGACTTAATTGCACCTGTTTCTCCAAAACCCCTTGACTGGAGTGTGGCTGCCTCCCCCACTGAAAACCGCAGGTAACTATTTGCAATAACTTCCCAGTGACTTAATGTGGAATGACATGCACTGATTGCTTAACCTGTTCATTTGCCTTTGAATCTGCTGTTGTAAACCTGTATCTCTCCTGACGCTGGTGCCCCCACATCAGTTCTGCCCGCCCTGAGCACAGCTCATCTTGCTCTTCCTACGGGTATTATTCTTGTGTTGTAACATCAGAAACACTGACTCATGGAAACGGAGTTAAGGGCATCTGTTGTGTCCCATCATGTGCCCCCACCGCCCACCTTCCAGTTCTACTTGTTTTGTAGCTGCTTATATTTTTATCTTTGCTGTGTCTTACAGTAGAGATCTTTGTACTGCATCAGGGCTTGGCATTTTAAGGATAAGAAAGTTCTTGTGAAAAAGCTACTCAAACATAGCCCGGTAATTCCAAGGGAAATGAAAAGGTCGTGGGTTATAGGGAGAAAAGCTGGGAAACACTTAACTGGTGAATACCTCATGACCTAGAAACAGGGTTTGACCCCTCCTCCTTTGAACTGCTGTCCCTTTTTTCCCCTCTCCCTGTGACTCTAGTCACTTCAGTACAAATCGAAATTTCTCAACCTCGCACTATTAACATTTTTAACCAGATAATTCTCCATTGTGAAGGGCTGTCCTATACATTGTCAGATGTTCAGCAGCATCCCTGGTCTCTACTCACTAGATGCCAGTGCATCCCCTGAGTTGTGACAACCAAAAATGTCTCCAGTCATTGCCAAGTACCCTTCCCTTGAGGAATGAAATTACCCCTGGCTGAGAACTACAGTTAGAAACTTCAAAAATCTAAACAGATTTTTAGATTCTGCCTAATGTAACCACTTCATTGTGCAGAGCGTCAGAGAGGAATTTCTCACGGTTCACCCAGTTAGTGACAGACCCCGGGCCAGTACTCTTTCTACTCCATCACGCTGCCTGCCAAGCTGATTCTCCAGCTGCCCACATACTGCCTGTGAGACATGAATTGTTTTGGAGGGTTTATCAATGAAGGCGAGGACTGTGAGCAGTTACTGCCTGTTTGTGGAGAGATTATAATAGTGTTAAGAGGCACGTAAGGGAAAAATCACAAAAGTAAACACATTTCCTCTACCACCCCCTTTCTATTTTTGCCTGTGTGTCTGAGCCACAGCTTGGCCCAGGTTTGACCAAGTGGATCATCCTCCTTGGCAACGGCAGCCTGGAGAGGATCAGCCTGCAGGGTTCATTGCCATTTCACTCGCTCATGAAGCTGACTCCACTCCTTTCTTCCCTCTGTCCCAGCCATGGTCCCCAACCAGAAAAGCATTAGTCTCCTCTGCTTCCTGTCAGCTCAGTGATGGGGTGTTTCTGGGTGAGTCCTGAGCTCTCAAGAGAAAGTTAGCTGCCCATGTTTCTAGAATGTGCCATCGAGCTTTGGAGAGCGTGAGCCCTTTAGCCCTTTGCTTTTTCTCCAAGGGCTTTCATACCTATTATCACATTCTTCTCCTGCTCTGGGCCCTGCACTCAGAGATGCAGGCAGCTTCTCCAGCTAATCTTCACACTCCTCATAGCCTCATGGGATATCAGACTTGCAGAGAAAGCATAGAAAGCATTTGACATCCAAAGAGACCAAAAGCCTGTGAGGGGGGATGACCTGCCCAAAGTAAGAAGCCAAGGATGTCAGAGATGGGGCTAAAGCCAGCAAACCTGGCTGTCATACCAGGAATTGGTGTATGCTCTCCACCACATTGTCATTGAATTCTGCCCTCACCCTCAATTGCGGAAGCTTTTCCCTGGGGTTGTCACATTAACAAATTCATTTCAGCAGATATTTTTAGTTCTTTCGCGTCCTTAATACAAAACGCAGGCAATAAACAAATAATCTGCGATAGGGACAAAAGAAAGAATTATTCCTTTTTCTCGGCAAGAGTTCACTAGGATATCCTCAGCATTTAGGGAAATTGGGAGATTCCTTAACTCTTTATGACCTGAAGGGATTTCAAGCCACTCCAGGTAGAAATTTCCCAGTCTTATTTAAAAGAAAAAAAAGCTGGAAACTTTTCCGTCATCATTTGTTAAGTCCCATGGACAATAAATATTATTAATAAACAATGTTGTATATATACTCTTTTGCTTAGAGATGCATTTTAATGTAATTTCAGTTTAGAACTCTGCTATGAATGTTAGTTCACAGACTCTCAGCTAAAAGGGAGTTTAGCCTAATTCATGTTCATTTGGGAATACTTTAAATATAAGAACATTGACCAGTTTTAAGGGTTTTGACAAGCAAGAGCATTTTAGGCCTATCTCAACTCCTTGCTTTCTCTCTCCTTTTGTTCTGCTTTGTTTCTTTTGGGGGTGGGCATTGGTCAGCGTCTCCCTGTCCCTCTGTTTGCTGACAGGTTGCTTACATAAGGTTTGTGTTGGATTCATCATCATAAAGTTGTCTTTGCCTGGACAGCAAGTTCTCAGAGTCTGTCAAATGAGAACCTTATGCTGAGATGCAAGCTGACAGGTGTGCAAAGTGGCAGGACAGGGTGGGCCTCCCCACTGAGATCATTATTGAGAGAGGGAATCTGGGGAAAAGGGAGCTGGGAAATAGGAACTGTCATTACACGACGCTTAGAATGTTTCTGATGTATCTACTGCCAAAAGAAGACTAGACCAGGATCAATCGGGGTATTTACAACTACTGAGCGCAGCAGGAGAAAAATACAGGTCTCTGTCTCTGAAGTCTGGAGCATAATATTAATAATACTACATAGATATCTTTTCTAAAGTCTTACTAAATGTTAGGGACTGTGCTAGGCACCTTTTAGGCATTATGTGACCTTGACAGTCTTATGAGGTAGGTAGCAAAACTGTCCTCATCTAACAAATGAGGGAACTGAGTTTCAGAAGGGTTGTCACCTTCCAAAGCCACACAGCCAGCTAGTTGCAGAGTTAGGACTGGAACCCAGGTGCAGTGATTCCTGCACACATGGAAACCAGGGAGCAGCATGAGGCAATTTATAATCCATGCCAGAACAAGTGTAAAAACTGGAAATGCAATACCTTGTTGAGAGAAGAGGGAGACTGCTGTGGATTGGGGCAGGGAGGAATGTTCCCCTGGAAGCATGTGACTGCAGAGTTTGCTGTGGACTGGGAAAGGAAACCAATCACTGAAGTGTCTAGTTTGCTTCTCTGAGTCTTTGCTTTGTCTTTTCATCAGAGAATCAGTCCAGACTGAAAAGAGGATACGAAACTTTAAAACAAGCACAGGGTAAAGCAGAAACACAGCCTGCTTCACGTCCTGGCAAATTCATTTTCTGGTTCCAGAGTTGGGAAGGTCTCCTACATTGAGCAGGTATCTGGACCTTATGGAAAATTTGGCAGGCCTAGGTGGCCCTATACATGTGCTGGCCATTTTGAGCTAGCATTTAGGGCAATGGAGATGAACTTCTGACAGCAGAGAGCAATGAGACTTAATACACTTTGAAGGATGCTTTCCATTGACAGTATAACCTCCACTAAATTCAGCCCTATGCTAATCCCTACTTCACAGAGAGAGCAAATATAATTTTAAGGAGGAATTTTTGAAATACCTAAGAGAACAAACTTCCCAGCCACTTTCAAGAACTTGAGAAATTCTTGCGTCTCACGAATAATGCGAGGCCGGGTGAGGCGAAAAGAGGCCTGGACTGGGATTCATGCAACTAGATTTCAGGTCTCAACTCTGCCTCTCCTCTCTCTCTGTCTCTCTCTCTCTAGTTGGGTAAGGCAGTTTTCCTGTTTTCTCAGTGGACCTCAGTTTGCTCATCTGTAGAATAATGAGGCTAGTGCAGGTGGTCTCTAAGCTCTGCTTAGCTCTGAATTTATATAGCTGTTAATTAAGAGGCTAATTAGAGACAACAGTTTGTTTCTAATTAGAGTTGATGACATTTGTCATATAAATAATGGTTTAAGGTACTGGGGGTGGTCAGCTTGCAGAAGAGAATGCTGTGAAGGACTACTTGGTACATGATAACTGCCTTCAAATATTTAAGGACCATCTGGGAAAAAGGAGCATATCTGTTTTAGATGAATACCAGAAGGCAAGTAGAACATTACAGGAAGATAGATTCCAGCTCAGAGGAAAGAAAACTTTTCTGAGAGTGAAACAGGTTCTCTATCAGAGTAGTGAGTCTCCTTTCATTGGAAGCATTCAAGAGAAGTCCAAATAAAGCTCTGTGTGGGATGAAGCACAAGGGGTCCCTACACTGAGCAGGGCCTGGACTAACCTTCCAAATCTGTGATTCTATGTCCTTGAAAACAACAGACCTAAATGTTCTTAAAAAGTATTCAGACCATTCCCTAACTCCAGCTGGCCTTCTCCCCAATTCCTTGGGATTTCAGAGGTTTCACTACATTCCTAACCAGGAAACCTCTGGGGAAAATCAGGATCTCAACAGTCCTTGGCCATGGGGGGAAATCCAGAAATAGAGCAATACGGTTAAGCAGTTTTCCAAACTATTAGACCTTTTCATCAGCTGCTCTTCCCATGCCTTTTGCAAATGACCTACTAACTCCCACAGAGAAAATAATGAAAGCTGAAAAGTCCTCTCTGCAAAGTCTATTACATCCTTCTCCACACTCAGAATCACTGCACTTCCCGTGGTCTTTCCGTCACCCTCACAGGACGGAAAGGAAGGGAGGCAGGTCCCTGGCCAGCACAGGGAGCACTTCAAAGCCCTCTGGCCTAAGGTCCTGAAGACTTGGGAACTGTATAGCCTACCCCTAATCACTGGGCAACCTCAGGCAGGTCACTTCCCTTCTCTAGACCTGTTTAATCATCTCTGAGCAGAGATGGTTTGGTTTACGTAAGTCCTGCATTTCCTTCTTTCCTTCTTTCTCCAAAACTCTGTAAGATTTCAGGAAGTCTTCAGTGCTGCACATTTGGCTGGATGGCTCTTATTTTAAAAGCACATTTTTACCTTGTTCAAAAGGTAATAGAGGTGGCACAGTGGTTGAGAGTCCACCTGCCGATGCAGGGGACACGGGTTCATACCCCGGTCCAGGAAGATCCCACATGCCGTGGAGCAGCTGGGCCCGTGAGCCATGGCCGCTGAGCCTGCGTGTCCGGAGCCTGTGCTCCGCAATGGGAGAGGCCACAACAGTGAGAGGCCCACATACCGCAGAAAAAAAAAAAAAAAAAGGTAACAGAACTCATTGTAAAACACTTAAAAATATACGAAAGCACAAAATGAGATAAATCACATACAACATTACCACCTAGAGACAGCCATTGTTAAATGTGATGTATATACTTTCAGCCTTTGTCCTAAGCATGGCTATGGGTAGAAATATATTTTTAAATAAAAACAGAATTAGACTATTCATACATGATTATTATTCATACAATTTTGTACCCACTGATAACACTTTAACAAATGCCTCCTTGAATATGTTTTATATATAATATGATCCAGATATCGTAATTGCTACTAGCCTGGCAGAGTATTTAGCAGTTTTTAGACTTTAGGAGTACAAAAGAATCATCATTTCCAGAGCATCTGGATTGGGAAATCTGAGCTGGGGCCTAAGAATCTGCATTTTAGCATGTTCCCATGGATTTTTCCAAGGACCACATTTTGAGGAACAAGGTTACAGAGATAAATTTTGTAAATTAAACAGAATGCTCCCTCTCCTGTTACTGGTGGTTGAAAAAGATGTTTCTATGCTGTACTTGTCTCTTTGAAAGCTCCTTTCACGGGCTCTGATCTGCTTTCAGAGCATGAGAAACTAACCACCAAACTTCCAGGGCAGGGTTCTTTCTGCATTGTTAAGTGCCTCTGACCCAGCCTGTCAACTTGTGTTAAAATAAGTCTAATCAAGTTTTATAGTGACCAATACCTACCATTTGAAAAGTGCAACAGCAGGTTTCCACTCCATAGAGCACTTGCTGTGATCATGATGGCTAATAAACACAGTGTACTTACCATGAACTAGGCCTTGTACTTGGCAATTCTCATGCATGATCTCATTTAGTACTCAGAGCAACCCTACAAAATAGGTACTATTATGTTTGTCCCTATCTTAGAAATCAAGAAACTGAGACTCGAAGGGATCAACTAAGTTGCTGAAGATTACAGACCATACTTCAGTAAAACCCATGCATTCTGAGCCAGAGCCCATGTGCTTTACCATTAAGATAGGCAATATTTCCTCCTGCTGGGGATCAGGTAAGAAAGTAGGAGGGAGACGATGATGAGAGGAGATTTTTAAGGGGTGCATTTTATTTTATTCTCCAGGGACTCTTTTCAGAGAGGTCTGATGGATTTCTGAGCCTTGGAACGAAGGGGCAAGCCTATGCCCTCTAGGTAGGCGGTGGCTAAGTATCAGCTAGGAAACCAGACTGAGAGTTGGGAGAATCTGCATTTAGAATCTGTGCTGAGAGCTGGGAGCACACTCTTTCACCATTATTCAGGCACAGTTTGAGTGATCTTCCCCCGCCAAGGCCAGGAAGGAAGCAGAGGGAGGCGCCTGCTAACGGCACATGGGTTTGTGCCGAGTCAAGTCACTGCTTTAGGGTCAGGAGGCTCCTGACAGCTGGAAATGGGGTGCTCTTTCCATTTCTCTGCCCAGGTCTGTGTCTGCATCCGAGTCTCCACAACAGAGAATATCAGGGTAGGAGGGGCACTGAGAGAGTGCATACACCCTTAGTGTACTAAGAGACCCCAGATTCCAAGAGGCAACGTCAGTGGCAAGGTAACACAAGGACCTGGAGATGACCATCTCTCGTGGCTTGTTTTATTATTATTTTTCTAGTGCTATGAGGGAAAGACTGGAGTTTCTGCATGTATTCATTTCTCCAGGAAGAGAAAACGGTTTTTGAAATCATAACGGCAACATCCATGACGAAGCAGAACTGGAGTCCTAGGTAATCCCTGCTTGCTTTCTTTTCTACCACACCATATTGGCGTTGCAGCCTCAGGCCTTGTGCCCAGAAGCCACAACTGCTGTTGGGGAGATTCCTTCATTTTTAGACAATTCTGTCTCTATGCGACTGCCTGGCATTTCTCTTTATAAAAATTCTACTAGATGTCTCTAAATACTACAGTCAACCCTGACAATCTGCTGGGTTTTTATTGTTTTGTTTGAGAGAGATTCACAGTTCTCACAATATGTATTGCAACAATAAGCCTGTCAGACTTCCTTTCTTGTTTTAGTTCCCACAGTGTCTTTCTATAAATCCAGATGCTCACCTAGCCTCCTCAACCTAAGAGAACCAAGGGTCAATCTCGAGGGCCTGAGGTGGGCAGCCTTAGAAATTTCTTTCTATAAAATTGTGTTGTTGGTTTAGGTAGTGAGTCTTTTGACATTATGTTGTTATTGCAGTGGGTCCCAAGCCTTACAAAGGCCAAAAATGATCTGCGCTGAGAAAATACACATTCCTGACCCCCTTCCCTGAGATTCTAACAGGACTGTGGTTGGGGGCCAGCAATCTGCATTTTGTCACTACTTCCCCCAGAGGACTGTGATGCAGGTGCTCCTAGGATGGCAATTTGGGGACCTAGGGATCTCACTGTCTTCCCCTGCCCACTCTTCCTGCTCAAGAGCACAAAATGTAGGCTTGTAAAAATTGATCCTGTACATCTGCATACATTCACAAAAATAACCATTCTGTCAAATAAACAGAATCCTAATTTCCCTGTGTTATCAAATAGAACAATGTAGACGAATATAATTTATAAATGATAAAAAGTTACTATGAAAGACGAAGGTGGTAATAAAGTGCATTGAGCAATTAGACACTTGACTTAAAATGTGTTTTGTGACAACACGGCATCTACACAGTTGTACCTCCACAACAGCATCACTGTCTCATTGTCCTGAACCCTCTGCATGTAGACCAAGAAATAGCAGCACAGGAAGAAAAAAGGATTCTGCTGCAGGGATGGACTCTTAGTCCAGTGCTCCTTCCTCCTGGACACTCTGCTATGATTAAGTCAAATCATACTAAAGTCTATCTGAATCAATTTGCCTAATTTACATAAACCCTCCTACTTAGAAATCTGAAGGAGGACCCACCCAGCTGCAGGATGATTCATACATATACATACACTTCCATATATGCACATACCCAAATAAACACACATAACACACACAGACTTTTACATTGATGCCTACACCTATATCAACACAAGTATATACACATACATTTTCACTTAGATGTACGGACACATCTATGTTCTTTTGTGTATACTCCCATATGAATATGTTCACACGTACAGGACACAGATGTACTCAACCTACACACTCTCCCTTAGATAAATACACACGGGTATTCCTAAGCACACTTTCGTGTTCTCCAAATGAGAAAATATGCCATGTCATGTAATCATGGTCCCACCGCTACCTAAGTACACACAGGCACACAAGTTCCTATACTGGCCCTTCTTCCTAGGTAAATGTATACACCCCTGATTCAATACATGTCTGTTGAGTTCTTATTAAGTGGCAGGAATTGTTACGTGCTGAAGATCGGTGAGTGAACAAAAACAGTTTATCTCTGCCCTTACTGAGTTTGTGTAATGGGAGGGATAAGTTTCTTTTTTAATGAAGACAGATTTTTAACTGTGGCAATTTCTATGTAGAGATTCAGAGTGTTTTGAGGGAATCTGACTAATTCTGAGAGGTTTGTAAAGGTTCCCCCATAGAAGTAAGGTTTCAACTGAGAGCTGAAGGATGACTAAGTAATTTCTAGAAAAGGAGAGAAGGGAAAAACATACCATTCAGGGAGAAAAGCATGTATAAAGGTCCTGTGGTGAAAGGAAACCTCACGCATAAGAAGGACTAAGCAAAGATCAGTGTAGAGAAGGTGTACAGAGAGAGGGAGCATAGCAGGGCCACACATAAAGGGCCTTATAAGCTGCATTAGGTTTTGGCTCTTTATCCTAAAAGCATTTAAAAGCCATTGATATGTTTACGGCAGAGATCAGATGTATATTTTAAAAGACTCTCTGAAGATATGCTTGTCCATACAAAAGCATTCTCACATAGGTAAGTGCACACATGTGTTCCTATGTACACTTGTGTATGTTTTCCTAAAATGCACACTTACATATAAGTATTCACTTGCAAACTCTGCCTCTGTGAACATACTCTTATATGTTTATATTCATGGTACATATAAATCCAGTGGGCATTAGGAGGCAGGGAAACACCTTCCTTGCCAGGTACCATCAGGCCTAACTAAGCCAGTCCATGGTGCAGGGACAAGGCAAATGGTGTATCAGATCTGAACCCTCTGACTTTGGAGCTTTGGGCTTTGTGGCTTGGCCTCATGCCTGTGCCTCCAGCTCTGCTCCCCCTTCTCTTGGCTCAGAGCACTCAGTGGCAAGGTGGGGTTTCTTCCAGAACAGGATCGTTCACGATTCTTGGCCCAGGCAAGGAGGGGAGGGTGGGCAGGTCAGGTTGCATAAAGATTGCCTTGTGCCCCCCCAGAACTTTATAAGCAGAGCCTCTGCCCAGCTCCAGGCCTGAAGTAATTTTTGCACAGAGTCAGCTATACCAAGATATTAACATAAGGATCCACAATCAGAGGTCTGTGGGTCCTGATGGGGATTGCGATGGGACTCGAAGTAATGTGCTCCATAACTAACCACTGTGTGAAACGTGACACTGGAGGAAGAAAAAGAGAAAGCCAGGAAAGAAAGCCTTTTCAAGGCAAGATGTCTGACGAGGTGTCCCTTATTGCCCTGGCACAGAAAACACATGTACATACATATCTACACATACAAATTTTCCCCCAGTGGGTGTACCATCCCACAGCAGAGGAAGTAGCAAGTAATTATCAGCCACAATACCCTGCATTATTTTCTCTCAAATGAACTAGAACGACACTTGTAGTTTTGCTTCTGTTTACCAGCAAAGGCAGCAAAGGCCTTGACCAGAGGCAGTGACAGGCTCCAGGGAGATCAACAGAAACATTCATGCAGAATTAAAGGCTCACCTAGAACCTTACATCTTAGGGTCTTAAGGATGTTCCCAAGTGATTTTTTATGTATATATTCTAAAGACTCCTACCCACTGACATTTTATGTTTTCAAATATGTGCTTGCAAAATGTTTTCCTCCATAATTAAAAGGAATTATATAATGTAATTTGAAGCTCTTTTTATTTTGCTTCAGGCTGTGTAAGGAACATCCTTCTTTTCTTTCAGTTGGGTGGTTCTTTTATGCTATCACAGCAGCAAAGTACCAGATGCATCAAGGACTGAAGGCCACAGCACTATGCTCATGGGGCTACTGTTGTAGCAAATCCCTCACATTGATCCAGCACTTAGCAGTTTACAAAGGGCTTTTTTATATGCCATCTTCTCTAATCCTCACAACTCTGAGGTCAACATGGTTGTTCGCATTTCACAGATAAAAAGATTGAGGTTCAAAACCTGCTTAAGGGCATGGCACTAAGACATGGCAGGGCTGGGACTTAAACTTCGGTCTTCATACTCATATGGAATATGAAGAAAAAAAAGTTTGTTCACACTCTGCTACCCTCCTAGGACCCAGGACTCTTCTCACTGTATTTTCCTGCTTTCTGCTGCATTTTAACTTAAAATTTTACGGTTAACACTCCCCAGCACAGAAGCCACAGCTGCCAAGCAGCAGATAAGTGACTGCCAGCTCCAGGGACAGTCCCCAGGATGCTTTCAATACTGACAAGCCCCGAGATTGTGTGAGCTTAAGCTCGGAGTAGGCAGGGCCCAGATCTATCAACTATGGCTTAGAGCAGAAGCTCCAAGCCTTCTGGGTTCCTCATGACAGTCACCAGATGCACTTTCACCAAGTCAGAGCTATGGAATCACATGTCCGGCTTCCCATACATGCCCTGCTGGCAACTTAGGGCTCCACTGAGGCTGTCCTTGTTCACTCTGCCCAATTCCTCTTGGATCAGGACGTTCCTGTGGGAAGACCCAGTGGGATTTGCTGCCCCAATCCCACACACATTGGGCCACAGCCCAGCCTTCTTTTAAGGGCCAAGTTCCACACCTCGATAAAAATTGCAGGCTCCAGGAAATATTTCCATTTCTTGAAAATGGCTTGTGTTGGGTTGAAATTATTTTAGTCAGAGCAATTAGGTGTTCTTATTTTACACACATATCTTCCAATAGAGGTGCCTTCAGCACAGGTTAACTGTATTTAATGGATCTGGGAAAGCTTGGAGTGGATGACAAATCCAACCACAAGGAAAGCTCCTGTTGGCCATCTCTTCTCAGAGTGTAAGCTTATCTGGTTTACTTAGCTTTCTAAGCAATGTGTGACTAATTTGCTCATTCATTCATTCAAAAGATGTTTGAAGACTTCTATATGCCAGAACCTGTACTAACTACCAGGGATACAGCCATGACTGAGGTAGACATGGTTGGTCACTGTTGTTTTAGTTTCTTACGGTCTAATGGAGAAGACGGACAACGAAAAGGGAATTATAAATGGTATTTGGATCGAGTTCCCTAATACTCACACCAGAGAAACTTAAGTATACTTATGAACAGGAGTGAGGGATGGGAAATCGGCTTCTGCATTTTGCCAGTAGATCCAGAAAGATATCTGGATCAGTCTCAGATTGGCCTCTAATCATCTACAAAAAATATTTCTATCATCCCTTTAAAAATGTCTCTGGGAAAATCGGAGTTGATGGTGGCTCACAAAGTTATCAATTGTCTCTGTCTTGGTCCACATCTGAAATAATGTGCCCAGCTCTGAGGGCCACATTTTTCAAGGGAAGAAGGGCATTCGGGGCCCTTCTAGGTTTGCCAGATTCAGCAGATAAAAATACAGGACATCCACTTTCAGATAAGCAACGAATTCTTTTTCATATAAGTATGTCCCAAATTTTGCATAGAACATGCTCATACCAAAAAAATTATTCATTGTTTATCTGAAATTCAAGTTTAACTGGGCATCCTGTATTTTAAACTGACAGCCCTAGTAGAGAACCAGAGGGAAGACTGTGAGGAAACCCAACACTTTGTCTGAAAATGAATAGTTGAAGGAGCCTGGCTTTTTAGCTTGGAGAAAAGAGTAAGAACCTAGACTTGTGTAGGGAAGCATTTTCCAAACAGAGTTTCTAAAAGTATATATGGAAAATAGTAAAAGGTATACTGGGGGAAAAAAAGGGTTTTGAGATTAA
The DNA here is from genome assembly GCF_059928025.1 of Delphinapterus leucas. NCBI lineage: Eukaryota > Metazoa > Chordata > Mammalia > Artiodactyla > Monodontidae > Delphinapterus > Delphinapterus leucas. The sequence continues at coordinate 126,354,649 of NC_143131.1, forward strand.
AAAATCTGGGAGGTTGAAAGTTTGGGAAACACTGCATGCCCAGCGTTTCCACTTTGGACTCCATACTCTGCATCAGCGTAGTAAACGTCCTGAGCAGCCTTGCAGGAAGCATATCTGGTTGACCTGATTTAACCCAGCATGCCCACAGAGTGCTATTTATGGGCTTCTGTCTGTTTGTTTTGATATGTTTGTTTTATAGAGGACACCTATTAACACTGTGAAAACTTACTACTCTGCTCAGCGCGCTTTGGGGAATGCTGATATAAAAAATAAATGTTGTCTTCAAATATCCAAAGTCTTGCTGAGTAGGAAGGAAGCAGATTTAGTCTTTGTAAACCGAAGGGCAGATCTGGACCCAATGCATGAACACATCTGGGAGACAGATTTTTGACCTAGTTTGAAGACTAGAACTTTCTAACAATTACAAGAGTCTGAAAGGTAACGAGCTCCCTGTTCCTGGAGACATTAAAGCAGAAACAAAAATGCCATCAGGGACGTTAGAGGAAATTCTTGTTATGTGTAGGAAATTCTCCGGGTCTGTTATGGAAGTTTTATTTACATAAAACACAGAACAGCAAACCTTTCTTTAAAACTTTGTCCCAAAGGGCTTCTCTGGTAGCACAGTGGTTGAGAATCTGCCTGCCAATGCAAGGGACACGGGTTCGAGCCCCGGTCTGGGAAGATCCCACATGCCGAGGAGCAACTAGGCCCGTGAGCCACAACTACTGAGCCTGCGCGTCTGGAGCTTGGGCTCCGCAACAAGGGAGGCTGCGACAGTGAGAGGCCCGCGCACCGCAATGAAGAGTGGCCCCCGCTCGCCGCAACTAGAGAAAGCCTACGTACAGAAACGAAGACCCAACACACCCAAAAATAAATAAATAAATAAAATTTTTTTAAAAAACAAAAACTTTGTCCCATGATCTATATGCTTTCTGCCGTCTGAGTCCATCCATCCTGGAGTCACTGTTACTATGTTCCTTTCACATCTATAAGCCAAATCCTTCTAGGAGATTAGTCCTCACAAGTTAATGATCTTTGCTCTGGTCTGGGCCTCTTCATAGCCCAGCCCAGCTACCTTGGGTCCTGGCTGTCGGAGACCCCACTCTGAGCCTCTGGGAGTGGCTTATAAACCTGAGATGTAGCATAGAGCTCACAGCTGAACTTAGCAGCCCAGAAAAACATGGGATCTGGAGAAACCCAGCCTCATACACCTCTAGGACTATGAGACTGCCCCATTCAGTATCCATGGTGTAGTACAGATCACTTCATATCTAAGGTGCTCAGCATAATAAAAGACAACAGAGGGTCAAATCCCAGCTCTGTGCTTCCTGAGTCTATGACCTGGACAAAATGTTTAAACTTTCCAAACTGTATTCCCCACTGTGGGGGAAAAAAAAAAACAAAACAGGAATGATGACACCTGTATCATAGTACTATGAAAATTAAGAGATTAAAAGTACATAAATGACCCAGCAGAGTGACTGGTACATAGTGGACATTCAATAAATGTTTATTTAATGGAAGACTGTGATTGTTATCATCATGGTAAAAACTTCTAAAGAAGTTAAAAGCCTTCTCCTGGAATTCACTAATCAGTGTGCCAAGATTTCAGGCCCCAGTCAAAGTAATACACTGGAAATTGTCTCCAACACCTTCCTTTTGAGAATCCATGCTGAAGAACATAAAGTAATGCATGTGTATTAAAGGTTACACTTTTCCTGCCTGTGGTGCTAGGGCCAGGGCTAGAAAGAGCACTGAACTCAGGGGCAGCGTGCCCTGGTTCTTGGCTTAAGTGACTGCAACTTCATCCATTCTGGATTCCAGTTCTTGTCTATAAAATAAAAGGGCTGGACTAGGATAGCTTCTAGGTCCCATGAGCTGTGCCTTTGATTTGGGGCAGTGAATGCAGGTATTTAATTAGTCCAGAGTACTTAAAGAAAGATTTCGCCAAACTAAAGCTCTGTGCGTGTGTGCGTGTGCGCATGGCCACACTGAGTATACACAGGGTGCTTTGAAATCACTTTAACTGCCTCCTGCTCTTTTGCCTATCAGTAGGTTTGGCAAATAAAACGTTAGACCCATAATTAGTTTTGAAGGAGTGATGTGAGCTCTGACCTCAGAATGGGGAGAGCTGGGTTCGAGTCCCAGCCCTGGCTCTGCCAGCAAAGTTTGTCTCCTTCTCCAGGGTGTGATGCTAACCTCCCTTCCCTCCTTTGCCTCCCCATCTTTCACGTGATGGGTTTGTTTCCAGGATCTCCAAGTTCTGTGTCTCTTGGGAAAATGTCTCTGATCTATTTTCGCTTGGATTTGCATGCTCACCACAAGGATTATCATCCGGCTGACTCAAGTTTTGCTTATTTCTTTTGTTTGACCTGCTCTGGTTTCGTAATACAAGCTCTACAGCCAATTTTAGCCCTTCTTGGATTATGGGAGTGTCAAAATGAAGGTATTGGAACATTTGTCACCGCTTCTGCCCAGGATTCGTGTCTTCCCCCTTCCCTACCCTGCCCCAGCCCCTGATGCTCCCTTCTGTTCTGGCACAAGCAAAAGCCCTCCCGCCCCATGACATGCTAAGTGCAGCCTGGCTTCACATTAGCTTAGCTGAGTAGAGGCCCTGAAGCCAGAAATCCTTGGCATATGAGCCACTTGTCTCTTTGTGCCTCATTTCCCCCAACTATAAATAGGCCGAATCTCGCACTTTCTCCCAGTGTGTGAGAGCCCCCTGTCGAGGTGGTTTTGTGCAGGTGAGGTGCCCTTTTCCCACAGGCAGGTCTCAGTATCACAGCCCAGGGGGATTCTCAAGGAAGCAACGTGTCTCTCTGTCTCTGTGCTTCTTCTGCTTGTGGACCACTCCAGACCCCCTTCATCACTGTCAGTGTGAATTTTCTAACACACAGAACTCAACCTTTGCTGAAAAGCCTTCAGTGGCTCCCTGTTACTTTCAGGATAAAGGCTTCAGCAGGTGAGCCCACAGAAGCACAGCGGAAACTCAGGTTGGGAAGTAATGATGCACCTCAAGTGATACCAGCCCACAGCACGTCCCTTCATTCAGTCCTGTGAGGTGCCAGGCAGCATGCAGGGAATCAAAAGAGGAGCAGAGTAAGACTTAGGCCCTGGGTTTAAGAAGCTTACACACTTTTTAAAAAGGTGTACAAAATAATAATGCTTTTATTTTTTAAATACTGAAGGGCTCTTAGAAATCACTGACCTTGCCCTACTGCCTTATTTTACAGTAGTGGAAACTGATGTCACAGAATTGGCAAATTATAAGAAAACATGTCTCGTAGTAGGTCTCTTTGCTTTACTCTGCCTCTATCAGCAGGAGCCTCTCTCCACTCTGCAGCCAGAGTCATCTGTCTGAGGGGCGTGCAACCTTGTCATTCCCCATGGGAAAGCTCTCTGTGGCCCCCGCTGCAGCTAAAGTAGGAAGTCAAACTTCTTCCCAAGCCTATGTGTGGACAGGTCCCTGCAACCTTGCTGTTCCCTCTGACTGGAATGCTCTTCTCCCAGATCAGACTTCTTTGTGCTGTTCAGTCTCAAGTTTAAAGACACCACCTCAGGGTTGCCTTCCCTGACCAAGGCTGATGCAGGACCCCACGCATTCTCCTTCCCATCCCCTTGGTTGGAGGCACTGACAGCATGGACCACCATCTGCATCATCTTGCACGTTTACTTATTTTTCTTTATTATCTGTGTCCACTCACCAGAGGGTATGCTGCGGGAGAGCTGGGATTTACTTCTGTCTTTAGTCTCGACGACACAGCTGGCTCATAGTTGATACATAAGAAATATTTGCTGAATATTTCTAAATATTCAGCAGACTAAACAAACAAATGAGTACATACTGAAGGAAATTTGAATATGCAGAATAGTATAAAGAAGCAAATAAAAATCACTCATACTTCCCCCTTCTGGATTTTACTTCTGTTAATATTTTGGATTATTTCTTTTTTCAGGTTTTTTTTTCTATGTGTATACATATATATGATATATAGTATATATTTAAAAATTAAGATTATTCTAAGTTCTGGTTTATATCCTGCTTTTTAATTTATCTCTATACTGTATTTCCACATGTTATAAAACAATCTTTTTTTTTAAGATTTTTAGAAATTTCATGTAATGTCTGAAACATTTATGTTAACATATTTCCATACAAATTAAAACAATCTTTTTAAACACTATTTTCTGTGCTGCATAAAGTTTCATATGGATGTATCAAAAGTAGTTTAAGCAACTCCCTATTGTTGGACAATGACAATTTAATTTTTTTCTAATTGATCTATTTTCTGTGCAAACCATTCTGATAGAACCTGGCTTTTAAGGTACCTGGAGTAACTGTTTCTCACTGCGAGTAGTTGGAAAAAAGACATTGCTTCCTTTCCACGAAATATCTATAGACCAACCCTTAGTTTTGTATGTTTTTTGTGACCTCCTTCAGTGCGGATTGACTTAGTTGATGATCTAGTTATTAAGATTTGTGGTTAGTAAAGAGTTGTGTTTCTAAAACTTCCTGTTTGAAAGATAAGCCAATGTAAGTGTTCACAACTGAATGGAGTGCACAGGGAAACAGAGGCCGTCAGGGTTACCTTCAATGCACACTCTTAACCCAAGGGTGTTTTCCTGTTGAAATTAATGCTCAGGGAAGATTCAAGAATTCCAAATACTCACAGACTTATAAAATCTTCCTGAACTGAAAGGAATATTAAACGTAAATAACTTCCTCACTTTAAGAAAAAGGAAACTGAGGTTCAGATCAGGGGCAACCTCTTGCCCAGAGTCCCGTAGCAAATAATGGTGGAGCTTCTTTCCGCTTCTCCCTCCCCCATCCCTGCCTCCCTCTGTCCTTTCCTTCCTCTTTTCAGTACTAGTCTTATATGAACTAGATTTCAGAAAAGATTTCACAGAGCTGGAAGGGATCTTAGAGATGAACTACTCCAGCCCAGCCTCATCATTGCTGAAGATGAGGAAACGGAGGTCTAGACAAGGGCATTGTAGTAGGTCCCCACACCACCGGCTTGTGGCAGGGCTGAGATGAGAACAACTTCCTCATCCTTCTCATCCATCAGTCCTTCTACTGCCCCAGCTTCGTGGGGCCCTATAAACTGTCACACTTGGCAGCATCGGCCTGTGGGCTCTCTTTCCTTGGGTGCTAAAAATTCTAGTCATTCCACGTAGAGAATTGAGAGATTGTAGCCTTCAACAAAAGCCAACTAAGATTTACAGTTATCAGCTGTGAGCACAGCACTGCAGCAACTGTGCTGAGGATAAAACAGTACATTCAACTAAACAGCCCTCTCTTACCATCCCCCACCCCCATCCAGCATCACGCACCCTCAGAGCACAGCAACCTCTCCCTCATTCTTACCACACTACTCATGTGATCTTTTGATTGTCCATCTCTCCCACTAGGCTATAAGTTTCCTGAGAGCAGAAGCTCTTTTTCTTTCCGTGTTTTCTCAGCACTCTATACCCTATTTCACAGATCAGTGCCTGGCACGTAATAGATGCTCCATAAATATCTGTTGAATGAATGAATAAAAACATAGTCTCTGTATTAGTTTTCTAGGGCTGCCATCACAAATACCACAGACCATGTGCTTTAAACAACAGATATTTTCTCACAGTTTTAGAAACTGGCCATCCATGATCAAGGTGCCGGCAGAGTTGACTTCCTCCAAGGCCACCTTCCTGCTTCGCCACATGATATTTCCTCTGTATACCCACATCCCTGGTGTCTATCTGTGTGTCCTAATCTCTTCTTAGAAGGACACCAGTCAGACTGGATTAGGTTCTACCCTAATGGACTAATTTTAACTTAATTACCTCATCAAAGGCTTCACCTCCAAACATAGCCACATTCTGAGATAGTGAGGGTTTAGACTTCAGCATATCAATTTGGGGGGTACACAATTCAGTCAATAACAGTCTTGACTAGCTCACAGTTTAATGAAAGGGATGGACGTGCCCAAAAATGGAATGATAAGACAATGTAATAACTGCTGCAATACAGGAAAGTAAAAACCTTGTGGAGAACAGATAGTGGTTAATATTCATAACAGCTGTATCACCAAGCATCTCTGTGTGCCACATACACTGCCAAGCACAGAATATATTATCTAATTTAATCCTTGTCAGGATTAAATTCAGCAAACCTTCATTAGTGCCTGCCATGTCAATCACTATGCTTAGGCCCAGAGGTCCAAAAATATATAAGCTTAGATCAGAGTGGAAATACTTGTTCTGCCTAATAAGGAAATGCACACACTCATATATCTAATATACTGTCTTAGTCCATTTCTGCCATGTTTATGGCTCCCATCCTAGTTATTATTCCCCAGCCAGGTAATTTAGTCTGTGCCCAACAGGAAGATGGGAATCACTTTAGGTCTTTCCACATAAGAAATTTCACGTGGGTGCTATTATGGTCAGGACTTTGCAGATGAAAACACTGAGGCATAGTCAGCAAGTAGCTTTCCAAATGTCACACAGCTAGTAAATTGCAGGCAGAGCTTAAACACACTCATTCTGGCCCCAAAGTCCACTCTCTTAACCAGCACCCCACATTGCCTCTTCAGGACAAGGAATCTTATTCTTTTTATCCCATAAGGAAGGGGAACATGAGACCACTGTGAAAAGGAAGGAAATTTTAGCTGAGTCACACCATGTAGTGAGGTGAAGAGAGCAGAGAAGAGAATTGCAAGTAGAGAAAACAGGATTAAAGGTCAAGGTCTGTAAGGAGCTGGCTAAGCAGGCAGCATAGAGGGTTGGTGAATGAGGTGAGGCTAGAAAGGTAAGTTAGGGTCAGACTAGGTGAGCTCTTATTTTATATGACAATAAATTTGGGCTCGATTCTCTAGTCACTGATGAGCTATTGGATATTTTAGCAAGAGATCATTTAATCTTACTTCATTTTACCAAGAAGGAAACCAAGGCCCAGAGAGAAATGACTTGCCCAAGGCCACACAATTGGTTAGTGGCAGAGCTGACACAAACACCCAATCTTCCAATCCCAGTCCAGCATTATACTCAGTTAAACTCTGCCTATATAAGCATATGAAAACTAACATAATTAGAAAAAACTTTTTTCCTGTTTTCCCATGGTTTTCATCCACTTTCTTTTTTGGTCAATTGTATATTTTTCCAAGTTTCAACTCATTAATATCTTCCCATCTGAAATAACTACTATGGTTCAAAGTCAGAAATATCCCATAGAAATTGCAAATGATGCAGTTCCCTGTGTGGCTTTGTAGAGTGTGGCCGAATGGCTCACTGGGGTACACTGTATAGACTGGAAGGACCTGTATTCTTATGTCTAAATAGACACGTAGAGATACAGAGATAAACTAAACAGCCACTCTGGCTGGGTTTGTTTTACCAAACAAATATATAAGGTCAACAAACATTTACTGTACTGGTGTCTGCTGAGTGCCAGGCGCTGTGCTAGAATCTCAAGGCCTAAAGCTGTATAAACTCGGTTCCTGGGTGAAAAGCCTCTCACCATTTAATAATGAGATGCACACACATACACTAGTATGATATGCTATCTCAAGCTATTTCTGCCATGCTTATAGCTCCTCATAGTAGTGACTACCCAGTCAGGGGACGTGCACTGGGTCCAACCAGGAAATGGAAACCACCCTAGATCTTTCAAAATAAGAAATTTAATATAAGGAATTGGATGCACAGGTGATAGAAGAGCTGCAAAGCCAAACAGGGGATAGTGAGGAACCAGAGATTAGCAACAGCAGGAAGATGCTGCTGCTCCTGGGTCTGGAGGGACAGAGGAGAAGGTGGTGTTACAAGATCCCAGAAGCCAGGGCGCTTACTTGGCAGGAGCCGGAGGCACAGAACACACGAAGCCATTCGCCGAAGATACCACAGGAGACAGAAAGAGAGGAGAAACAGCCACTTCTCCCCTCCTCACCTCCAGTCTTCTATCATAGATTCCCATTAGCCAAACTTTCCCTGAAGCAACAGGGTGGGTAACCTGCAGGGTGGAGGTCCCCATGGTGCAGAGCAGAGCAGAGGAAGTATGCCGAAAGGAGAAGAAAACAAACACGGGCTGATGGGCACCCCAGGTGACCTTCGGCAAATCACTTCATCCCTCAGAGTCTTAGTTTCCTCACTGGCAATTTGAGAAGAATAATAACTCTCACATTTGTTTGTTAGACTTACATGAAATAAAATCAGAAAAAGCACTTTATAAGCTTCAAAAGGCATATATACAAATGTAAGGGCTTTTATTATTGGTTTTTTAATCCAAAGTGTTTTGGACTTTAGGCTCTGGTGGAAAAAAAAATGGGATGGTGTTCAGGTGTCATTGGGAACTTTATATGCAGAGCTAACTGCCTAAGTAAAAAGAAGCAGCTCTGCTTTTTACTGGCTGTTATTTCAGTCTGTCACTCTGGGCCATCAGGCTTCGAAATCCCCAACTGATTTTGAATAAACTGGCACATAACTGAAAGGATGTCAGAGCCCGTTCTCAGCTCTATTTGGGGATCTGTCTGTGGGTTTGAATCAAAAAGCGACAAATAAACAGGACTCTAGAAATTACTTCAAGACCATTTGCTCCACCGTTTTCATTTTACAGAGGACCAGACAGAGGATGGAGTTTGCACGTTGTCACATACCAAATTCTTGGCGGAGGGAGGCATGGAGCCCAAGAGGAAACTCTCTCTTCCTTGGACCTTGGGGTTTCAAATTAATCTCAGATAGTAGCTTGTACTTTCAACTTTTCCTTCTTCCTTTTCTTTTAGTCTTTTATCTCTTCTTCCTAATAATCTTTGACAACTCAGTTTCACAGACTTTTTCCTCTATACTCTGCTGATGGACAACGAAAGCTGAGCACTAAGCCATATCTATTTTGAGTGGGTGTAAACTTTTCTAAATAACTCAGTTTCCCTTTGCTATCAGGTGTAAGACAGTATCATCAAAAATTCTTTGAGATCAGCCTTTCTGCCAACCTCAAGGCTTCCAGTGAAAATCATAAGGTATGATCCCTTCCCTTCTACTTCTTTTGTACCAGAAAGTACAGGTCATGGCCAGAACATTTGACCAAGCATCAGGGCACTCACACCAGGCCCAAGAGAAAGGCAATATTTTTTACCAGTGGAACAAGGTGGTTTGACTCTCTCAGCAAGAATGGTCCTGTGCTCTGTAACTTTTAATGTATCTCAGTAGCAAGGGACAGTGGTCAGTGGATGATAAAATTTAAGGGTTTATATCTTACTTGACAAATGAAGAGACTGTGCTTTCATTGTCTGTAAGTTCCTTTCTGGCACTGACATTTAAGAAATCAGTGTCCCTCTACCAAAGAAGGCCTATTATGGTCCCAGAGGCACTAAGATAGTAATAATCCCCTGACTTACGTCATTCCCAGTGGCCCACTGTGAATTGACATTTTAATGGTGCAGAGTCTGTGGCATCTTAAAATGTCAGAGCTGGAAGGGCATCTGTCATCATCATCCACTATGGGTACACTGAGGAGTCTGGGACCTGAAGATTATGGGTATCCATTCGCTGGTTCCTTCAGCAGAAATTTACTGTGCCTGTGCCACGTGCCAAGCACTGTGCTAGGGCCTGGGGTACAGACATCAATAAGACAGATGAGATGTCTGCCCTCACATACGTTAGTGGGGCAAGATGCGTAATAACAGGAAACTAAGAAACAAGCAAGATAATTACAGTTTGTAATAACTGCTTGAAAGGTAATAAAAAATATATGATAGATTAATTCACTTTACCGAATGGATATTGACTAACTTGGGATGGGGGAGTGACTCTTTGCAGTAGCAGCACTTAAGACGAAATCTGAAACTTGAGAAGGAAGCACCGGGGGACACCAGGATGTAAAGAAGTTACAGGTAGAGGGAATAGTGTGTGCAAAGACCCTTAGGCAGGAAAGCATTTGGTAGATTTAAGGAGTGGAAAGGGGACCAGTATGGCTTGGAATGTAATAAGGGAAAAGTAGCATGAGAAGTGGCTGGAGGAGTAGGCTGGGACCAGATTGGCCTCATGGGCCCTAGTAAGGAGTTTGGGTTTTATTTGAAGAATGGGAAGCCATTGAAGGCTCTTAAGCAGGTAAGCAACCAAATCTACAGTTTATATTTCTTAAAGACCCCTCTGACTGCAGGAAGGAGAATGGATTGTAGAAGACAGAATGATGCCAATGAAATAGCCCTGACCAAAAAAAAAAAAAAAACGATAGACAAAATTAGAGTAACAATGGAGATGGAAAGAAGTGGAAGGATTTGGGATATGTCTAAACATAGATCCTATTAAAAGTTGTTGATGGTGACTTCCCTGGCGGCACAGTGGTTGAGAATCTGCCTGCCAGTGCAGGGGACACGGGTTTGATCCCTGGTCTGGGAAGATCCCACATGCCACGGAGCAACTAAGCCCGTGCACCACAACTACTGAGCCTGCGCTCTAGAGCCCACAAGCCACAACTACTGAAGCCCGCATGCCTAGAGCCCGTGCTCCGCAACAAGACTAGCCACCGCAATGAGAGGCCCGCGCACCGCAACAAAGAGTAGCCCCCTCTCGCCACAACTAGAGAAAGCACACGCACGGCAACGAAGACCCAACGCAGCCAAAAATAAAATAAATAAAATTTATTAAAAAAAGATTTGCTGATGACCTGGTTATGGAAACTGAGAATCAGAGGACTCAAAGAAAACTTCTAGGCTTTTGAGCAGCAGGGTGAATTGATGTGCTATTATTGAAGTGGTAAAGGAACATTAGAGGTGGATGGGACTAGAGAGAACTATTTACTATAAAGGGAAACGGGGTTCTAGGGGACACGGGCTGGAGAGTGTACAGGTAAGTGGATGGCATAAGAAGTGGAATATTAGCAAATATTACCTACCCCTTAAGAGAAAGTGAGAACTTGAATTACTTTACAGCAGTGGTATTCAATGGATGTGATCTTTGCCCCTAAGGGACATTTAGTAATGTCTGGAGACTCTTTGTTTTCATGACTTGCAGGGGCAGGGGGAGCAGGGGATTGAGGTCCTTCTGGCATCTAGTGGGTAGAGGCCAGGGATACTACTAAACACCCTTCAATGCACAAAGACAGCCCCCATAACAAAGATTTATCTGGCCCAAAGTATCAAAATGCTGAGGCTGAGAACCCTGCTTTACAAGTTGCTTTTCTGTGTTTATGCAAATGAAGGCCCAGAGAAGAGGGTCCTGTAGGTGTGAGTCCAGAAGGACTAGTATTAGGAAGGAGCCTGGACTTGCTTCTGTGGTAGAGGCTGACAGGAGCTGGTGAGTTATGAGGCTTGCAGAGTTTCCCTGGGGGGGGGGGCTGGGGCCCCAAGAAAGGGCACTGAGCCCTGGGGGCCTTGGTAAGAACAGAGCAATGACTGGATCCAACCGGAAAGCACTCAACCCAGGGGAGGCCAGGTGGACAATCTGCCAACTGAGAACCCACTAATCAAGCAAGGAGATTGACGGGCTGAGTCTGGGGCAGATCAAGGGTTTCCAGAGGAAGAGTAGGACGCTGGGGAGCCTAAGGGGTAGAAAGGTAGGGATCAGGAGCCCTGCCATGAATCTGGACTTCTTGGAGCTGGTTTCCAAACTAGAGATCCTCTAGAGTCTGCTGGTTCTCATGACTGCCTGGACAGTAAAATCACCTCATACCTAGGCCCCTCGCCCAGAGACAGTTACTAAATTAGTCTGGCTTAGGGTCCTAGTACTGGAATTTTAAAAGCTCCTCCAGGTATTCTGGGTTGAGAACCACGGATCTAATCCAAACATTGCACATCAAGCTGCCTCCGAGGCTAGGCAAGTAGAGGAAATGAAGACAGGACAGACTCCACTTCAGCGGGCAGCCTGTGCTCGGCTGTAGCCCACCGTTGCTTGTAGAAATCTGGGCTTAGTGTTGCCAAATCTTCCTGTTTTCTTTTTTGCTTGTTTTTATTTTTTTTGAGAAGCCTAAAGCCCAGATTTTTTTCCAACATTGATTCCAAATATCTTAAAATCCCATGTCAAACAAAACATGTATGCAGAGCACATTGGACCCTTGGGCTGTCATCTGGCAACCTCTGATCCAGTTCAGTGGTTTTCACACTTTTTTTTTTAGCCACAGAAGGTTTTCTCCAAACAAGTTATTTTGTAGAACCGCTACAGATTAAATGAATCCAAGCAGAGCTTTGGTCAGATCAGGGCAGAGACACAGCTTTTCCTTCCAGCCCCAGGCAGTTCTTGTAGCTGCTCCTGAGTGAGGCCCCTCTGGTTCTGGGGAGTCTCTCTTGTTCATTTACCAGATGAGGAAACTGAGGCCCTTCAGAACACAGTCCCTGAGCAGAAGCAGCCCCATGGGCGCATTTGAAAATGTGTGAGGATGCTTAAAGTTGTCACTCTTGACAAAACAGACACTACTGGCATTTAGTTCTGGAGGCCAGGAATGCTAAACTCCCTGCAATTTCCGGGACAATAAAGAATCATCCCACACAAAATGCCGACAGCTCCCTTCTGGGAAACACCAAAGGAGGAAGGGAGACCCTGAGAAGGAACACCAGCTGGCACGATCATAGCAAGTGTGCGCTAAAATGTTGGCCCTTGCCCCACAGGCTTGGGGACTTGAGCTGTACCCAAGAATAGGAGAGGTCACTGGCTAGGGTCAGGTTGGCTTTACTCCAAAACACAGGGGAGAAAGGGATATATAAAAAATTAAAACTGAGTAGCCTCCTGAGGTGAGGTAGCTACTACATAAAAAGCTAAGTGTCAGATTTTAAAAAGCAACCCTGGGAAAGGAGATGGAACTGCTGGGTGTCTTCAGCCCGGGCTGTAGGCCAGTGATTGGCGCTGGGAGGAGGCAGGTCAGCTGCTGCAAGGAGCAGAGGGGCTAGGAAATGCCGGGGCAGGGCAGTCATGCAGGTTTGCTCTCCCCAGTGGTCATTTAATCCCTCGGCCAAAATATGCCAGGTTCAAAAATAGGGTGTGGGAACAGAAGGTGAAAAAGGGTGTTCCCCAGCACTCCAAGGAAAGTAGAGCCAAAGGAGAACTCATCCTCTATTTTTATCATCACAATGCCACATGTCATACAGAGCTTTCCCACTTATAAAAACATTACTACAGTATTACCTTCTCAATAACCAATGGGCAAGGGCAGAATTATCCACATTTTATAGTCAAGGAGATGGGGCCTCAGTGGCACTTATATGATGCTTTCTTTCCTTTTTAAGTGTTGATTTTGTTTGTTTATACTTCCAGTAATCATCCTTGTGAGGAAGGTCAAGGGAGGGATTCCTATTCACAGTCTGTACTATAGACCAGCAGTTTTCAAACTGTAATGGGTATCAGAATCACGGAGGAATGTGGTAAAAACACAGTAAGCCCTACCCTATTTCAAGGAACCTGGGTCTCTGTTCTCTCTCTTAGCATGCCAGGTAATTCTGATACTCACCGACACCCAACCAGTCTAACCCAGCTCAATGAGACAAGTTCACTTTTCATGTACTTGAATATCACAGCAACACCACATTTACTATCTGGGTTTCTAAATGCTTAGTGTCTCAGGTGTTGATGGAGATAAGACAACATCCAATGGTGTGTTAGTAAGCCAGCTCTTGGTGGGGGCAAGCCCTTGATTTGCAGTGTGCCTGTTTCCATACTCCTCCCATGGCCAGTTTCAAGCCACCAACATGACGTCACTGAATGTGGAGTTGAGAAAGAGATGCGCACAACTGACTCTTCTGACACACTGTAAGCCAGCTCCAGCACACACTTCTCTGTCCCATCTCCAAAGCTAGAGATCTTTCCCCTAAAATATCCAGAACTAGGACATGGCACAGGCCCATGAGGGAAACAAGGAATGCATGTTCAATGACAGCATCATTCTCAGGGGCGAGAGTATTGCTCCCGCTATTTTACCGTGGTCTTTGAAGGGCAACAGACATGACTTTGAATCCCAACTTTGTGATTATTGGCTGTGTGACCCTGGATGAGTCTGAAACCTCTCCAGGCCTCAGATTCCTCATATCTAAACTAGGAACAATAACACAGTAACACAGTCCTCAAAGGGAAACCTTAAAGGGTATACTTTTATGTGTGTGTGTGTATATATATATATATATATATATATATATACACAATATATAAATAATTTATATATATTATATATATTATTATATATATTGTATATATATATATAAATATAAAATATGTAAGCTAGTACTCCTCAGCAACTAGGGATACTTAATAAATGTTCATGTTTTCCCCTTCTTCTCCCACATGCCTCACATTTTTAGGCCTAGAAAGGACCCCATAACTCTTCCCATCCAGATGTCTTGCTGAGGAATAACAGACTCAAGCAGGGCAGATACTTTGTTCAGCAAACCACAGCCAATTGATATGGAAGCCCACCTGCATCCTTGCCTCTTGACTCAGAAAGTCAGGAAATGTGTCACTAAGCTACAGTCTCCCCATTCCCACTCCATTCCTCAAAGTACACACAAGTTGGTTTCCATGGACCAACCTGGAAGCCAAGCTGTGGAAATTCTGCACATTTATATTGCAGTGATTTTGTCATTGTCACTTTGCGTGCAAAACTTCTGACAGAGAAGTCTAAAGGCATTTTGCTTAAGCAGCCTGGGCTTTGGACTGGGGCTGGCCCTGCAGAAAGTCACCTTCACCTTTCTGCCACAGATGATGGAAACGCTGAAGGTATGGATAATGTCTCTGCATCCTCTTCCCTTCACACCAGCTAAGGTGTTTTTCATTTCTCTTGGCAGGCTCAATTTCCCCCATGTTCTCCCAAGCTCTTCCTCTCGGCTCCCCAGGGCTTCCCACAACCAACCTGTGTGCTTGGGCGGCGGCAAAGGCTGGGGCTGCTGAAATGTGCACCAGATATGACTTTGGCTGTGTTTATCAGACCCAGCCTGGCTCCTGTGGCTGAAGCAAAGGACCTGGCTGTTCAGGTGACCCTGGCCTGCCTGCAACCTGCCCATCTGGCCTGAAGAGATGGAACCTTCCTCTCAGCTCTGCCTTTCATTTACTGCTCTGGGCCCAGGCAAAGACTCTGCCTGTTGTGCTTCAGTTTCCTCATCTCTGGGGAATGCTATCTTTGTTTCACACGGGACACTGTGCATTTTACAGCAGTCCCTTTACCTGTGGTTTCCGGTTTAATACCATTACAACCTGTGATGTAGAGCAGCGGTCCCCAAACGTTTTGGCACCAGGGACCAGTTTTGTGGAAGACAGTTCTTCCAAGGACGCGGGTGTGTGGGGGTGTGGGAGGACAGTTCAGGCGGTAACACGAGCGATGGGGAGCGATGGGGAGAGGGAGATGAAGCTTCACTTGCTCACCCGCCACTCACCTCCTGCTGTGCGGCCTGGGGGTTGGGGACCACTGCCATAGAGGATAACACAACTAGTAAGGTGGGACTTCAGCCCAGGTCTGGGCCCCAAGTCCAGAATTTTTGCCCTTCCCCCAGCTGGCTTTTTTAAAATAAAACTTTATTATATATCTATGTGTACAATATTATATTTCAATTTCTATACACTACAGTGCGCTCACTACCAAAAGTTTATTTTCCTCTCATCACCATACAAGGGACAGCCTTTACCCATTTTTGCCCTCCCCCCAACCCTTCTCCTCTGGTAACCAATACCCTGTTCTCTGTATTTATATGCTTATTCTCATGTGGTTTGGCCTGTTCATTTATTTTTTTATTTTTTTATATTCCACATATGAGGGAAATTGATAGGGGCTGAGACACCAAGTCTAGGGTTCTGTTCCACTGTGCAGGACTTGCCTCATTGCCTTGGCCTCACCCTCACTCCTCGCTGCCCCTCTCTTGCGGTGGAAGTTGCTTTGCTACCTGAGAGCAAAGTGTGCTGGCTGGGAATGCACAGCTTGTGTGATGTGAGCCTCACAGAGCAACCAAAGAGTTAAGTGGAAGATAGTCACTCTTTTTTGGGGGGGGCAGGGGGGGTACCCACACTGTGTAGCATGCGGGATCTTAGTTCCCTGACCAGGGGTTGAACCCATGCCCCCTGCATTGGGAGCGCAGAGTCTTATCCACTGGGAAGGAAGCCCCAACAGTCACTCTTTACACTCCCCATCTGAGTTCCTGGTTAGAAGAGCCAACACAAATTTTCCTGCTCTTTTTTTCCCTTTGTGCACTTGTGTCCTGCCACCAAATACTCTTTTGGGACACAGAATGTATTTTTTTTCCCTTTCTTCCCAGTTCCTTTTGGCAGAAGGGTCAGGAAGAACATATAATATTTGTGGAACCCATCAGTTCCACAGACACCTGGGCTGAATGTGGACCACAGAGAGAACTTGTTTGTCCCATGTGACTGCTCCTTAGGAGAGTAAAGATGAGGGTGCTTAGAATCCACAAAACATCTTAGGTGAGGGAATTTCCCAACATATCCTGAAACATTCCCATCTATCCTGCCTTTTCCACTAAACAAAGACTTCTCTGACCTCTCCAGCTGGGATGAATTTCTTCATGCCAAATGCAAACCCCACCTCGAATCTCAGTGGCCATGCTTCTACTTAGCACTTCATCATTCTCTGTATCACTTATCTGGTTCTCTCGGTAGATTGTAACTTCTTCCAGTAGAAAGACCACTTCTTAATCACACTACCACCACCACCATCACCCAATACCTAATAATAATATTGATAATGATAATAGCAACTTCTATTTATCAAATGCTTATTGTGTCATAGACTAGTCAAACAATATCTTACTTCATCTTGCATCAGCCTACTGAGGTAAGTAGTATTACTATTCTCATTTAAGAAAATTTCCAAGGGTTACGTAGAAGTAAGAGAAGGACCTAGGATTTTCAACACAGGTTTGTCTGATTCTCTAATTCCCAAGCTGTTGTTCCCAACTTCTATGGTCTCCTGCCTACCAGAGTGGCTGGGAAAATAGGCCTTCAACAAGGGAATTCCAACCTTGCCTCACTAAGAATCAGCACTGTCCAAACAGAAAGAAGACACAGTGTCGTTTTATCCCACACTCTCATCTCACCGATGAGGGAATTAAAGCCAAAGAGGGGAAAGTGAGTCAACCAAGGTGGCCCAGCCAGCCGGTAGCACAGCACAACCGCCAGCCCCCGCCATTTCCCCTGCTGCCTGCCACCTCTCTGCCTCTCACTTTCCTAAAGAGTTTCCCAGGGCTTCCCTGGTGGCGCAGTGGTTGAGAGTCCACCTGCTGATGCAGGGGACACGGGTTCGTGTCCCGGTCCGGGAAGTTCCCACGTGCCGCGGAGCGGCTTGGGCCCGTGAGCCACGGCCACTGAGCCTGCACGTCTGGAGCCTGTGCTCCGCAACGGGAGAGGCCACAACAGTGAGAGGCCCGTGTACCGCAAAAAAAAAAAAAAAAAGAGTTTCCCAGGGACAGGAATTGCTCGGTATTGGGAGAGATTAAGCAGGAAGAGGGTGTGGGCACAAATGTATGTCATGTTCCCTGATCATGCTGCATAGAAAACGAGGGACATCTCAGCCTCCCCGAAGCTTTACTTTCCTGAAAAGTTGTGCATAGATCAAATGCTGACTTTCCCATTCCAGTAAGTCAGCCTCCAGAGTGTCAGTCCGGTGTGTGGCTGGGAGTCTGTGCACTGGCTCTGTATTTGTGCTGGCTGTCAGTTGATGGTATGTGTATGGACTTTAGAACATACAAGATTATATATACATATACATATAGTATATGGTCCATATACAGATGGCATATACGGAGACATAATGTGTGTATATATATGTATGTATGCGTATTATATACATATGTATATACACACACATATATAAAACCTCAGAAATTATTTTTCCATTGTAGTCTGTGTCCCTGGGTTATTGTTTAGCCCGCTATTGGCATTTTATACCAGATAACTCTTTGTTGTGGGAGCTGCCCTGTACACTACAGGATGTTTAGCAGCATCCCTGGCCTGTACCCACTAGATGCCAATAGCATCTTCCTGCCCTACATTGTGACAATCAGAAATATTCCCAGACATTGCAAAATGTTCCCTGGAGGAAAAATGTGCCCTGGTTGAGAACCACTGATTTGGCCTCCTGTCTTTCTTAGTCCTTTGGTGGAGAGTGGGATGCTAACTGGTGAAGAGAGCAAATATCCAAAACTTCAGCCGGGATTTATACCGTAAGGATACTCTAACCTGCAATTTGAAAATATTCTTATGGTTTCCATGTGTTGCGTGCTTGCTTTGTGCCCAATAGGAGGCTAAGGGCTTTAGCTCACTTACTCCTCACAAGAACCCTGTGGGGCAGCTATTTTTTCCACATTGCAGAAGAAGAAACGGAGGCTCAGAGTGGCTCGTCTAAAAAGCCACACAGTTAACAAGCAGCAGGGAAAATGTTAAGACCAGGCTTGTGTTCTTTACCTCCGTGTGAGTGTTTCTGTCCAATGGGCCCAGTTCATGCTGGGTGTGTACTGTAATCTCTTAGGTGCATGGGGCAGAAATAAAGCTTGAGAACCACTGCTCTGTGCTCCGTCCCTTGTTGGCTGGTAATTCCAGAATCATTGAATATCAGGGTTGGAAGAGACCATCAGGATAATCTATCCAAGGAGATATTAACCTGATAACCATACAAATAAATGAGTAGGAGAACTATAGGGAGTACTCTGAAGGAAAGGTGCATGTAACTGGGGAAGAGACCTGGCCTGGGGTCAGGAGAAGCTTGCCCAGAGAGTGGATAAGTAGGAATTACTGGGCACAGTGACAAGGAAGACATTATAAGCAGAAGAGAGATCCCTAAGGTGACAGGACAGGGCAACTTGACCCAGGCTGGATATGCAGAGGGATTTCCTAGGGTTGGCAGAAACCCACTGAAGAAAGGGACACAGGATACAGGGACTTGGAAGTCCTACAAGGGTGGGGATGAGGGTGAGGAGGAGTGACTGTCATAAAAATCACAGAACCCCATCCAATACCATCTCCCATTTTCAGAGGAAGAAACAGACCCAGAGAAGTCACTTGTTCCAGGACACACAACTAGGGGATCACACAGGTAGTATGAGAACTCAGATATCCTGCCTCTGATTCAATGATATTTCTAGGTACAATGCTACCTCCTTCAGGTTCCCTGGCATTGCCTGTCCCTCCCTTCACCCCAGAAGGAGTACCCCAGCCCTTGGAGCTTCCCACTTTACCCAAAGTGTGGTGAAGATGCTGTTCTAAGACCATGTGTACCCTGAACACTGCTCACAGGACCATGACACAGGAATTGCCACCCAGAAAAGGGGGAGTCCATGCTTGGGCTCAAGTACTGGATCAGGAACCGGGAACACCTAAATAACTCATGAACACAGAGGCTGAAGATACAAAATAGTGGTCCACAGCTGGGATCTGACTCAGGTGTGTTTAAACAAAACAGGCCAAGCAATGTTTTCAAATGTTTTTGAAATGTATTGCCACCATTTAAAAGTCAGATTTCATATAAAATTCGGATTTCTAGCCTGCATGACAACCTGGAGCTGCTGTGCACCCCTCCTCTCTTTTCCCAGGTGCCCACTCACCCATTCCACCTGCCCACCCCGTTCCACAGACCTGCGCTGCCAACAGGAGCACAGCAGACCTGCAGCACTGTGTGCCTGCCCTGCCCCGTCCCACAGCAGCCCTTTAAAGATCTGCAGTGACCTTGGAATGGCTCCTCGAGTCTTCTGCCTGCAACTGGAACTCTCAACACGGGTTCCTTCAGTCGTCCCTCCTCTGATTTAGGCAGCAGTCTCCTCCCTGTCCTGTTACCCTCTCCTCTGACCACACTCCTTAAAGGGATGCATTCAGAACCCAGAACAATGCTCCCCAGGGGGGCTGACCCAGGCAGAGGATTTAAAGAAAGTCTTTATATTACATACCATTAGTTTTCAACCTGGCAAGGAGACCAGAGAGCACAATGTCAACCCAAATTGAAAGAAGCCTCACAACAAACAAAGTTGATTCTCTCTTATGACTCCAGCTAAACAGAATAACCCCCAGGGGAGAACATCAAATCATTTCCTGAGACTCTACACAGGCAAACCTGGAACAGTGTGGGAGGAATGACAAGCATCTTGAAACATTTTTTCATTTGTAAGTATAAGCAGTGAGAAGAATCTAAGGAAAATACTTGTAAAAGCCCTTGTAAAATGACAGTGATCTAACTGGCTGTTTGAGGTTACTGCTGGTTCCCTCTGCTCCCAGAGTGAACCTGGGTAGACTCCTTTTGCCCTCTAGAGGTTAAAACTGCATGGAAGAAAGCAAGAAAACTAATGGTGCTTATAGGAAAAACACTGGCCTGGGAATGTGCTACTCTGGGGACTTTCCTCCAATCTGCTTCTGACTATTGAGAGCTCTCAGGTAGGTCACTTAACTCTGCGCCTCAGTTGCCTCATTTGTGCAATGAGGTCGTTGCATCAGACTGGAGTTTCCACAAACCAGGGCAGCACATCCATGACACGGGTCATGTGTGTGTAGTACTTCCCAGCTTTTTCTCCAGACACAGGTTCCCTGGAATGGTGATCATTTACTTAATGCTCCCTTTAAAACTGACTTCAATTCTAGTCATAATTTTTTAGCCTATCCTCATCCTAGAACATTTACAATATCACAGACGTGATGCATTAACTATGATCCCAAGGCATATTAAAATAAATACTCAGGAGTGAAAACTTAAAACAGGATCTGTCCACATACCACCTAAAATCATCTTATTTGCATACAACACTTTGGGGACACCAAACTTTGGGTTCATGGGTAGACTTCAGGAATCGCTTGAATACCCTAAAACTGTATATACTTGGTTGTATGTGGGAGAGGGGGGGATTTTTGTGGGGAGAGAGTGCAAAAATTTGGTGTGATTCTCAAAGTTCTGTTTTATAAAAAAGCTGAGAACCACTGCCTTCAGCTGGGTCCCTAAGAACCCGTTGGTTCTAGAGAAGGGACTGGGCAAAAGGACAGAAGTTTCTAAATAGCCTGCCTAGAGCTCTTTTCAGCAAGTTTCCTCCTATCCTCCTTTTTAAAGGTCTTCTAATTGACTGAGGAAATACCATTCAGTTACTTGGTGGGGTGGGAGTGGGAGGGCTTCTCTTGGACCTCAGCCTGGGAATTCCACTGGGCACAGCCTAATCCTGGCTCCTTCTAAGTTCTGGGTAGGTTAGTCTTGGAGGTGCTGGAGTGATAGCACCCTGGAGAAAGGAGCAGGGCTTTGCTTAAAGTGACTTCATAAACACTTGGTAGAAGCCCACAAAACCAGAATCACACTGAGCACAGCTTCAGCAGATCATTCCTTTCTCTTCGGAGGACTCGGAAGTTCAGCTCTGCAGGATTGCTGCATGGAAAGGGGCAAGAATTATAATCGCTCGCCCTCCAGCACTGCTCTGCCTGGAGGAACTCCCTGCTAAAAGTAGCCAGTTTGCCTACAATGTCCATCATGTCCAGCATGATCAGCCCACCTGAGCTACTACTCGTGGCTGAAGCTTGCCATCCTGCTCACAGACTTCAGACGGGCACAATGAAGGAAAGATCAACCCCCTCACCCTTCTTTGAAGGCTTTGTTCTGACTGGCTGCATTGCCCTGTGCTGTCCAGTGGCCTGGACCTGCATTCCTCCTCTGATTGTCGGGTGCCTGGCATCAGGATAGAGCCTCCAGGGCCCAGCCATGGGGAGCTCCTACATCTGAAGGCCCTTCTCATGGTTGCATTCCCCTTGGAGAGCACTAAAAAAGGAGGCTCAGCAGCCACAGTGTCAATCAACATCAAAGGAGTCAAGATGCAGGACGAGCCACAGAATTGCCAGAGGCTGGTGCTGAACTTTTGCTCTTGAGCAGGTCCAGCTAGGCCTGCACATCTCTGGAGCAGGTGTCCCTCAGTGCCATGGATCCTGGTGGATCCTGTTCATCCCTCACTTGTTTATTACCATGCCCTGTGTATCAGACTTAGCTGCTTTCTATTTTCTTCATTGCACTGATATTATATGATGGCAGTAAGTGTTACATCTCTTATATCAGGATAGTGCTGGCCACATACTAAGCACTCCGTTAGTATTTGCCAAAATTTTAAAGAATGAATGAATGAGTATCCACAGTGCCTGGCACATAGTAGATGTTCCATAAACAGTTGTCAAATGGTGAGAGTTTGCCTCCTTGGCTGGGGAACAGGAATGAGGGTGGTAGCAGAGGGAGAGAATTTTGTTCAAGGAAGGCTTCCTGGAGGTGGCTTTTGAGCTAGACCTTAAAAGATGGAATGAAGTCCCACGAGGAAGGCTGAGCAGTGGAGCATTCCAAACAGAAGGTACAAGTATTTAGACAGGACGAGTACTGGGGACCTTTGAGAAATTGGGAATAGTTTGGCTTGGCAGGAGGGCTGGAAAGGTAAAGAGGAATTATAGGAAGCTATGCTTGGAGAAGCTTCCCCCATATGGTAGAGCATCTCAAAGGCCAGGCTAAAGAAGGGGAGAATGCCTCATCAGGCAGCAGAGAGCCACTGATGGTCTTTAAGGAGGGGAGTGATGTGATCTAACCACTGCTTTAAAAAGAATAACATGGCAATGCCTTGCAGAGTGGATTTGAGGTGGGAGGGAGGCAGAAAACAAAGATCTGAAGCCAAAAACACAGAGAACATATGAACAGGGTTTAATGTACCACAGGGTTTAATGTAATGTTGATTTAAAACAATGAGCAAGGAAGGGAGAGTCTGAGATGAAGTTTAAGTGCCTTCGTGGTGCACTGAAAGGGGAGCAGCCTGAGTAAAGAAAGAAGTCAGGAGGAGCAGCAGAAGGCGTTGGGAGTCTGGACGGTGCTGAGGAGATGAGCACTGGGAGGGTCCAGGGCTGGGTGAGCTGCCAGGGAGGCTGGCGGAGAAGCCCATGGTTACTGACCTACTGTGGGAAAAGACAAGCAGGACAGGTGGTGAGGCTGGCTGGAGAGGAAAGAAGCAAGAGACCTGACCTGTCTAGTTAAACCACTTTACTAAGAACCACGGCTGAACCAGAACTATAGCTGAACCGAACCAACTCTGAATCTGAGTCTGTGTGAGTGCGTGCGTGCGTGTGTGTGTGTGTGTGTGTGTGTGTGTGTGTATGCACCCGGCTGCCTGAGCTGGAGGGGCACAGGGGAGAACAGGCCTGAGTGTATATGTGCTTCATCTGTTTGCTTTTCTCAAGTTTGTTCCTGTGTGAACAGACCATTCTAATCCCTCGTACTCACAGAGAAGGAAACATCAGCTGTAGCTCTGTTTCCAGAAACCTTCACAGCACTCCTCTACCAGTGACCCCTGCCCCCAGGTTTCTAGGGACAGAATCTGCAGCCAGGTCTCTGGGTTGGAGGGCCCAGAGTGTAGAATCCTACAGGGCAGCCTATATATTATATTAAGACTCTCCAGCAAGCTCAGACCTTTGTCTGAGCAAGGGAAAAGCTGGGCAATCCAGAGCCTGCATTGCAAAGATGGGGCAGATCAATGCATGCCCAGTGGGGACAGAGGATGCATTGTCACTGTCCCAGCAGATTGAGGTGGGAATGCTGGGAAGGCAGGATCGCCTTTCAGCAAGGTGCTTGGTTAGCCCAAGATGAAGATTTTGTTTCCTCTGCTTTGCTGGGGTGCTTGACTTTGTTCCATGATTACTTTCTACCTCTGAGCAGATGTATCCTATAGCTCTGTGATCCATGGTATTTTAGTAAAAGAGATTGTAATCTTTTTAGTAGAATTCTTTCTTCAAAATGACATCTTGCACTAAATCCCAATATATAAAATATATTTTTAAATGGGTGATTAACATGTTCCTTAGTCTGTGTGAATCTTTATTTTTTGGTGACAAAGATGTTGTTATTTTCAAAATCTTGAAGGACGTACAGGAGACTGCAGGGTTCTCTGGAGCATGGCATGAAAACCACTGATAAGTCCTCCCTTTCTGGGGTGTTAGGGTTCTGAGTCATCACAGGTCACTATCTCATCTTTCACAAAGTGAGATTAAAAACACAAGGTCACTGCCATCATGTCTCACAAAGCAAGATAAAGACAACACAAGGGCACTGAAGCATTTCACAGCATTTCACTGGTTAAAATGGAACAAGAGGGAACTAGCATTGTGTGTTGGAAAGAGAAAGGATGGTGCAGAAAAAAGTCTGGGCCCCGTGTTTTACTCTGAGCCCTGGAGTTTTGGCTCTAGTCTTTGGAGATTTAGCACGAACTGGGTGACACCTGAGAAGTCCCCTCCTGTCTTTGGACTCAAGAGTCCCCATTCACGGAAGTCACTTCCCCTGAGTGTCTAGGCTGTGGCTGCTGCTCAGCATGTTTGGCACAGAAGGTTGCACTACAGTTAACCACACAGGTATACTAAGTGTGGCACAGAATGGATGCAGCCCCTCTACACATCCAAATTTACACACGATAATGAGTTCTGTAGGGTGATTACACACCGAGCAATGCAAATGAGCTCTTGGAAGGCCTCAAGTGGTCCCAGGAGGTACAGAAGGGCAGCAAATGAAGACACAATTATGCACCCAGCCCTGAAGCCAGACCTAGATGTCAGTCCTGACTGTATCAGTTACTAGCTGTGGGATCCTGGCCAAGATGCTTACCCTCTTCCTTTCTTCATCTGTAAAATGGGAAGAGCATGGTGCCTCCCTGGCAGGGTTGCTGGGCTGGTCAATATGACGCTGCACAGTGGGGAAGGCTCTGATTATACCCAGACCTAGGTTCAGATCCTGTCTCTTCTACTGATATGTAAAGTGATTCTGTAAATCTTAGTTTTCTCATTTGTCAAACAGAGATAAAAATTAAATCAGACATGTTTGTAGAACACTATAGTTAGCCCTGTACTTGGAATACAGTAAACATCCAGTGGAAAAAATGATATGGCCAAGTGTAAGGAAAATTTGTAGGAAATAGTACCAGCTATAGATGAAGACGGGGGAAGTTGGATGATGCACTAGAGTGAGGACCGGACTGGCACCCTGGCCATACTCCACTTCTTGAGGGACCTCCAGAAGAGCTCTTCCTCTTTCTGGGCTACCGTCTCTCCATCTGTACAAGGAAGGTGTTGCACTCTACAATTGAATTCTAATATTCTCTGCGTTTATGGTGGCCTTTCAGCTTCTAGTTACAGACCCTCAGAGTGATCTGGGAGTCAATGTCCAGGGTCCCAACTAAATGCCTTTAAGATCAGATGCACATCAGGCATGAGTGAAGTTAGCCATATTGAATTCTGTTGTTTTCAATACAGTCACAAAACTGACCTATTAAACATGAAGGAATGTTCTTCATATCCACCAAAAAATGTGCTCACTCCCATTTCTCTTTAACCACTGACAAAGCCTCAAATCGGAAGAGACTAGAGGGAAAGGGGACCAAGTCAGGGCATTCAAGCCCCACCTAAAGGTGGCATCCGTCATTCAGCAACAGTTGGTTGTTGCCAAACAGAATGAACGTTCAATGCCACTAGAGCTTCCAGATTTTCAAAAGTTGGAAGTCGGTATTTTTTGTGTGAAATCTTCTGATCATTAAGGTTGGCAAACAATTCAAAATCTTTTAAGCACAATATGCTTCCACAGTGTGTAGACGGGGCTCATGAGAGGCGTTTTGCAGTTTCCGGTGTAATCAGTCTCTACAACATATCACATGTATTGGCTGCTGCAGTTCATGCCCCCCTCCAGCCCCCCAAGACCATGGGGCGCCACTCCAGAGAACGCACGCTGATCACACAGTTCAATGCCCCCACCTCCAACCCCCCAAAGACCATGGGGCACCACTCCAGAGAACGCACGCTGATCACAGTTCAATGCTCCCCACCTCCAATCCCCCAAAGACCATGGGGCGCCACTCCAGAGAACGCACGCTGATCACAGTTCAATGCTCCCCACCTCCAATCCCCCAAAGACCATGGGGCGCCACTCCAGAGAACGCACGCTGATCACAGTTCAATGCTCCCCACCTCCAATCCCCCAAAGACCATGGGGCGCCACTCCAGAGAACGCACGCTGATCACACAGTTCAATGCCCCCACCTCCAACCCCCCAAAGACCATGGGGCGCCACTCCAGAGAACGCACGCTGATCACACAGTTCATGCCCCCCTCCAGCCCCCCAAGAACATGGGGCGCCACTCCAGAGAACGCACGCTGATCACAGTTCAATGCTCCCCACCTCCAATCCCCCAAAGACCATGGAGCGCCACTCCAGAGAACGCATGCTGATCACACAGTTCAATGCCCCCCACCTCCAATCCCCCAAAGAACATGGGACGCCACTCCAGAGAACGCACGCTGATCGCATTTGGTAGAACCCGGGATGAGTATCTGATCCAAAAGCAGCTCTCCATGGCCATTGTTTTCAAACTTTAGGATCCATAAAAATCACTTGGGAATAAAAGCAGCCTAGGAGTTTTGGTACATGAATCCCTCAGGCACCACCCACAGAAATTCTGATTCAGCAAGTCTGAGGCGGGCCTCGGGAATCTTCCCAGATGATCACTAGGTCTCCCTTTGGGAAAATGATCTCAGGTCTAGCCAGGGGCCCGTAAAATGGACGACCGTGCAAGTCCTGCCCGACGTGGGTGCCTGGCACTGGAGGGTGATCAGCTCAACTGATTGTTGTAACTGAAGGGACACAGACCGAGGACGGTTATGTGCCTCTTCCAGGGAGCATGGACAGGGACCCACTCATGTTACTCATTTACCAGGAATTTATTTTAAGAATTCACAGAGAAGGAAGATAAGAAACAATCTGAGCCGCAGAGCCAAACCACCCGGAGGCGGGAATATTGTTCAGCCACTGGACTGTTGTCACTCTTTGTGACTAGGTTATCTCATCCTTCCATTAGCAGTGGGCACCTGTCACTTTCTCCTCTGAGGAGGAGCATTGTTCTGTGCCTGACTCCTATCTTACTGCTCTCTAAGAATCAAGGTCTGATTGGTTCAGCCAGTCCCCAGCCAAGGCACCGTGCTCCTATTGGATAGAGCATACACACTATTATGTCTTTGGGTCAAGCTGCCATTCTGTATTGTGTCATCTGTAGTCAGGGTACCAAAGTCAGGTAATGCTAAGCATACCAACCTATGTGTCAAGGGCCTCCCAGCAGAAGGTTAGGGGGCAGTAAGCTCCTTGCCTGGACCACCTGCTATGATAATGCAGGTGAGGAAAATATCCAAAATGGCCAGAGATAGAGGCTCTATGAGTCTGAAGGTACAGATGCTCCAACACCGGAGCTTTCAGCCCTGGCTGGTGCCAGACGCTACACATAAACAGGAGACTAGCCTAGTGGGTGAGGGTACAAGCTCTGGAGTCACACTGCTTGGGTTCTTATTCCGGCTGCACTATTCTCCAGCTGTGTGACCTTGGGTAAGTTACTCTCTCTGAACTTGAGTTTCCCAGTCTCCCAGTAAGAATGATTATAATAATACCTCACAAAGGGCTTGTGAGGGTTAAATGAAATCCCGGGTGTAAAGCCTTTAGCACAGAGCCTGGCATAGAGAAAAAGACAATATTTAGTTTAAAAGGGAAAAAAAGAAACCTACAGAGAGTTTCTCTTCTCAGAAAACTTTCTCAGAGAAGAACAGAACAACATTGCAAGAGGAAACCCAAGTTCTGGGGAAATATGAGCTAGCACTGCTATTCTGCAAGTATAGAAAACAGATGTGGATTAGAGGGCATATGTCATGTGGTGCAGTGGGGGTGGAGGGGAAAAAGCACTGGGACAGGAGGACACCTGGGTGTGTGTCCTCACTCTGCCATTCCGTACCTAACCCTGTGACCAACCAACCATAAGCAAGGCCCTTCCTATGCCTTGGCCTTACCTTCTCCATCTCTAAAATGAGGGGGTTGGGCCCTCTGACCTCAAAGGGCACTTCCCACTCTAAAACACTGGAATCTTCTGAGGATCAAGAATGAAAGAAGAAACAAAGACTTGGTCAAGTGACTTGAGATTCTGGAATAGATGTTTTTACAGGGAAATTTACTCTGAAAGGTTACTTTAGGCTGAAATAACAGCCAAATTTGCTGGGATAAGATGATTTAATTGGGATCTAAGAATTGTCTTCAAGAATGTAGAGGAGGACATCACCTGGAAACAGGATTAAGCTGGTCCTGTGCCATCCATGGGTGGATGGCAGACCCTGCCTCATTTCCTGGGGACCATTCTGGCAAGTAGGCGACATCCCCCAGGTGGCTTTAGGGCACAGTCTCTCACTTCATTCAGATCTCTACTCAGATACCCCCTCCTCACTCTCTCCTCCTAACCCTGTTCCTGACTCTAAGCCTACCTCTAACTACCCAGTCTAAACTGTCACTTTCTAGGCCCTTAAACTACACTGTGCATCACATTATATATTGTCTGACTCCCTCAAAGGGCCATCAGCTCTGCCTCCACCAGGGCAGAGATGTCTGCTTTCATTGTTGAATTCCCAGCTCTTAGAACAGGGCCTTGGACATAGCAAATTCTCAATAAATATTGGGGACAGAAAAGAAGAAGGAGAAGAAGGAAGAGAGGAAGGAGAGTGGGAGGGGAAGTCATCCTACAATAAAACATTCTCTTTTGTCCTGGTGAACAAAACCTGAAGTTAAAGAATTAATTTCTAATTGCTAAAATTCAGAACTCAGCCTGCTAATGAGGAAAGGAACTGGGGGAACAGCAATCATCCCCCTTATTCCTGCAAAGCTTTCTCTACACAGATCCCTGTGTAGAGGGCAGTGGAGGCACTGCCCCAGGGCAGGGGGACCGCAGGAGGATGTGCACTTGAGAACAGACATTCCACCTGGAGCCGACCCTGACTCAGGAAGGCTCTCCCCCTTGACTGTGGAGGCTGTTTGCTGGCCTTGCATGGGGCTTTAAAGGCTTGGACATTCAGGAACTGTCCTGAAATTTCCCTTCTTCCACAGCCAGGAGGCCTGTTAACTTTCAGGAACTTGATTGTCTAGGGAATATAAACAAAAGAACAAAGGCAAAACCCACACGTTGGAAGGAAAGGAATCTCAGAGCTAATGGAATATGAAACCTGCTTGGAATTGAAATACCACCCAGAGTGGCATGCAGAAAGAATAACAACACAAACCCCCTGGGGAGGGGTCCAGATAAACCAACAAAATTCTATCCTGGTTCTCAGTCTATGTTTACAAGAATTTCATAGAAGGGGCACGTGTCCCCAGAGCCTGGGCTTCTCCTTGCAAAGCAACCTTGGCTGCCAGTTGTGCCTCCTCTGGTCTCAGAAAGCAGAAGGGAGATCCCAGCAGGCTTTCTTCCCTCCTCCCTCCCTCCCTCTCTTTCTCTCTCTCTCCCTCTCTCTCTCTCTCCCTCCCTTTCTTCCTTTCTTTCTTAACATCTTTATTGGAGGATAATTGCTTTACAATGTTGTGTTAAGTTTCTGCTGTATAACAAAGTGAATCAGCTGCACATATACATATATCCCCATATCTCCTCCCTCTTGCGTCTCCCTCCCACCCTCCCTATCCCACCCCTCTAGGTGGTGGCAAAGCACTGACCTGATCTCCCTGTGCTATGCAGCTGCTTCCCACTAGCTAGCTATTTTACATTTGGTAGTGGATACTTGTCCATGCCACTCTCTCACTTCGTCCCAGCTTACCCTTCCCCCTCTCCATGTCCTCAAGTCCATTCTCTACATCTGCGATATGGTCTCTTTTCAGGGAGTACTGTGAAGCAAGCATCAGGGACCTGCGGGCCAGCATGCATTTTTACTTCATGGGCTGTATGACTTCTGGCAGATTCCCTCCCCACTGCAGGACTCAGTTCCTCCTTCCATAGAAGGAGATCTGGGCTGCATTGGGGCACCTTTTTCTCTGTTCTTTCAAACCTCCTTGTCAGCAGTCTCCAAGCCTTTGGTGTACTTTTCTGACCTGCTCCCTCCCCCCACCCCTCCTTTTTTTGTTGGCAGATAAACTGTTTCCTGCTTGATGGGGAATTTCATCTCCAGAATGGGGAACCACTTTGAGTCTCAAGTCACAGACACCTGGGGTGAGGAGGGCTCCCGTGGCTGCCAGACCTCGGTTGATTTTTCCTCTCTGGCACCAGGGCTAATGGGCTTGCCCTTCCTTTCTCTTTCTCTCTCTAGAATCAGTGCCAACAACACCTGCTTTGCCAAGTTCCCCACCATAACATGTGACAGCGGGACACCCCAAGGGGAAAGAGCTACCAAGAAGGGCCTTGAGTGCTTGGCTTTGGGTGAGAAGGTAGAACTCTCCCAGTATATGACTCTGGGCCTTTAAGGGGTTCCTTCTCTGCTAAGCAGCATCAACTTCCTGAACTATGAGAGGGAAATTAGAACTGTGACCAGCCAACTCAGAGAGCTTTTGTGAGAATCAGTTGGAAAAATAGTTTCGGAGGAAACCTTTGAATTGTTACTTAGACCCTTGGGTCCAAGACTCTCAGCCACTGCTCTGACCGCCTGACCCTCTAAAGGGCTATTCCCTCACTGTGCCCATCCTGTTAGCCTCTCTAGCAATAGCAATGCCGTTTGAGCATGGGCTCTGGAATCAGACTGCCTGGATATTCATACTGGCTCTCCTGCCTACCAGCTGTGTGATCTTCAGCAAGTTAATTTAACTCTCTGATCTTCAGTTTCCTCATCTGAAAGCGAGGATAAAACAGAACCTACCTCAATTGTTGCTGTGAGATAGTGTATAAAAAAGTATCTGATGCAGCACCTAAGATATGTTAGTTCCTACTGCTGTTAGTGTTCTCTCTTTAAAGACACCCCCAATCTGTTGGTGACAGCCCAGCCATCACTGATGGGATCAGTGTAAGACTCGACATAACTCATGAAACTACTATACAAGGCATCCTGGAAACAGTGAGTTCGCAAGGTATGGTCCACAGACCCTGAGAATTCTCAAGACCCTTTCAAGGCATCCCCAAAGCCAAAACTATTTTCAAGAAAATACTACCTTGCCTTTTTCACTGCAGCGATATTTACACCAATGGTGCAAAAGCAATGGCAGGCAAAACTGCTGGCGCCTTATTAGCATGAATCAAAATAGTGACTCCCAAGTACATTTCACCACTGTATTCTTTACTGCTAGGCACCAGAAGAAAAAAGGCTGTTTCACTTAACACTGTGTTTTATTAAGCTGTAAATGTTGTTAATTTTATTCAATCCTGGCCCTTGAGTATACTCCTTGTTAATATTCTGTGTGACAAAATAAAGACAGGCATAAAATACTTCTGCTGGACACTGTAATACAATAGTTGTCTCCAAGAAAAGCACTCCTGCAGATGTTTGATTTGCAACACGAATTAGCTGCTTTTGTCATGAAAGAACATTTTTACTTGAAAGGACTGACTGCCTAACAAACTTTATTATTCAGATAACAAAGGCGTTTTGCAGACATTTTCTCAAAAATCAATGAAATGAGTCTGTCACGTCAAGGAAAATCACTACCAATGTTTGTTGCCAATGATAAAATTCAAGATTTCAAGTGAATGTGGGAACTCTCATATTTGCTACCATAAACTCATCAGTTTCCCAATACTTAAAGATTTTTCTAATGAGATTGAAGTAATATTAACGAATGCGATTTTTTTTATATATTATAGAATGAAATGTGTTAACATTTGGAAGGCCAGCATAACTCAGTAATCCAATATTTTCCCACTGAGCAATGCATGATGTTACAAAATCATGCAAGGGTAAAAAATCTATTTAATGTAACTTAGACCAATGTAATAACATATGAAAAGGTCACTGATATGCTCCTCTATTCTACATGTCAGGTTTTAGCATAATATCAAAGAAGAATACCCATAATTATCTAAAAGGACCATTAAAATATGTCTCCATTTTCCAACTATGCCTCTGAGCAAAGCCAGACTTTATTTATACACTTCAACAAAACACTGCAACAGATTTAATCAGAACCAAATATGAGAATCAAGTTGTCTTCTATTAAGTCAGATGTTAAAAAGATATGAAAAGATATAAAATGCCATTTTTCTCAATATTATTTTTCGTTTCTGAAATTTTTTCATAAAGATATGTTAATTATGTTAACATGTAAGGGGTTTATTTTTGTTATTTCTGTTATTTTTAAATGAATTAATGAATCAATATTTTTTTAACTTATATGTTTTAATTCCTTATACGGTAAATACTAGTAGATATAATCTACATAAACAAAATTCATTTGTGTTCCTCAACCATTTTTTTAAAGAGTAAAATGATCTAAAACCAAGACGTTTAGAATCACTTCTATAAATGTTTGAGAAACAGCAAAAGAGTAAACTGAATTCCACGTACCAAGCACCAGAGGTAACTGTCCTGTTGTGTGCTCTGTACATCATCCCACACCAGGAACACTCAAGAATACCCTGTCCAGCTCCGAGCACCACGCTTTTAATAGGGAACTTGACAAACTGAATACTACCCAAAAGGGGTAACTGGACTATTGAGGAGTATGAAAACTGTGTCCCCAGAGGAACGGTGGAAATAATTAGGTAAATTTACCCCAGAGAAAAGCAAAAATAAAAGTAAAAATGAATCTTATGGAATCAGAATAGCTTCTTCAAATCTCTGAAATATTGTCAGGTAAAATTTAAATCAAAGGGATGTATAAGAATGGCCCCACAGGTATACTTCGCTACATCAGTATTTTTTTTCCTTTTTTCTCCTCTCTCATTCTCTAATTATTCTTTCTATCCTAAAATGTTGTTTCTCGTCTCTTTTTATTCCATTCTCTTTTTCTTTTTCTAGTTTTACTTCTTTTTCTCACTCTCTCCTTTCTTTCCTTCCCTTCTTTTCATTGTTTTTCTCCCTTAATTACCCATATTATGTAACAAATATATTTTTGTTATTTTTTTCAAAGAATTTTATCTTTCCTTCTTCAAAAAGGTGAGTGTGAGAAGAAGAAAAAGAAGAGGAGGAGGAGGAGGAGGAGGAAGAGGATGGGGGAGGTAAGACAAAGGAGAGCAGTAGGAAGAGGAAGAATAATTTTAAAAATCTGCTTTTATTCCCTCTCTGTAACCTGATAGATTTAATAAGTCAAAGGTCTAAATGTTGGTAGCTTCCAGTGTAGGAGCAAGAACATCTACCCCTAGCATGGACAGCAGCAAGGTTGAGTAAGGCTCAGCCCTGGGCTTGGGGTACTAGTTATCCCAAAGCCATTAGAAAGAAAGAAAAATTCACAAAACATTAAGGGTACATGTTTTGTAGGCAATAAAAAAGGAAATAGAGAGTTCTGGGATATTTTCAAAAGAAGACATAACAAAAAGATTCCTCTTCTAGAAAAGTAACTTAAAGAAAGAATCTAAGATATAGACATAAGGGGACTTCCCTGGTGGTCCCGTGGTAAAGAATCCACCATCCAATGCAGAGGATGCAAGTTCGATCCCTGGTCAGGGAACTAAGATCCCACATGCCATTGGGCCACTAAGCCCGTGCACCACAACTACTGAGCTGTGGCGCCTCAACAAGAGAGCCCACGTGCCACAAACTACAGAGCCCACGCACTCTGGAACCCACACGCCACAACTAGTGAAGAGAAAACCCGCACACTGCAACGAAAGATCCCACATGCCTCGACAAAGATCCTGTGTACCGCAACTAAGAGCCGATGTAGCCAAAAATAAATTAAATAAATAATAAATCTTTTTAAAAAAGATATAGACATAAAATTATGCACAAGAATATTTGTCACAGTATTATTTAAAATAATGAAGAACTGAAATACCCTAAATGTCCAATAATAAGTGAAGAGTTACATCATTTCTGGGACATTTATGCAATAGGCTATTAAGCCACCAAGATAATGTTAAAATTTTTTTCAAATCAAAATATCAAGTTATGCTTAATAATTTATTCAATGTCTTTTTGTTAAGCTGCTACCTGCACTATAGTAGATACTGGGCATTCAGTGGTAGGTGTAGCCCCTGCTCTTATAGAGCTTAAATTCAAATTAAAAATATAGATTTTAAACAATTAATTATACAAATAATGAATTAAAAGCCATTTAATCCCTATTTCAATAAACATGCAAATCTATAAAACAGTTTTTGTTATTAGACCCATTTTACAGATTAAAAAAATGAAGATCACTGGGTTAAATAGAAGCCAGTAGGTGGTAGAGCTGGAATTCAGATCCCAATGGTCTGATTCCAAAGCCCAAACTCTAAATAAATCACAAGGAAGAGGACAAAGTTACCAGGAGAGGGAGAGGACCTAGCCCAGACTTGAGTATGAGAAAAAACCTTCTGAAAGAAGCAACCTCAAGAATGGGCTATAGGGCTTCCCTGGTGGCGCAGTGGTTGAGAGTCCGTCCGCCTGCCGATGCAGGGGACAGGGGTTCGTGCCCCGGTTCGGGAAGATCCCACATGCCGCGGAGCGGCTGCGCCCGTGAGCCATGGTCGCTGAGCCTGCGCGTCCGGAGCCTGTGCTCCGCAACGGGAGAGACCACAGCAGTGAAAGGCCCGCGTACAGCAAAAAAAAAAAAAAAAAAAAATGGGCTATAGTTGATTAAGAAGCTTCCAGATGAGGACCTGGGGACACGTTCTGAGAACTGAAAGATCAGGAGGACTGCGTGTGTAATGCTGACAGGGGCTGGCGGGAGGCAGCAGTGAGGCCCGAAGGCATAGGGCCTTGAAAGCTCCGTTAAGATATTGAAATTTATCCTTAAAACTACTGGAAGTGTTTTAAGCAGAAAAGCATCAAGGTCAGTTTTCCATTTACAAAATATAATTCTGGCAGCTTGGTGGAGAATAATTCGAATGAGTCAAGAAAGAAGGCCCGAACGGCAAAGCCCATTAACAATTCTCAGGGAAAAAAAATAGAATCTGGGTAAGAAAATAAAGTCTAACCTTTTTTCCTTTGTGCTTAGTCTAGTTTCACTCGCTCCTAGGGTGCTGCGTGCAGACGTCTCGTGCCCAGCACCTCAAACCAGAGCTCCTAGTGTGAAAATGGTGGCGGACGCCTCGGCTTGGCGGGCGGGTGCAGAAGCGCTGTGCACGGCACCTCAGTTCAAGATGGCCGCGGAAGACCGTCTGCGCGCGGCACTACAATTCAACGCGGCGGTGGCGGGCCGTGCGCAGAGACGCTGCACCTGGCACTGCGACCACCTGGAGCCAGGAGCAGCACAGCTGCACCCGATCTGTGAGAACTACGAAAACCCTATAAAGCAGCCCCGCCCTGTGGCCTTTGAGGAGAGGAGACCGTGCGCTCTAGAGCAGGGGCTCGCGCCTCTCCATTTTTTTCATCAAAGAACACAGATTTCCTTTGCTTCTGAAGAAAAGAAAAGCAAGAGTGAAAACCCAGAGGACCAATTAGGAGGCTATAGCAATCAATCAGTAGACACATGATGATAATAAGAACCAGCATAAAAGAAACAAAGAGAGAGAAAAGATGTCTGTTCCCAGAAAGTTGACAAATGTAGAGATTAATCGAGTATGAGGAGGGGAGAGAGAGGCAGAAATGGGATGCTAGGATGATTCTCAAGTATAGGCAGGTAAAGTATCCTGCCAGTTGAGGTGCCATTTGTTGATAGAGGGAATACAGGAGGTGGGGGGAATGTCCCTTTGTGGGAGGAGATAATGAGTTCACTTCAGGACAAGCTGAGTTTTAAGCACCTTTGTGACATTTAGCTGGCAATGAGGTTGAGTCAGAAGCTCAGGAGAAGGAGCTGGGCTAGAGTTCTGTATATCTGATGACTGAGCCGTGGGAATGGATGAGATTCCCTTGGGAGGAGTAGATAGCGAGAGGACAGGAAGGGCTAGGAGAGAACCTGAAGAACACCAACATGTGAGGGCTGGACAAAAGAATAAGATTGAAAAGAAAAAAAATGACTGGAGAATGAGCAGCACCCAGAAAGGTAGTAAGGAAAATGCCTACAGAGGGAAAGTGTGGTATCCTGGAATCCTGCAAGGAGAATAATTTCAGAAGGTAGAAGTAGTCTGCAGACAAAGAAATGTTAACCGAATTTAGAAACTAGAAAGTTGTTGGTCACCTTTGGAAAGCCAGCTTCAGTTGCAAGGTGGGTGAGGAAGCCAGTCTCTGTGGTAGCTGACCAGCAGGTGAGTAGGGGGGGAGAAGTAGAGACAGCACATGGAGACACGTGGCTGTAAAGAGAAGGAGAAAGATGGAGTGGTACCTGGTGGAGAGCCCACGCTAAATACTGGCATCTCTCCACTTCATAGTTACCATGATTTGAATAGATGAATTAGACCAATTTCTCCTCACATGTACTAGAATTGATAAGCAATGTTACTACTAGTCAGGAACCACTGAACTTCTAAGTCACTTGATTTCTCTAAGAAGAAAATGCCAGAAATAAAATTGGAGAAAATATAACATTTGATTTGGACACCGAGGAGGCTGCAATTGACCTTTTGATTCTATACTAATAATAAAAATTATTTTTAATATAACAATATCAGTTAACATTTGCTGATCACTCATTATGTGCTGTGCATTGTTTTAAAGACTTGATACATATAAATAATTTAATCCTCACAACAACCCCATGAGATAAGTCATTATCCCCATTTTGCAGATGCAGAAACCGAGAGGCAGAGAGCTGAAGTAAATTGTTCACTTTCACACAACCAGCAAGTGTTGTAGTCAGGATTCCTTAGGGGTGTTTTTCCCTGACTTGCCCGAAGGACAGAGGAGAAAAAGTAAATTGAAAGAGCCGAGGGAAGGAAAAGTGAAGTAATTCTGAGGTTGCCAGTACACTTCCATTCCAGAAAAGTCCTGGCACGAAAGGAGAACAAACTGGTCTTTAGACACTCTCAGTTCCTTTTTCCTAGTGGCTCAGGAGCAGACAATGGTTTTCCCTGAGCCAACTGCTTTAGCCCCTGCCAGCTCTAACCACATAATTATGTTCTTTGATATTCTAGCTGTATGATGACAGGAGCACGTAGGTGAACTGAAGATCCCAGAGGACTATTAAAGAGCAGAAAGTAAACTGGTTTTCTTAGAAATGGTCCTCCCATTTGTTGCCATATCTGCACATCTTTATACAATCAACAAGTGCCTTCATACTCATTATCTCATTTAATTTCCACAATAAGCCTAAGGTAGACAAGGAGCAGTTGTGATCTCTGGATCTTTGCACATCCTGTCCCCTCTTCCTGGAACATACTTTCTCCTCTCCCCTTTTGTTATGTTACTGCTTAGCCATTTAGTTTATCATTTCCTATGCCTTGGTCTATTGAGCTAAAGCGGGGGATAATAGTCTTTGTGTGGTGCTAGACTAAATGAGATTATGATCTATGCCTCTCCTTAAAGGGAAGAAATATTAATATCAGCCCATCCTTGGCTGCCTGGGTATGCCAGAAATACTCAAGGACAAGTGAAATCCAAGCTACTAAGAACTTTATGAGGCTTGTATCAGTCAGTGTTCAGTTGGGGGTATATTCATTATGAGCATTATAGAATAAGAGAGTTACTATAAAAATTAGACCTTAGACAACTGTGGGTAATGCTGGGGCAGTGAAAGTCTTGAAGGCATATTTGAAGGATTAGAAAAGGGACCATAGTAAATCTGAAAAATCAAGCATGTCTAGTCACCAAAGTAGGCTCACAAAAAGGTAATACGTGAAGAGGTTTGAAACACCATTACCTCTCAGAGGCTACTGCTTCTGTGGGTACCAAGAGGAGGTGGTGAGCTTGGAGCTACTGGTTGTCGAGAGGAAGAGCTGGATGACCTGAAACCTATGAGGTACCTCTGCGCCTGTCACTGCATCTGACCACACTGACCTCCAGAGAGTATTAATGGCTGCTGCTTCACTTCTGCCTTCCAAATCTTATACAAGTTCCTCTTTTGCACAGCTCTGGACTGGGACCATAAAGGGAAACATATGTAGTTCCCAAATGAACTAAGTTGACACAGCCAAATTCAGCACACACTTGAAAAGTAAAAGGCAAACTAAGTTAAGGGTTCACCAACATGGGAAGGGTTGTCATATTAGAGTCACCCTTGACTCTTCTCTTATATCCCATACCCAGTTTGTCATCATATTCTATAGCTTTTTTTTTTTTAATATATTTATTTATTTATTTATTTTTGGCTGTGTTGGGTCTTCGTTTCTGTGTGAGGGCTTTCTCTAGCTGAGGCGAGCGGGGGCCACTCTTCATCACAGTGCACAGGCCTCTCACTATCGCGGCCTCTGTTGTTGCGGAGCACAGGCTCCAGACACGCAGGCTCAGTAGTTGTGGCTCGTGGGCCCAGTTGCTCCGCAGCATGTGGGATCCCCCCAGACCATGGCTCGAACCCATGTCCCCTGCATGGGCAAGCATATTCTCAACCACTGTGCCACCAGGGAAGCCCGTATTCTATAGCTTTTATCTCCACAATGACACACTCATTTCTCCCCTCTTCTCTATCACCTTGGTCATCACCCTAGTTCTGATTCTCCTTACTTTTGTTTTAAAGACCGAACGTCTTTCAAGTCCCCCACCCACCCTGCTCTCTCTGGCCTATGCATCCTTTGCCCTTGATACTTCGTCTGCCTAGAATGCTCTTTCCCTCCTTAATACTTCAGGTCTCCATTTAAATATCATTTCCTTCTGGAAGAATTTTTGAATCCCTCTAAAATTCTGAGTCAGGTACTT
Source organism: Delphinapterus leucas (assembly GCF_059928025.1). NCBI lineage: Eukaryota > Metazoa > Chordata > Mammalia > Artiodactyla > Monodontidae > Delphinapterus > Delphinapterus leucas. The sequence continues at coordinate 126,393,148 of NC_143131.1, forward strand.
CTCTATTCTAGCACTTACTACATTTTATGTATTATTTAATTAATTATCTATCTTTCCCTGCATCCTCACTAGTGCCTAGCAGATAGGGGCTCGATAACTGTTAGATGATTGACAGAATGAATGAATAAATAAGTGAGTGAATGAATGATAAGTCTCTCCATTTCGAGTGTGTCTTCTCTTCACGATCTTTTATATCCTACATTGACATTATCTTTTTGAAAGCCTGACCTTGTTCAGTGGCTTGTCATTGCCAGTGGAATAAAATCCAAAGCCTCACCTGTGCATTTAAGAACCACCACATATGATCCCAGCCTATCTTTTTAAAATATGTCCCTGTATTCCTCTACATGTTTCCCTGAATACCAACCAAACTGATCTACATATTATTCCCTAAAGAAGAGTATTTATTTGTAATAATTTTTAAAAACAGCTTTTATTTATTGAGCATATACTATATACCAGGCACTGTGATAAACATTTTATATACTATATCTTATTGAATCATCGCAATAATCACATTACAATAGCAATCACAATAAGAGATAAGAACACTGAAGTTCAAAAAGGATAAGTCACTTGCCCAAGATCACATAGCTAGTAAATGATGAAACCAGTATTTAAGCTCATGTATTATCTTACCCCAAAGTCAAGATTATAACCACTCCACTGTACCACATCCTCCTATAAGTGATTCTCAGTAACTTTGTTTTCCAGCTAACCATTGTTAAAATCAACCATCACTGTAGCTGGAACAGCCCCTAGTTACCTTCTGTGTAAGTGCCCTTGCTTTACAGGTAAGGAGATAATTCCCAGGAAGACTAAGTGACAGCCCCTGATGGTGGTAAACCAGAACTCTGGTTTGCTATGCAATTGTTTTCCGTTATAAGAACTGTCTCCTTCTCTGACTAGAAATTGATCCTAGGCTGTGGCATGATGAGAACCAAGTTCTCCCCACCGGAAGGCAGGGAGAACACCCAGCACACGTAGTCTTTGCTCATTCTGTACACTCTGCCTACCTAAATTCAACTTTACTCTGCTGGTCCTCAGGCCATCTGTTTCCTGTTTTCTAAGAATACAGAGAAGAGTGAATCAGAGAGATATCGTGCCTGCCTTCCAGGATCTTCAAAATAAATAGTGACAATACTGATAGGAATACTACGAGCAGTAGACAAAAGTTCCATAAAAACAACACTCAAGACTTCCATTCATACAAGCGATGGAGTCAGTGAGTTCTGAAAGCTGTGTGTTTATCCTGGGTGGGAAATTATCACCTTCCTGGAGGAGGTGGAATTTTAAGAAAAGTTGAAATGCTACAAGATATGGAGTTCATCCAACCAGAAACTGGACATTGGGTGGAGCAAGGGTGCATCATGAGAAGACATGGAGATGGGAAAAGCGTTTCAGACTGAAGGGGCAGTGAATTTTCTCATTCATTCAACTGCTTTGTTTTCATAATGTACTTAAGATGTACCTACTGAGCCAGGAATTCTATGAGAGCTTAAAACAAAGGGGCTTAACCTAGAACAGTAGTGGTTGAGGACGTTTATGCTAAGATCTGAAGCTAGGAGATTGGGTAAAGACAGGGAAAGCATTCCAGGTGGGTGCAAATAGCAAATGCAATAACCCTGAGGTGAAAGAGAACCTCATACATTGGAGGAACTAAAAGAAGGCCATAGTTCACAGAGAAATATTTTCATGAAATGAGATAATGGATTGGTTAACAAGCACCAAATCATGGAAAGCTCTTTAGTTTATTTTATGGATTTTAAAAAATTTTAGTTCTTTATTTTTGGCTGCACTGAGTCTTCATTGCTGCACTCGGGCTTTCTTTTTAGTTGCGGCAAGCGGGGGCTACTCTTTGTTGCAGTGCACAGGCTTCACACTGCAGTGGCTTCTCTTGCTGCAGAGCATGGGCTCTAGGCACACAGGCTTCAGTAGTTGTGGCGCACGGGTTTAGTTGCTCCGCAGCATGTGGGATCTTCCCAGACCAGGGCTCGAACCTGTGTCCCCTGCATTGGTAGGCAGATTCTCAACCACTGCAGTACCAGGGAAGCCCCTATGTTATGGATTTTTATAGTTAGGCTGTGGCAAGTTAAAACCTGACCCCAAAATTCTTTGATAATCCTCCCAGTGGGCTCTGCAATGCTGTGCCAGATTCTTGCCTCATGTCTTAAGAAATGGCGACTTCTACTTCCTGTCTTTTTGGACACTTTTGAAACCCAGCCACCGTGTTGTAAGGAAGCCCAAGCAGATTATGGAGAGGCCCACATAGAGAGGCCACGAGGACAGGAACTGAGGGTCCTGACCCTTGGCCCTGGTTGAGCTTATAGACAATAGCCAGCACTAACTTGCCAGCCATATGAGTGAGCCGTCTTGGAAGTGGATTCTCCATCCCCTAGTCAAGCCACTTCAGCTGATGCTGCAAGGAAAAGAGATGAGCCTCTCTTGCTGAGCCCTGCCCACACTGTAGATTCTTAATGTAAACAAATGATTGTTATTGTTTTCAAGACAGTAAAGTTTGGAAGTACTTCATTACATAATAATCGATGTCAGGAATGTAGAGAAATGGGAAGCCATTGAAGAAATTTGAGTGTTAAGAATTTTGCTTCTAATTAAAGTTTCCCCTTGTATCTGGTGGGGGAATATCACTGTTATTTACTTCGTAGAGTTGCTCTGAGAACTGAATGAGGTAGTGAAAGTAAAGTGCTTTGCACAGAGCTGGGTATTTAATAAACCCTCAACAAGTGTTAGGTTATTATTGTTTTTTTAAATAAAGTTATTTATTTTATTTATTATTTTTGGCTGCATTGGGTCTTCATTGCTGCACACAGGCTTTCTCTAGCTGTGGCGAGTGGGGGCTATCCTTCGTTGTGGTGCATGGGCCTCTCATTGCAGTGACTTCTCCTGTTGCAGAGCAAAGGCTCTAGGCACGCGGGCTTCAGTAGTTGTGGCATGTGGGCTCAGTAGTTGTGGCTCGCGGGTTCTAGAGCACAGGCTCAGTGGTTGTGGCGCACGGGCTTAGTTGCTCTGTGGCATGTGGGATCTTCCTGGACCAGGAATTGAACCCACGTCCCCTGCATTGGCAGACGGATTCTTAAACGTTGTGCCACCAGGGAAGTCCCTGTTGTTGTTATTTTTTGAGTTTAGAGAAAAGAAAGAGAATGTAAGAAAAACTATTGCACAAGTCAAAAGATGAGTTAATGTTTTCTTGGCCTGGAATGGTGACAGGAAGGATGAAGTGGATAGATTAGAAAGCTATTTAGGATGTAGAATTGATGGGCAGTCATAATTGAGGGAGGTAAAGGGTGAAGAAAAAAAAAAAACTCAAGAATAATTCCAAGGTTTCTGGCCTTAGAACTGGGTCCACAAATGTAGTAGACAACTGCTGAATTTGCTTTTTGGAATCTTTTCACTGTCCAGGTAATTTTACCCCAACTTCCTTCTGAGGAATCAACCTGCCTCCACCCTCAATCCTTGCTTTGAGCAGGGCTGATCCACTCCACCTCCTCCAGGTTATACCTATTACCCAGGCCTAAGCTCATCTCCCATGTTCCAGGATTGTCATATGGTCCAAACAGGCCATCAGAGCCAACAAGACTCAATTTTAGGGCTCTTTGTTTCTTTGGCTTTGGAGAACTGAACCTGTAACTGTATAAACTGGAACTACTACAGCCATCTCCCATCTGAACATAGAGCCAACACAGTGGTGGCAGAGCCAGAGATGACAGTATTTGAGTGTTAAATCAAGCTGTACCTGAGATATAAGACAATACCTTCCACTTATGGAACTAAAGAATTTCCTTTTTTTTTTTCTTTCACATAAGCCACTTTGCTTTGGGTTTATGGATGCTGGCATCTGAAGGAGCCCAAACTGATACATTAGTGATGCTAGGGAAAACTGAAAGAGGGACAAGTATTGTGCTACAGCTGGGTGGGATGTTGGCAACTTTAGAGACTTCAATATTAGTGGAGAAGTTAGGGCTGGACAAAGTGAAGGGTAATTGGAAGGGGAAGAAATGGAGGTGAAAAACCTAGACTGGTCAAAAAGTATAGTCATCCCCAACTTTACTAGTCATCAGAGAAATGCAAATTAGAACACAATGTGATACCACACACACACACACACACCAGAATGACTAAAATGAAGAAATAGACAATTTCATGTATTGACAAGGATGTGGAACGCTTGGAACACTCATACACTGCTGGTGGGGATGTAAATCTATGGAACCACTTTGGAAACTAACAGAAATGCATGCTTATCACACCATAAGACATGTAAAGGAATGGTGATAGCTCTCTATTTGTAACAGCTTCAAACTGGAAACTACTCAATCCCCTTTAACCATAGAAAAACTCATGGTGTATTTTCTCAATAAAATACTATACAACAGGGAAAATCCGTGAACTACCAAGCTCAGAACAAGGCAGAACAAATTTATGGTGTTATAAATCTGAATATTGATTAGGCTTTGGGAGGGTAGTGACTGGAAGAAGCAAGACGGGCCTTCTGGGATGCTGGCAATTTTCTATTTCTTAATCTGGATGCTGGTTATACAAGCATGTTCATTTTGTGAAAATTCACTTAACAATTTGGGCCCTTTTCTGTATATTTGCTATACTCCACTTAAAAGTTAAAAAAAATAGGGCTTCCCTGGCGGCACAGTGGTTGAGAGTCCGCCTGCCGATGCAAGGGACACGGGTTTGTGCCCCGGTCCGGGAAGATCCCACATGCTGCGGAGCGTCTAGGCCTGTGAGCCATGGCCGCAGAGCCTGCGTGTCTGGAGCCTGTGTTCCGCAACGGGAGAGGCCAGAACAGTGAGAGACCCGTGTACTGCAAAAAAAAAAAAAAAAAAAGTTAAAAAAATAAAAGTGTAGGTACAAGGAGTCATAAGCGATGGAATATATTTCCAGTAAAGTTGGAGATCTGAAAGTAGGTGAAATAATTGGTTTCATGTCTAGTGTCTCCAAGTCTTAGAATCCCAGAAATGGGAGGGACTAAATTAACTCAGAAAAGGGTGGTCTTCAGTCTTCACTTATTAAGCAGTGCCAATTCTTGGCATTGGGGAGCTCAATGTTGAGCCTTCCCTGTCTAGGGCAAAGCCAGTCCAATGCAGTGGAGCAGCCCCCTGACCTCTCTAAAGGTCAGACCCAGTGCTCGAGTCTGTAGTTGGGGACTGTAGGAGCTGCAGTGATGTCACTGCAGCCTTGGTAGTCTGATCAGCTAGGATACCTGCTAGGATTGTAGATTGCCTTGTAGGAATTGTTTCAGTGAACTTAAGAGAGTCTTGCTGGGAAAAAGTCTAAGGCATTGGGGTCTCTAGACCTGAGGCTTAGAAACTTTCTACTCAAGTTTCACTGCCTCTCAAGAATGAGAGGCTTCCTTTGATCTCCTAGAATTGATAGACTGAAGGAGCTGAGAAGGCCGTGCAGATTCCAAGTCTGAATTCCTAAATTCCAATTTTGTCACACCATCATCAACCTCACTGTCTCTCCTGTAGAGTTAGTTCAGGCTCCCTTTCCTTCTCTCCTGGAGCCCCAGGAGTCCCCCAGATTCATGCCTTACAACCCTCCATTCACAGGGTCTTCAGAAAGATCCTTCTAACATGCAAATACAACCATGTCACCCCCCTGTCTATAGCCTTTAATGGATCCCCCCCTTCTTGGGTTTCAAACCAAACTTCATCAGAAGGCTCAAGGCCCCATGACCTTTACTTGACCACCTGTCCAGTATCATCTCTGTCCACTTGTCCCCACTTTACAGTCCAATCAGGATACTGAATGTGGGGGCTATTTCTCATCTCTGTGCCTTTAACCCAAACACCCTTTCTTCTCTGTCTGTTAAATACTTATTTATCTTTTAAAACCATAGCCAGGCATCACTTCCTCCAGGAAGCTTTCCCTGTCAACCCCTACTCCTTCCTCTCATTCTGATTTTGTACTTTCTTTCACTGCATATGTTACATGGTGCTGTGTTGATTCACTGTGTGTGTCCTCCCTATTAACAGTCCAGATGCTGGGTGGCCAGGATCTTTATTCATCTCCATTCCCAGTTCTTGCAATGGCATTTGGTATGTGGTATGGCATTTTTCAGTGAGGTTTTGATGACTAGACCCTTCAAAGTACAGCTCTATTGCTATCAATGAAGCGTAACTTTCAGGAGACTTTATCATTATTATTGTTTATGTGCATACATGGGTTAATGATAAGCAAACTAAACTCCTATAACTGCTTAATGAAGGAGGTTATTTCATTTGATCCTTGCAGTAGGTGCCTGATAGAATGGCCTCTCTCAAGCCCCCAATCCCACGCACAGACCGGCACAAAAAACTCAAATACGGGAGGAAATATTAGAGTCTCCCTTGATATTTATTTTTATCTCGGTTTTAAACTTTTTTATTTTATATGTTTTATAATGTATTTGATAATATAGTGGTATACAAGCAAATATGCACATATCATGGAAGAGTACTTAAAATTATTTTACTGATAGAGGGCGTGATCAAAAAAGTTTGAGACACTGTGTTAGGTACCACAGGCTTCATGTTAGAGCACCTGAGAAAGGAAGGTGATGTGATCTGCCAGCCAAGTTGCAGGGTATGTATTTCATAGTTTGGTGACAAATTTCTGGCTGGGTTACATGTCTGAGCTCAGTTCCCGTCTCCCCATTTTTCCTATTCCTGTTTCCCGATTACTAATAGTGGCAGCAGTATCAATTAATATGCAGTAAGTGCTGGTTCTTTGCCAGACGCTGCATTAAACATTTTTACACATTACTTAATTTAAAACTCATAACAGCTCTGAGGTGGGCACTATTATCCCTGATTTACAAATAAGGAACCTAAAGTATAAGAACTTGCCCAAGATCTCAGAGCTACCAGTGGCAGAGCCAAGATTCAGTCCTAAGCCAGGTAGGAGCTCCTTGAAAAAGTAGGTGGAGTTGAAGGGTAGTTCTGGATTCAAACACAGATTTTGTCGTTTATTAGGAGGGCTGTACAACAGTGTTGTCTCAACTTAGAGGTAGGTGACACATTGTTTTAACGTCTAGTCCAAACCCTGTAATGGCCCTCTCAGGCAGAGGCAAATAAAACATGATGCACACGGGATCCTGCACTTCTGAAGGGTGTTGTATGCCTCACAGTACCAAAGGGAAACTGCTCTTATAAACAGCGTAATTCTTCACCACCACTGCCCCACCACTAGCCTCATCATGGCAAGATGCCCAAAGTCCTAAGCAGTAAGTACATCAGTGTTTAAAGTGAGTCTCAAGTGAAAAGCACAGCAAATCAGTGCGCCTTGTCTTCTGATGGCACAACCTCACCAAACTGGGCAGACACTTCAACTTGACCTCAGTTTTGCCATGCGTACAATGCTTTCTCTAAGTTCTTGACTGCTATTCTGGAATTCTGTTATGTAGAATAAGTCTTCTCAAAGCTGTGTGGGGCTTTCCCTGGTAAACGTGGGTGGTCTTTTATTTGTTTGTTCAGTTTGTGGTTTGTTGTTGTTATTGGTTTGCTCATCTTGCTACCGCAAGTGTAGTCAATACCTCATGCATATAGTAAGCCAGGAAACATTTCTCAACAGTTCAGATCAGACACTCACATCTCAGCAGGGGTGTCAGACACTCACTTCTATTAAAGTGTCCAAGGCTGAGGAAGGCTCCCAGAGCTGTCTGAGATCCTGTTGCTCTACCCTAAGGTTGGAGCAGGTTCACACCCTGCTCACAGCTCCTGATTGAACACTAGTTCCATCTTCCAAACTGGAGATGGACCCCACAGATGGTCTGAGATATAAAAGGCACCCCCCAAACACTTATCAGGAAAGCATCCTTTATCGTCCCATTTTCTAAATCCTCTGAGTGGAAAATAAGACCCAGAGATACGTGGGTCTTTGTAGGGCTGAGCAATTACACCTGTGCTCTGCACACCACTAATGAGGGTTCAGGGTCAAGGCTACTTGCAACGGAGTTTTAACAAGAAGGGAGGCTGACTGGAGAAAAAGCAGGGAAGGAAGTAAGGAGGCAGAAAGAGGAACAGGAAAAACTAGAGGAAAAGGAGGTGTGTACCATTAAATGCTTAGGGCACATAAGATGAGTCTCTGAATAAAGGACATGGAGGGTTCAATGTACAAATAATGAGGCTGACTATTTTATCTCCGCTCTTGGAGATTTATAGCATACCTTAGCTTGTTAAAATCCTTGTAGAATTCTGCAATTTAAAAAAAGTTTTTAAAGTTTATCCTAGTCCCAACCAAACTTTTTGGCCACAGAATCCAGTTTCCTTGTAATGCTTATTAATATTCCTGGAATAGATAGAAAAATTTATCTAAGGGAGCCCAGGATGCTCGGGTGAAGAGGTACAAAGAGGGAACTGGTTCTTGTTTCCTAGGAGCTTACAAAATTGCGGGACAATACTTGCCTAAATGCAGAATTTTGCAAGATTGAAAACCAGTTTAAGGTAATGGGAGAGAATCATTATTCCCTGGGGAAGTGGTACAGACAGAACAGGTTGGGAATTCATCCATTAATCCTCAAGTATCTGGGGCACCTAGTAGATAGCAGACACCATGCTGGGCCCGAGGGATACACAGGTGAACAAGGCAGACATAACTTTCCTCTCCTAGAGCTTAACTTCCAGTGAGGAGAGACAAAAAATAAGTGCACAAGTAAGTAAATGTAGAATTATAAGTCAGGAGGAGTGCCCTGAAGGAAATGAGCAGGGTGCTCTAATAAAGCAATGGGGACCTGCTTGAGCTGGGTTCAGTAGCGATGGCCTTTCCAAGGTAGAGGCATTTAAGTTTCAACTTAAAAGTTGAGAAGTCAGGCATAAGGCAAATGGGAGGGGAAAGGATCAAAACACACTTCATGGGGCAAGTGGAGGGTGTAGGCTGGGCTTTAGAGCATGAGTAGATTTAGGGAGAGAGAAAAAGGTGTCCAGTTACTTGTTAATTTAAGCAATGTAGTATTGAGCCTCTAAGGTGCTTCACTGAGCTAGGGATGCAGCAGGGGGCAGCCGACAAGCCCTTGGATTTCCTAGAGCATTCCAGTGGGGAAGACACAGAAAAGCTATAAACAAGTAAAGGAATGAGGTCATTTCAGGTAGTGAAGAAAATTCTATGAAGAAAATAAAGTAGGGTGATGAGGTGGGGTGAGGAAGAGGTAGTATTAGAAGACTTACTCAGAGAAGGAATTTCTGAGCATTTGATATTTGAAATGAGATCTGAATGACAGAAAGGAGAGGGCTGTTTGAAAAGCTTTCTGGAGGAAAACATCCCAGAGTGAGGTGATGCAAGAATGCTGAGGTGGGGAATGAGCCCAGGACATTCAAGGAACCTGAGGAAGGTTCTAAGTGAAGGAAACAACATGAGCGATGAGAGAGAAGGAAAAAGATCTGTTTAAGGCCCTTTTTGGCTAAAACAGAGCTCTCAATATGGAACCAAAGGGTGAAATTTTTGGATAAGTAATCTGTGGCCACTTGAATATCAGGGTAAGGAACCTGTTTTCCAACACCACCTATAAGACATTGTTCCCAGGCACAAAGCACTCCTACAGACATGCCCACACTTTTATTACCCACCAAAACGCTGTAGGGCATAAGAAACTGCAACAGTTTGAAAATAACTATTAATAATATTTCAATAATGGCCAAAGGGCAGAAATTATTTCTTCCCTTCTTTCTCAGTAATACAGCAACCCAGTTTTAGGTAGGAGCATTACTACACTTCCCAGGATTCCTTGTAGTGAGGCTTGGCCATGTGACTAATTTCTGGCCCATGGGATGTAAGCAAAAATAGCAAAGTCAAGCTCTGGAATGTGTCCCTAGGGGAGGGAGTATGTCCTCCCCCTCCCCCCCACCTCTGTCTGGATTGTAGATATGACAGTTGGATTTCCATCCTGGATCATGAGGACAGGGGCCACCCCTAGGGATGACTATAGAGGTTCCATACCAGCCATAGGCTGCCCCATCAGTGTTTTACATGACTGAGAGATAGACTTCTCTCTTGTTTAATTTAGCTGCTGTTTTTGTGGGTCTTTGTTATACACAACTTAGGCTGGATGCTAATACAGCCACTTACTACAAGTTGTAGCAATGGATAAGATAAGCCTATTAGAATGCAAGTGAATGAAAATGTGTGTATTACAAAGATAACCTTGAACCCTACATATATTCTACATATACATAGATTCTATATATCATTATATTTCTTAGGCAAATCTTTCAAAAACATTGGTACTTTTAAATATGTTTTTATCACAGGTTAGTATTTGCAACACAACTCACAGCAGATCATAACAGCATCAGTGTCAGGACACTAAGATAGAGAACTCCATGTGAAATTTGATTTGGTGAGTCCCTGGAGCAGGGCACAACTGACATCTTCCAGAGCAGCTGGACCTGGGGTCTCATTAGAAATCATATGATTCCCATCAAAAGAGACATGGACTATGGATTAATGTTGATTTCTCTCAAAGTTAAACATAGTCTTTACCATATGACCAGCAATCTCACTACTAGGTCTTTGCCCAAGGGAAATGAAAACAATTGTCCCAACAAAGACTTGCACATGAATGTTCAGAGAACTTACGCAAGTAGCCAAAAACTGGAAGTATCCCAGATAAATAGATAAACGAATTGTGGTACATACAATGGAATGCTTCTCAGCAAGTAAAAGGCTTGAACTACGATACATACAACATCATAGGTGAATCTCAAACTCATGGTGAGTGAAAGTAGCCAGACATCAAAGAGCACATTCTGGATGATTCCATTTTATGTGATATTCTAGAAGAAGCCAAACCAATCTATAGAAGAAGTAACAGAAAGCAGAGCAGTTATTGCCTCTCACTGCAGGTGGAAGTGGGGATTGGCTGCAAAGGAATACAAGGGAACTTTCTAGGGTGATGTAATTGTTTTATATCTTAACTGGGGTGGTGATCTAATAAGTATATTCATTGGTCAAAATTCATCAAACTGTACACTGAAAATAAGTGCACTTTATGGTATGGAACTTAACTTTCAATAAAGTTGATTTTAAAGTGTATTTTTTTTTTTTTTTTTTAGTTACCATGCTAAACAGGAAAAAAGAAATGCTTTGGAGAAAGAAGGCAAATAGTGATTTGAAATGGAAATCCCAGGGACTTCCCTGGTGGTCCAGTGGTTAAGACTCCATGCTCCCAATTCAGGGGACCCAGGTTCAATCCCTGGTCAGGGAACTAGAGGCCGCATGACGCAACTAAAAGATCCCGCATGCCGCAACTAAACATCCCACGTGCCGCAGCTAAGACCCAGCGTAGCCAAATAAATAAATAAACAAATAAATGAAATGGAAATCCAAAATTTAATGTTAAAAGGGCAGATGTTCTGAATTGCTGGTTTTTTTTTTTTGAAGAAAGCTGCTTCTTGCATGAAGACTCTTGACAGCCGTGCTCCAAGAAAAGAAGCAGTAAGGACTGTTTTCCAGAAAAAGCAACTCTGGGTCTGCCAGTGGGTAACAGGGAGCAAATGAGGGAATGCACAGAGGGGCGAGACTCACTTGTGTATGAGAATCCCCTAGGGCAGTGCTTCTCAAATCATCTATGGCAAAGGACCAGGTGTTTTTGTTGGGGCAGTGTCTTGTTTGTTTTGTAAAATAAAAAATCACATATACTAGAGGTCACAGCATGTAAGTCTCCAAACACTCCTCGGTGTATGTCTGGCCTGTGTGCAGATTGTTAGCAAACATGCAGAGACTGGCCTGGACGCTCAGAGCACTATCCCGGGGCTTCCCAGAACTGCTTGGGGTACAATTTGGAAGAGACAGGTCCAGTGTCAGCAGAGAGGCAGGAGCCAAAGACAACTGGGTTGTGAATATGAAAGTGGCCTTGTCTGAACACAGTGGACGGTGAGGTCTGAGGAAATGTGCTTACAAAGATTTCAAAACAGGTGCATGAGGTCAACAAAACACTGTTTTGGAAAGATTCATCTGGCAGCACACACAGGACAGTAAGGAACAAAGAGGCTTGAATCACGGGATTGATGTAGACGTTGTTGCAACCAACCAGGTGGGACATGACTAGGATTTGAACCTTGGTGGCAGCTGTGGAACTGGACAGGAGGGAATGTAGGCCAGAGGGCTAGGATCGACAGTGACTGGCAACAGGGTGGAGAGGGGCCTGGGGGGTGAAGGCAGGGTCAGAGCTGGTCCTTTGATACAGGAGGGCGCAGGTATTCCGAGGAACGAAAAGGAAAGGGAGGAAATTCACATCTGCAGCCTCCATTTGCTCTGGGGAATAGGAAGAAGGCTCCTGGGTGTGCCAGGGCTCCCTGGGCCTGGCACTCGCCTGAGGGCTGACTCTGCTTGCCTTGGCCTCTAGCCCAGCAATCCCTGACCCACTGCCGCCCACAGTGCCACCCACAGTGGGTGACAAAGGGAGACGGTCAGAAGGGGTGGGAGAGAGCTTGTGCCTTTGTGTGTGCCATTTTCCATGCCTGGCATGCCTGCTTTCTCCCACCCGTAGCTCCTCCTCACCTTCTAGGCCCGGCCCAGATGTCACCCCGGGGGCAGAATGACTCACACTCAGTTATGCTGGGATGGCTCTCCAATTTGTTAGAACAAAAACGCCACATCCCAGGACAGCTGCTCACGTTGGGCTGCCCTGCCACATTGCAGTGTCACCGTAGGGGTCATATCCAACTTCAGCTTCACCAACCTGTAGCACAACGCCTAATGCAAGTGAGCGCACTCAAGACACAACACAAACGGATGAGGGAGACACCGAAGGAAGGACCCAAACAGGCAGGGAGGTCATGTGAAATGGGCTCAACAAGCATGGGGGTGAGCAAGAGCCAGAGGTCACATGAGTTTTCTTTCCTCTGCCCTTGATACATGTATGGCAACCATCATTTGAGACTTTAAACTCCCTCAACCCCAAATAATTTAGGGGCTCCTCTCTGAATGAAAAAACAACTGGCAGCCCAGTTAGTTTCAGGGTAGAAACTATACTCTGGATTTAGTCATCAGTGCCCAGAGTGGTCTTAACTTTAAAGGCTGTAAGAAGCTGGGCTGAACTATGGAGAACAGTACGGAGGTTCCTTAAAAAACTAAAAATAGAACTACCATACGACCCAGCAATCCCACTACTGGACATATACCCTGAGAAAACCATAATTCAAAAAGAGTCATGTACCACAGTGTTCATTGCAGCTCTCTTTACAATAGCCAGGACATGGAAGCAACCTAAGTGTCCATCGACAGATGAATGGATAAAGAAGATGTGGCACATATATACAATGGAATATTACTCAGCCATAAAAAGGAACGAAATTGAGTCATTTGTAGAGACGTGGGTGGATCTAGAGGCTGTCATACAGAGTGAAGTAAGTCAGAAAGAGGAAAACAAATACCGTATGTTAACACATATATATATGGAATATAAAAAAAATGGTTCTGAAGAACCTAGGGGCAGGACAGGAATAAAGATGTAGAGAATGGACTTGAGGACATGGGGAGGGGGAAAGGTAAGCTGGAACGAAGTAAGAGAGTGGCATAGACATATATACACTACCAAATGTAAAATAGACAGCTACTGGGAAACAGCTGCATCGCACAGGGAGATCAGCTCAGTGCTTTGTGACCACCTAGAGGGATGAGAAAGGGAGGGTGGGAGGGAGACGCAAGAGGGAGGAGATATGGGGATATATGTATATGTATGGCTGATTCACTTTGTTGTAAAGCAGAAACTAACACACCATTGTAAAGTAATTATACTCCAATAAAGATTAAAAAGAAAAAAAAGCTGGGCTGACAGTGATCTGACCAGTAAACTGGGGAGTCACCACCTTCAGTCTGAGAACAAGGATCAAAAGAGAAGCTGGGTCACCCTTCAGCTCTACCGGCCCTGAAGTCACTAGTGTGACTACAAAAAGAGGTGGGATTATCACAGATCTGAAGATGGAAGCCCACTTTCAGTGTAGGGTTGCTCATGTCTCGGGGCGGGGAGTAGCCTGGGGTTTATGGCCTGGTCCTTTCTGATGGGTTGGTGCCCTGGTCATAGAGGATGTTACATGCTTTGAATATCACCCCTGACACACCCCTTAGCAGAAGCAATCATCCCAGGGATTTTCTGATCCAAAGAATCCAGGCTTCTACAGCACAGAGGAAAGGGATTGAGACCCCGGAGGGAAGATACTAGAACAATCAAGTAGGGGAATTTTCAGCTGGAAGCAGGGATTCCTGGATGGGAAACTTTCAGTAGTAAAGCCAGGGCAGTCATGGGCAAACTGAGACGGTTGGTCAGCCTAGTTAGAAGGCATCTAAGAGATCACTGCCTTACTCTCTTTCATAAAATGTAGTCCCAGAGAGGGCAAGTGACTCAGCCAAGTTCATGCAGAGGCCAATGGCAGGGCTGGGACAGGAGCCCAGGTCTCCAACTAGCTCTGCAGGCTTTTCCCTCAATGGTGTTTGCTTTCAGCATCCTCTGGACTCTTGCCTTTTTCACTTAGATGACTACAGCCCCTTCCTTGGTACGACCCCAAGCAGAGGATTTTCCAACAGCTGATTACCTGCTAATTGTTAGACAGGAGGGATGTTGATGTGCCCCAGGAGCTCTTTGGCTTGTTCTCTGGCAGCCCGTCTCCTTTGTCTAAAGAAATGCTCTCATCCAAGCCTGGACCAGTGGATCTGCTTCTCTCTCTCCCCCTTGGGCCCCAAACTAGACACAAAGTCTCAAAAGGGATAAAATCCTCTTCCTGTGTCACCCTTAGGACAGCCATGGCAGAGGGCAGAGAGTAAATGCACACACGGGAAAACTCAGCAACCAACGGTTGCTGAGGGCATCTCCAACCACCTGCAGATGGCACCTTTGGTTTTCATCTCCTCTCATTCCTTGGAGGGCTGAGTGGTTAACTCAGCAAGTGATTCCCCTGCCCAACCCTCCTGGAATCAGTGGTCCGAGAGTGTGAGGCCCTGGCTGAGGCAGTCTGCAGGTGTGTGGCAGTGCTTGCTTCCCAAGGACGTAAAATCCAGTGATGGGCAGATAGCTGTATCACCACAGGCTTTCAAAACAAGCGTACAGAAAATGAGCCCCAGTCTGTCTGTTTACAAATGCTGTACTTTCTTCTTCTCTCTTTTCATGCCTGAATCTGTTCAGGAATGTCACATTCCAGCCTTTCTGGGCTGACCACATGTCACAGTGGCAGCCATTGTAATGTTGCACAGTCTAGAATGTGGTACTTCTGAATGAGTCAGGCAGGAATGCCAAGTGTAAACCTGCCTCATACTACTTCTTCATGTGACTCCAGGGCTTGGATCATTGGGTGGTGTATTTCAAGGTTCTTGAAGACAACATGCAATTTGCTGTCCAGTTCGGTGAGTGACAAAAACAGAGAAGTATGACCACAATAATAATGAGTCAATTTTCATCACTGTTTAGTTTGTAAAATCCTTTCATAGCCATGGTCTGGATTGATTCTTACAATATCTTTGTGAGGAAAGCAAGGCTGATAAAGTTCAGAGAGTGGAAATGCCTCAGATCAGATGACTAGTAAGGGCTAGGCAGGCCTGAGTTATTGGAGGCGTACATGCTTCAGAGCCTTTCCCACTGCACCGTCCAATGTCTGCCTACTCAATCCTCCTCCAGAAGTGGATCTGCTCATTAATCCATTATGTGGACTGGCAAACTCACAGGGGCTTTTCTGAAGCACTGAGGTGGAAGTTTGACAATAAAGCAAATGAGGATTTAAATAAGGATTAAATAAAATAAGGTTTGGGAAACGGCAGAGGGTCATGGCTGACAGCCATCACTCTGGAGCTACTGGACCTGGATTCAAGCCCAAGTTTTGCCACTTACTAGCTGTATGACCTTGGATATGTCACATCACCTCTCTGAGTTTCAGTTTCCTCATCTGAAGTATGGATAAAATTAGTACCTGCTACACAGGGCTGTGAGGATTAAATGTGATAATGTATGCAAAATAGCTTAGCACAAAATTGGCACTTGATAAATATTTGCTGACTAATGAACTGAAATGATTGGCAAGGCTGGGATATGAAAAAAGAGCTGGCTGACTTTGAAGCCAGGACTCTTAACTCTTACGAAATGCTGACGCCCAAACTTGCCAAACACCTCCCACCAGACAATGAGGGTAGGAGGCATTCTTTTTTTTTTTTGCAGCACATGGGCCTCTCACTGTCGTGGCCTCTCCCGTTGCGGAGCACAGGCTCCGGACGCGCAGGCTCAGCGGCCATGGCCCACGGGCCCAGTCGCTCCGTGGCATGTGGGATCTTCCCGGACCGGGGCACGAACCCGTGTCCCGTGCATCGGCAGGTGGACTCCCAACCACTGTGCCACCAGGGAAGCCCTAGGAGGCATTCTTGAAACAGCTGGGTGATTCTCCTTAAAGCCCCTTCCAAGGCTCAAACATCCATGCCTCTCTCCTACTTCCTTGGATACATTACAAAGAACTTCAAAAAGGAGGAGCTTGGGAAGGGAGTGTAACCTCCATACCAGAGATATGACTTCACATGAGGGAAGAAGTAGACTAGCAAAAATAGTTGGGTAGATCTGGCCTCATTCTACACCCAAGACGGTACGTTTCTGCCTTTGGGGCTTAGCATCGTGGTGTGCCAGGGCAGGAAAGGACCACAGATAGATGTTGTTTGGTGAGAACACGGAGGCCCAGAGAGATCAAGCAGCTTGCTCAAGACTGCACAGCCATGCTGTGGCAAAGCCAAGACTGGAACCCAGGCTTCCATCCCTAGACTCCCTGCCACCACCTCCCTAAATACACAGGCTTTCAAAATCATTAGGGCACAGAATAGTCCAGCATTAAGCTTTAGAAATCCCAACTGGCCCTCCCACATTTCTTCTTGAGGACAAAATCACACAGGGGTAAACTGTATTAAAAAGTCTTTTGAGATGACAGAGGAGGTGTTCCCTCAGACAGGAGCTCCGAAGAGAAACAGAGTTGAAATATTGATTTGATCCACAGATCACCTGGGTTCCATGTCTTGTGCAATTTTTATCTTTTTCGGTATTTCAGATGGTGAAGTGTCAGGTTCATGAGCCCAATGCGCTCTAATAAGTGCATTCCAAATGTCTCTGCAACAGTGCCAAAGGAGGGACATACCTCGTTCAGCCCTCACTGGAGGATTGGAGAAACAGGTTGCTCCAATCCCCACTCAAGTTTATTAGGAGGTACCCTACCCACCCCACCCATGAATTCCAAACAACGGCTTCATTCTCACTGTCCTTCACAACTAGGTCACTGGCCTGGCTGGGGAAGGGTTTCTGGAACCCCAGAATATCAGAGCTCAGAAACACTCAAATGAAACTCCTTGCCTCTCAGCTGAGGGAACTGAGGCTCTGAGAGAAGGGTCACGCTTTGGGCTCAAGGTGAGGGTTTTAGTCATTTGGCCCACAATTTCCTTCCTGCATGGTGGCCTGAGCAGTTCAGAAACAGAGCATCTAACCAAGAAGCCAGGACTCCAGGGAAGCAAGGAGCAAGAAGAAGCACCCAGCCCTAGGAGTTTCTAGGAGCACTTGGCAGTCCAGAAGGGCTGTCCCCTGACAGCACAGGTATCCCAGTGCAAGCAGCCAGGTGCTTGCATAACGTAAAGCCACGCCTGCTTCCGACACTCACCAAAGTAAGCCTTTCCCTTTTCATGTCTCCCTGCATCCCTAAAGCTGGATTTCCTGAACAGATATCACCTGGAAAAGAGACTCCTTCGTTTGTAATAAGAGATGTGTATGTTACATGCAAGGAAAGACAATCCCAAGTTTCAAAGCCAAGTCGCATTACTAAGGAATTTCCTCCTTTTCAGGTAATTTAATTAAAATAGTAGGCATGGTTCTCTGGGAACATACAGTTCTGGAATTGAATAATCTATCGATTAGGTCTAGAAAGCTTGCTTGTACTGAGTCATTCGCTTTTGCTGGGATTTGAGCTTGGGGTTGGGGGTTTTCTTTTACGTTTGTTTTGGTTTTGGTTGCTGGGGGTGGGGTCTTTCTCAAATGTAATCCTTGGAAAAAACTGGTTAAGCCCAAACAAAATAACAACAACCCCTCTAAAAAATAAATACTTGGTAATGGGTAAGAACCACAGAACAAATGTTGATTCCTAAAGTCATCTTTGAGACCTGCTTATATAAGAAAGCTTTCTGCCTCAAAGAACAAAGACAGCACAGGCATCTCTATGATTCAGACTCTAAAAGCTATATAACCATTCCTTCATGCATCACGGTACAAAACCTTCAGACTTTCATGAGAAAATATTTTCAAACAAATCCTTGAAGTTTGAAAAGAAAAAGGTGTGTTTTCCAGAGAATCAAGTAATATTCTCAATAGTAAAAAGCAGGAAAATTTTATCCTCCCCTAGGCTGCTAGCCTGGGCAATGCTTATCCTCCCTACTGTAGATTGTAGACTCTCCCCAACAGTTGTAGGGCCAATCAGAAAGGAGTCTGATAAACAGAAGGCACTCAATAAATGTTTGTTTCACAAGTAAGAGCCAGAAAGAGAATTTTTGTAAATTGGAAGTAAAAAAAAATCCAAACTCTCCTAGTCAAAGCTTTGGAGTGTGGTAAAAGAAATGAATGCTTGATCTATTTCACTTGGAGCAAAGAGTGAGGGGGTTAATACTGGTCCTCACGACAATAGCACAACTAACATATATTGAGTGCCTTCTGTATGCCAGGCACTATGCTAAGTGTTTCCTATCAACTTCTTCATTTAATCCTCATGATAACCCAGTTAGCTCTAAGTAACTGTCATTAGCGCCAGCTCTATTTTACTAGCTGGGTAACTGAGGATTATGGAAATTGAACAACTTGCCTATACATGGCAGAGCTGGGATCAGAACAGAGGTCAGCTCATTTCAGAGCCTGTTTCTTAAATTATTATGTTCTACTGCCTGCCAATCTAAAGAGCTTCTTCTACTTTAGTTAATTAGGGCCCTGGGAGTAGGGTATTTTATTTTCATTAACTAGCAGGAAATAAACTTCAAGTTCAGCATGTTATTGAGTGCTGAAGTGTGACTCTTGACCTGGTTCAGGGAGTGTTAGAGTTCTTCATCAGCAAACACAGGTTCTTTCATTCAAATCCACATCAGCACCTAAGATAAAACAGGTTCTGTACTCAATATGGGAAATGCAGAAAGAAAAGACACAGGGTCTGCCCTTGGGGAGTTCCCAGTCTAGTGAAGGGAAACAAACTTGTGAGTAAGTTATCACCATTCGATTTGGTAGGTGCTGCAGTCAGTACTTGTGTGAGGTCCTGCGAGTAGCAGAGCAGAAGATGAAGTGTAATGTGGTGCTTATGTAAATTCACGGATTGTACAGCAGGAGAAGCCTGAGATTGAATCCTGGCTCCTCCATTTAATGAGTCGAATGACCTGGACAAGTTCCTTAACTTTCTGAGCTTCCGTTTTTAATCACCTTTAAATGCTGACAGCCCTATAGTCTGTGCCTCATCCCACTGTTACAGGATGGAATGATATAACGTCTGCTCCAGCACACAACCTAGCACATAGTAAGTGCTACATAAATGGAAGCCATTAGGGAGGATTAGTCTAGGGAATCAGGGATGATTCTACACAAGACTGGGGCAAGAAGAATGAGTTGGAAGTGGTCATTTCAGGAGAAGAGATGGGACAGAAGCCAGAAGGGGTGAACATGCATTGTGTGCTCAGGGAAAAGAGTGGTTTACAAGGGCAGAAGAGAAGCAAGACAGAAGCTGGAGATGCAACAAGTGTCAAAAAAGAAAGTGATTAGCAGTGTCCAGTACTCTGAACACAAGTGTGCAAAGACATAAGGTACAAGGGATTCACCGCAGCATTGCTTGTAATGGGGTCATGCATGAATGAATACATAAATATATAAGTAAACAAACAAACAAATAAATGGAAACAACTTCAGTAGCCATCAAAGGAAGACTGGCGAACGAACAAATGCATGAAGGAATAAATAAATAAATAAATAAATAAATGGTATTTCTAAACCTCAGTATTTATCAAAAGAAGATTGGCTAAATAAATTGTGATATAGTCATAAAATGGAACACTGGTTGGACACTTTTTAACTGATATGTATCCATACACACTTACATGGAAAGACATCTGCAGCACAGTATTAAATGAAAATGCCAATTGCAGAAGCATATGTTAAAACGATCCCAAATTTGTAAATTCATAAGCAACAGCATAGAGGGATTTTTACCAAACTATTTTATAGTGGTTACTTCTGGGGAATGGCATAGCGTTGGGAGTGGGGGAATGTTGGCTTGCATGATCTCAGTTCCCCTACCAGGGATGGAACCCAGGCCTCCAGCAGTGAGAGTGCACAGTCCTAACCACTGGACTGTCGGGGAATTCCCAAGGTGATGTTTCATTTTCTACTCTACATACCTATTCAATATTTGAATTCTTTATAAAAACAAGTATTATTTTTTGTTATTTTTATAATAATTTTTTTAATTTAAATTTTAATACCCTGTAAGAGTGGAATAGGATAAAAAAAGAAAAAGAGCTATTGGGAGGTCATTGGTTACCCATAAAAAAGCAGGCTCAGTGGCAGAGTGGTGGTGCAGAGATGAACAAAGGAGTGGGGTGAACAGTGGAGTCAGCAGTGGCCGCTCTTCTCTGCCCACATGTCAGATGGAGGACAGGAGCCAGAGAAGAGAAGAAAGTGGGGGTGCTGCAGAAGCCTTGAGGGGAGCTCCAGGGAGGGACCAGGGAAGAATAAGGTGAAACAGGTGAGGGGAATACATTTAGTGGGGAAGGAAGGAATGAAGGGAGGGAGGGAGGGAAGGGAAGGGAAGGGAAGGGAAGGGAAGGAGGGAGGGAGGGAGGGAGGGAAGGGAAGGGAAGGAGGGAGGGAGGGAAGGGAGGAAAGGAGGGAGGGAGATGGTGGTTGACAATCCTAAGAGTTCTGAGAAAATGGTGGGTGGTCTCAGGCTTATCAGTAAGGTGGGTGGGAGGTGGTTTCCTGATTAGGCAGGTAGAGAGGGGAGGTGGTGACCTCAGGTTGAAGGCTTGAGGAGATTAGCGCACATGATTTCTAACTACTCAGAAGGGATTGGAGGGAGTTCCTCCTCATTACCCCCAGCTAAGGCCCTCCCATTCCTGGACTCCCCATTCCAAGTTTCCAGGCTTCCTTGTGCCAGCCCACCTTTGGTTCTCTCCAGACACAACTCTTTGTTTGCTGCAGCGTCCCTGGGGATATGAAGGTGAGGAAGGGCAGAGGGTGGGTGGCCTATGGCTACAACTACTAACAATGCTGCTTCCGGGTATTTTGTCCCTGATGGAATAAAACTTTCTGTTGTTGTTGTTAAGGAAGGGAGAATGGTCCAAGCTCTCTAGAGTATACCAGAAGTGCCTGAAGGTGCTCAGAGCGAAAGTCTTTCCTCACAGCCTGGGTCAGCTGGGGATTATCAAACCATGTGTCCTGATTTTTCTATTTGAAACTATAACCAGCATCTCATTAGCATTGATGATTTCATTATTGCTGAAATCGCCCTCGGAAAATGGTATTTGGAAATGTGGAAGGAGAGAAGAAGGAAGAAAAATAGTAGGAGGAAAGAAATGAGAACAGGGAAGAAGGTGAGTCTCCAGGTCTCAGAAGGATGTAAAGAGGGTTAGATGAGAAATGGGTACCCTGCAGCTGAACTGAGAGGGTTTGTGGTCCTGGGTGAAGAATTTTAGTTGTTTTCTTTAGGCCGTGAGAGGTGCTTAGAACCTGAGGTTTCCACGTGGAAACCCATCCTCTCGCTCTCAAACTAGGAGGCTCGTCCAGGGGATGAATAAGACAGCACACAGCTCCTGCTCCAGCCCAAATGTCTAAGGTAGATGGTGTTCGGGACGAGCATGCACCCCTACTTGGGGGAGTGGGGCAGGATGGCCCTGCTGGCCTGGGCTGAGTCGAGGTCTATGCCAGGTGAAATTTAGTCAAGAGGACATCAGCTGACAGTTGTCTAGCACCCAATGACAGAGATCCTCAACCTTCTCTGCTGTGTTGAGGATTAGAAGGCTCCGGGCCGACTGCAACGAGAAGAAAATCCCCTGGGTATGGTATCTAAGAATACCATAAGAGCTGGAAGGAACCTTAAAGATCATCCAGACAGAAGTGATCACTTCTTCCTCTGTCTCTACAGCACTTTGCAGATAGCATGCTGTATTTTAATTTATTGTCATGCATCTGTCCAAAAAACCCTATTTTATTCACTGTGCATTGCCAAAGCATGGCATCTAGCTTGAGGTAGACTCAGCAAATGTTTGTGAGTGCTTGTTGCATTTATTGATGAGAAAAAAAGGAGTCCAAAAAAACTGTAAAGACATTCCAAGCTATTAACTTAATCGGGCTAATGACATGCTGGCCAAAGGATTAGCTCCAGCCTGTAACATTCAGGCCAAAACATGAAGGCTTTCCACAGTGTACAGCAAGATGGAGAGAAATCAGTTCCAACACACAGTGTGTCCTGTGCAGGCCCAGCCTGGCAGCTACATCTTGGAAGCAGCCTTGTAAGCAAAAGGGATTTACAAGAATATCTGACTAAGGAGGTCAGAGCCCCTAAAGATGCTCTAACCCTAAGGTAGAGTGTATGAGTTACCATCTTCCTTTTTTGCAGTAAGAACTGGTCCCATCTCCCCCCAGGGAGAGTGAGTAGCTCTTCAAAACTCCTGAGATGTGTTCAAAAAGTACCTTAAATAGAGTTAGGTGTCCAAGTGAGTGGCTGAATTTTGTGTCGGGGACTACCAAGGGTCAATCTTTGAATTAACCCCTCCTATAACAGCCTTCAGACTTCACTCAGACAAAAAGAAAGAAGGTGAAATCCTTCTGAAACAGTATCTGCCAAAGTGTTTCCTCAGGATACTAATCCCCACATATGTTTTTGGAAAGAAAAACATGACTCTGTGACCAGAAAAGATGGATAAGTGCTGCATTTTACACCTGCTCTGGGGGAGTCACCACATACATTAGCACATTAAAGGCACTGAGAAATCCTGCAGTGAGGAATCAGGTTGAATTTTGTTCAAACCAGTATTGCACAAAATTATGTCACCAGGGGACACTTTGTTCCATATCACCCTTAGGACAATGGCTCTCAGATTTTTTGTTCATAGTACATTTTCAAATTCTGGAATTGGGGCAGCACACTTGAAATCAGGAATGTGGGCAATGGGAACAGGCGGGTCTAGTGTTAAACAAGGTCTCTCCATGGGACAGCCAGAACTGCATGATTCACTCAGTGCCAAGTTGAAGGTTGACTTGAACTTGGCTCTGTTCTGATCATAAACTTTCTTATAAACTCCCAAAACCAAGTTGCTGCCTATTCCAGTAAAGTCTTCCTTGGAATGCCTCAGCTTCACACCACGCCTCTTTACAGCCTGTTGACCCAGCTCTGCAGGACATCACAGCATCCACTTAGCTCAGAGTTCTCCCCAGCAGGCATCCTTGCAACAGTGTGATGCACAGCTGAAGCAAAAATAAATTTTACACACACTGAAGAAAGTTTAGCAGCATATCTGTAAATAGTTTAAACCACACAGGCTGAGATCACCGGCCCTGGAACTGGTATTCCAAGAAGTAAACTAGGAGGGCTGTTGAGAAGAGGCATTCATGCGAGGTTATCTCAGGGATAACCCTTGCTCCTTAAAAGGCATGGAAGCATGCCTGGGTGGGGTAGGGATGCAGGGCTGCTGGATCCCTGGGAGCCAATGTCCAAAGTCCTCCCAAATACAGAGACAGAAAGTAGTATATAAATCCCTTTTCCTGTTTCCAATTCTTTAAACAATAAATTTCCTTGGAAGCGTTTCAGTATTTATTTAGTTAGTTACATGCTTGTGATTTGTTATTTTCTTAAAGTAACCTACCAGAAAAATTCGGTAACCCTTAATTAATTCTCATTAGGGAATTGTGATGTGTGAAAAGGTGTCAGACAAGAACAAAGACCCCTGCACCCTCCTCCTGCCTCTGCCTCTAGATGAGCAAGTAGCTTCACTCCTCTGAGGCTCAATTTCCTAAGCAGTAAAAAGATGGGTTGAAATTGGTAACTTCTGGAACGCTTTCAAAGCTGATATATTCTGACTTCTAAAATGTGCAAGAAATAGTTCTAAAATTAATACGTAAATAGCAGATGAAGTGTATGACATTATTATTGAATGATTATTTATTTACCATTAGCATTTACTGAAAACAATGTGCCAGCATTGTTCTAAGTTCTTTGCATGTTATTATCTATTTAGTCTTACAGCATCTCTATGACCTAGATGTCATTATTACCTTCTCTTACAGGTATTAAGATATTAATATCTTACAGAGATTAAAAGGCTTGGCCAGGACAACACCGATAGTAAGTAGTAGAGCTAGGATTTGAATTCAGCAACTTTAAAACTACTATGATGTTGATTTTCCAAAATATCAAACTTAAAAGTATAGTAACAGATGATGGTATGTCTTTTTATATGAAATGTGTGTGAAATATAAATCTGGGAAAGAAAACCCACATACCTAAAGGGGGAAGATTTCTAAAAGGGGCTGATGTGATAACGAAACTAAATTTTTCAGCCAGAACACAGAGTGAAATCTATTTCACACATGCCCCGGTGGCCTGACATGTTGGACCCGGATTGGTAAGTTGCCATGGCAAGGTTCTGGAGCCAGGTTCAGGAAGGAGTGAGGTAAGCTGCAGGGTGAGCCCCAGAGGGAGGAAGCTGGCAGGCAGACAATGGAAACTTAGAATCCTTGCATCGAAGAGCTACTAGGAAGCCTAGAGGTCATCCCGTCAAAGCCCCCACCCAAATCAGGCATTCCCTTTACAACAACCTGATGGGTATTTATCCAGCCCTGCCTGAGCGTTCCCAGAGATGGAGCTTGCATTACTTACCAGAGAGACTTTCCTAATTGCTGGACACCTGAAGATATTAGAAAGCTCCATTCCTTTTAATGAGACAAAATATGCCTTATGGTGATTTCTGCCATGGGCCTGGTTCTGCCTCAGGGGGACCCCAAAATAATATGTGACCCCTTTTCCTATGATAGGCTTCAGAAATTAGAAGGTTCACTTGAGTCTTTCACCATCAAGCTAAAGAGACTGGCCCCTGCAGACATGCCTCATGGAGCAGGTCTTGTCCCATGACCATCTTAGTTGCCATCCTATGGTCACTATCAGACTGACAAAGGCCCACAACTTACTCACCTTGGAGTCCTTTGTAGGACCTAGCCCAGGGCCTGCCACATGGTAGTAAGCATGATGTGATTTTTAATTTGAACAAAACTGAACAAGGAAACTGCAAGGGGTAAATATGGTGAAAAGTGAGAGCCTAAGTCCTTGACAGCATCATTTAAATAGCACCTACATCCATTTCTAGATCTGGGGCCATTTTCCAGATCCTCCCTTGGCGGGGGTGGGGGGCGGAGCCATTTTCTTCACATGCTACAATTGGGCTTTGGAAACACTGATCCCTGCCCAAGACTTGAAAGAGGTATTTTGGGGATCAACATTATGACT
The DNA here is from genome assembly GCF_059928025.1 of Delphinapterus leucas. Classification (NCBI taxonomy): domain Eukaryota; kingdom Metazoa; phylum Chordata; class Mammalia; order Artiodactyla; family Monodontidae; genus Delphinapterus; species Delphinapterus leucas. The sequence continues at coordinate 126,418,626 of NC_143131.1, forward strand.
CCAGTACCTAGCCCAGGGCCTGGCCCACAGTAGCTACCAGATAAACACTGAACAAATGATCAGCGATAGTAGCTTATTATGCACCTACTATGTGCCACTTTCTTATGTATATTATGCATATTACCTGATTCAAACCTTGCAACTCTATGATTAAAATATTAACATACCCATTTTACTGATGAGGAAATTGAGAATCCAAGAGGTTAGGAAATGTGCCCAAAGCAACTCACCTAGCGAGTGGAAAAGCCACAAGTCAAACCCAGACTTGTCTATCTCTAAAGCCAATTGCTTTTAACTGCATCATACTGCCTCCTAAGGGGAAAAATGAAAGAGAGATGGGGAAGCAGATAGAACAACAGAGAGACAGGAAAAGGAAAGAGCATTTAAAATAGCTTTTTGAACTGTAAAACTCTGTAAAAGGAAGCACTGAGACCTGTATGAGAGAGGGGCCCTCTCTAGATCAGTCATATAACAGGTTTTCTAAACCGGAAATCAGGGGTGGAAAATTCCAGATTCTGATGTCCCTGCTTGGTGTGCAGAGACTGCTGTGGGGCTGGGTTGTCAGAGCTCTGGAGCTCCCTGCTTTCACAGGCACTTGAAGATATGCATTGCTTTCTCTAACTGCAGGTTGGCAAGCACAGCTTTGTTCCCATCCAAGTCAAGAGACCTAGACCAGGCCAGCCATCAAAGTCCACCAGATTGCACCCTGCCCCTTGTCATCACATCCTCCACCCCAGGCATTCCCTTCAGGCCCTACAAATTTCCACTGTGTCCCTCAAACACCAGCAAAGACACCATTGTCTGGCTTTTGCCCCAAATCGGGCCACGAGGGTTTTACAGAGCATGTGTCCTGTGCCCACTCCTGTGCTTGACACCTGCCCTAAAAGAAACCACAACTGGAATCCACTATCCTAGTGGTGCATAGGCTAATGGGGGACTCTCAGGCATGAAGGCCACTTTGCAGAGGGGAAGGAGCCAGTCTCTATATCAATGTTCCCCAGCCAATTTCTTTCAGAGCAGCTGGAGGGGTGTGACTTAAAAATCAAACCAAACCTCATCACTTTCCTGTTCTTCTGCTTGAAACTCTCATGGCGCTCCACTCTGTTTAGAGTACAGACTAAATTCCCATGAGGCCCGCCAGATCCCCTGCCCCTCTCCCTAACCTTGCCTTGTGGCGCCTGGCTCCTGCCCTGGCCAACTTTCAGAGCCTCAGACTCATGCTTCCACCTGCCTTGGGTGCGTGCTGGTCCCTCTTCCCAGAACGAGGTCTCTCCTTCTGCTCCGTGGACCAACTCTTCCTCCTCCTTCTGAAACTCATGCCCTAAAGGCAGCCATCACTCAACCCTAGGCCAGGTTATGCCCCCTTGTTATGAGCCCTCAAAGCACCTCTACTCCTTCCCTGCAACACTTTTAATTATCTTGGTTTTCTTTGTTTGTTTGTTTGTTTTGCGGTATGCGGGCCTCTCACTGTTGTGGCCTCTCCCATTGCGGAGCACAGGCTCCAGACGCGCAGGCTCAGCGGCCATGGCTCACGGGCCCAGCCGCTCCGTGGCATGTGGGATCTTCCCGGACCGGGGCATCAACCCGTATCCCCTGCATCGGCAGACAGACTCTCAACCACTGCACCACCAGAGAAGCCCTATCTTGTTTTTTTTTAATTGTAGTATAATTGACTTAAAATATTATATCAGTTCCAGGTGTACAGTATAGAGATTCAATATCTTTATACATTATGAAATGATCACCACAGTAAGTCTAGTTACCATCTGTCACCATACAAAGTTATTACAATATTATTGACTATATTCCCTATATTACATCCCTGTGACTTTATTTTATAACTAGAAGTTTGTACCTCTTAACTCCCTTCACCACCTATTTCACCCAACCCCCTACCTTCGTCTCATCTGGCAACCACCAGTTTGTTCTCTGTATCTGGAAGTCTGTTTCTGTTTTGTTATGTTTGTTCATTTGTTTTTGTTTTTAAAATTCCACATATAAGGGAAATCGTATGGTATTTGTCTTCCTGTGACTTATTTCACTTAGCATAATACTCTCTAGGTCCTTCCATGTTGTCACAAATGGCAGGATTTCATTCTTCTTTATGGCTGAGTAATATTCCATTGTACATATGTACCACATCTTCTTTATCCAGTCATCTATTGACGGACACTTAGGTTGCTTCCATATCTTGTCTATTGTAGATAATGCTGTAATGAACACTGAGTGCATATATCTTTTTGAGTTATTGTTTTGTTTTCTTCAGATAATACCCAGAAATAAAATTTCTAGGTCATATGGTACTTCTGTTTTTAATTTTTTGAGGAACCTCCATACTTTTTTCCATAGTGGTTGCACCAATTTACATTCCCACCAACAGTGCACAAGGATTCCCTTTTCTCCACACCCGCTCCAACATTTATTTCTTGTGTTTTTGATAATAGCCATTCTGACAGGTGTGAAGTGATATCTCAAAGTGGTTTTTAATTACCTGTTAGGTCTATCTCCCCTAATAAAGTCTGAGCTCCATGAATCAGTAGACTGTATCTTCTGGGCTTGCTTTTCTCCTCCCAGAGACATAGTAATCATGGAAGAAACATTTGAGGGTATATAGATGTTCTAGCCCAGCCGTTGGCTGTAGCTGGCTGTATGCTTCAGGCAAGTCCTTCCCCATCTCTAGGCCTCAGTTTCACCAGCTATAAAATGAGACAGATGGGCTGGGTAAACTCTGAGGCCTTTCACCATCTTAAAGTTCTAGGTTCAACAACTTGAGAACGCTTAACAGTATAGTATCAGCCCAAAGCAAAATAATTTTAGAGCAATACCACTGTTGAAGGAAGACCCTGGGAATGTAACTCCCTCCTGTGGTATGGACTGTGTTTACAAAACAAATCCAAGAAATCATCATAAATCATTCCAAGTGGAGCTGTCTGAGCTGAAACAACAAGACAAAAATACCTCCAGGCACAGTTCCTCTGGGCCCCCACCCAGCTGAAGAGAGGCAGGGCCAGCCAATGCTGTACCCTCTGAAGAGTCACTTACCCGGTTTTTTTCCATACTGGGCCAGTCAGCAGAGCTTCTCTCCTGCCCTTAACACTTCTAATCCCTTCTAGGACCTTCACTGTTCTAGTGCCTGGCAAAGAGGAAATGACCTGAAAAGATGAGGGATTGAGTTCTTGGTCAACCACTTCTGAGATGTGTGTAACTCTCCATAAATTTTTCCTTCGTTCTGATCTGATCTGTCAAGTAGGATTTGTAACATCTGTCCTAATGACCTTGAAAAAACACAGAGGGGAAATACTTTGAAAATCTTAAAAGGCTATAAAAGTGCAGGGATTGCTTTTGGCCATCGTTTCCAACTTGCTCATTGACTGAAACGCAGCCACCAAGAATCTCAGTATTTTATCTCTAACTGGGGAATGGAAGCCTTGGTCCCCAGGTCAAAGAATCTCAGGCATCCAAGTAGCAGGTGGTTGAATCACCCTAGACTGGCTCAGCTTGCTGTAAAGGTAGATCTAATTCAAGCTTCTCATAGGGTCCCTGAGTCGGGGTCAGGGGCCTTAGCTCTGAGGTAGACCTAGTCCCAAGAGCTGCCGCTGGGTACAAAAATGCCTAAGTCCCAGTGATTCTGGGGGCTTTGAAGTCACAGTGTAGCTGAGGGATTCAGAGCATGCCCTTTGATGGCAGACAGACATTGGTTTTCTCTCTGCCACTTACCAGCTCTATAAGCATCCATTTCCTCTTCAAGGAAACAAGGAGAGCTGGTTGGCCTCAATATTAAAAGTGATGGTGCATGTAAAGCATTGAGCTTTATGAACATGTCACATGTTAGGCATTCAAAAAAAATGTTATTGTTATTGCTGTTGTCATTTTTATTCCAGGGTCAGAAGCCTGCCTATCTTGTCATACACAGTACCCCACCTCCACACACACACCCTGGTCTTCTCCAAATGCCTTGAGTACTCTTTCTACTTCCTGCCTTGTCTAGATTTGCCTTGTCCTTCCTGTTTTCCTCTAACAATTCTGCAAGACAAATACTTCTAAATTTACCTTGTAATTAACCTTATTTTACTCAGTATTGCTCAGAACATACATCTGGAAACAAAAGTTTGGACAAAGAAGTCATGGTCAATGAGTTATACCAAATTTAAGTGCCATTATGGAGATACCTGGGCACCCAAGTAACACGGCATAGGAAATAGATTCCTGGACTATTTGGAGTCGAGATTTTTAGACCTGGCTTAGCCATGATGACAACTGCCAAGTGTTTTAACATCCTGAAATCTTTGTATCTTATCTGTAAAACTAAAATATCTGTCTTTTTTTCTAGCTAGATAAAACCCTGTTCCCCTAAGAAATATTTTTGCAGGAGCCTGATCCGTAAAACATTTAACAGAATAGCAGCTCTTGATATAGGAGAGGAGGGCAGGCTCTTGCCTGATAGCCTTCCTTGCCTTCACATGGTCTTGCACTTTCCCCTCATCCCCAGAGCAGCCTAGAAGCTCCCACACACACCCATAAGTCTTCAGAGAGTCCTGTTTATGTAGCTCTTTGTGCCTCAGTTTCCTCAGCTGTTGAATGGGAATAATACACAGTCCTACCTCACAGGTTGCTTGTAAGAATTTAATGAGTTAATACAAACAAAACCCTTGGCACAGAGCCTGGACTAAAGTACTCGATAACTGTTAAACATCACTATTATCACTACTGCCACTTGATTGCTAAGGTCTCTGTCAACCAGAAGCATTAGGAATCTGTGATCATGCAAACACACCATAAAAATGCACCCACTTATAGAGACTGTTAAGTTACCTCCACCACCCAACATCTCATCTCCACTCTCTTCAGGACACAGGAGAGATATGATGTTATTTCACAAGATGGATAAATTCTGTTTCTATTGAAAGCATGTTTTATAAAACAATATTTCAGTATTTCTTTCCTTCCTTGATTCACTTGACAAACAGAGCTCCCATTCTGTGTGCCGGGGTTGTTGTTAGGAGTATAAATAGAAGAGGCAAATAAAGAAGGAGAGAACTCGAATTAACAGTGCCAGCCAGGCTGTGTTTAGTAGCGGGTGA